>NC_056733.1:1357624294-1357799294 GCF_019279795.1 Protopterus annectens | reverse complement strand
GTGTGTGTGTGTGTGTGTGTGTGTGTGTGTGTGTGTGTGTGTGTGTGTGTGTGTGTGTATCATATGCAACAGATGCAGATATACCACATATGGGCCATCTACAGCTGGCTGTGGGTAATCCTGTCTGATGGGTCTGTGTGGAGACAGTTAAGGTGCGTGCATGCAAAGACATCTGCACAATACAGATATATTGTCCAATGTGGTTTCCGACATGGGCTTAACTTTTCTAAGTGTAGGACCATGCCCAATATGACCTTCTATAGTAAGTGTGGGACTTGATTCCAGAGATTGTTGTACTCCAGTCTGGAGTTTTATGTGCTACAGCCACAACCTGTTATTGTAAGATATCTGGAGGTAGCCTGCTAAAATGAGGTGACAATGGGCCAAACATAGGGAGATACTGTAACTATTTTTCTTATTGATGCATGAGTTGCTAGAGTTACAGGGTTTGTTTTAGCAGACATGTTCTGACATATATGACATTTGACACTGTAATGTATTGTGTCATTACCTACTGACAGAAATCCGCAGATCATCACAGTGATTTACCAGAGAAATACAAGCTGGATGATGCAAAGACCAATATAATGAGCCAAACACTAGACATTCTTTCCCAATGCAGCCAGTGGAGAGGTGTGGCAACAGCTGATAGACTGATAAAGCTGTGTAAACAGTCCACCACCTTGGTGATATACTGGCTGGGGATCTCCTGCGTGTGTGGTATTCTTCTTACCTGAAAGGTCATATCCTGGTGTGGATATACCTCTAACTGTACAGGTTTTTTTCAGATTGTCCAAATGTTTGTCTATTTTTTGCCCATGTGTCATAAACTTGTGCTTTCTGGCAAGTTGGTGGCATATTCTTAAAGTCCGAGAATTTGGAAAATGACAGAACATTTGTGTTGCAGACTTCATAACCTTCAGCCAATTCATGCTAATGCAAAACCTGTTATTCTACCAACTTTCTAAGTTTGTAAGGGAAATATTTAAAACACAAGTTTATAATTGGGCCTTTGTCCCACTCTTATTTATGACCTTGTCCAGATGTTTTGCTGTAGGTGGTTGAGAGGTATGTGTGTGGGTACAGAGTGCATTCTAATGGAAGAGATGTCCATTATATGTGTGGTATATTCCACATAGCACTGTGATTTTCAGGTTTGTATGAGGCAGAGCAGTACAGAGTAATGTGTTGAACCACTGACATATATCTGTGTATAGTTTGATAGGTTGATATGAGGTTAGTAGGCTATTGGGCCTGAAGCCCTTATAACCATCGCAGATGAGAGGGTAGCCCATGTTAAGTCATGTCAGCACCCAGAGACCCTGTCCAGCAGGGACACAGGTGGAATCACAGGACTATATGTTCTGTTCCCATGCACTAATACAGGGAGCACTTCACTTGAGGATTGAGGCACTTGGCTTGATGTGGACAGGGAGTGTATTCTACAGATGGGGGAGTGTGTGGGACATGTATCTGTTACACCAACAAGTCCTATTGATATCACAGACCAGGTTGATGCTGCACCTACAGGTAGATCAAGTGGGCCTTGACTTCCAGATGTGCAACAGTTCCATCAAGGCTGGGTCTGGATTGCTTTCTATGCCAGACAGGGGTCACCTCTGTGGAATCTGTATGGAACTGAGTAGATGGACAGTGCTATTAGCTTATCTGTGTAGGGTAGGTGTTTTTGGTCCTGCATTCTCCCGGTGAGGAACCTCTGTGATCTCTCTGGCTGCTGCATGTGCTTTGTGAGGTACATGGTGAAGAGGGTGTTGAACAAAATAATTGGCCTTATAAGGTTAGCATACATTGATCCTATGACCTCTTTGTTCCTGGATGGAAAACCTTTATGTTTGAGTTGTCCCATCTATGAAGCTTTCTGTACAATGAAAGCAACATGGTGCTCAGACTTCAGGTTGCTATCAACTTGGGTGTCCAAATGCCTCATTACTGATTGTGTATGTAGGACATTGTTGTTAATGTGATACTATGAGGAGGGGGGCGTCAGTCTCCCCAAAGGGGATGCTGCTGCATCTACAGACAATCAGCTTAAGGTGATGTTTCTGGCATCAGCCATTTGTTTTGGTAAGACCCTGTTGTAGGACATCCACATCACTTTGGGTATTGATGTCTGTTCCCAGCTTGCAGTCATCTGCCTACTTGGTCAGAGTTAGGGCACTGTTTTGGCCTGCACCTCAGGGACGTATATCCCATATACCAGGGCTCCCCAGAACCATCCCTGGGGTATGCCACTCAGTACAGCTGTACTGTTTCAGTTGGCTAACCCTATTATATTATGATTATGTGGGTTCTATCAATGAACCAGTTTGCTACCCATCTGGTAACATATGGATTGTTGCCTATTTGACAGAGTTCATGTACTATGGCCAAGTGGGGAATAGTGTGCAAGGCTTTGGCCAGGTCAAGGTGGCTGGAGTGCACCATCTTTCCCTCATCCATGCCTTTGTTGGTTGTCTCAGGTTCACTGACATACCTCCCCTGAGAATGGCAGACTGTGCAGGCTAATGTATTTGGATTTTGCCAATGTCCCTGTTAATGAGATCCATGATAATCCATTGCATGGCCTTGCAGGTCAGGCTAGTTAGGCTGATGGGACATTCATTTACTGGATCGGTGAACAGTCCACCTTGGTGTGAAGGGATGACAGTGGCTGTCTGCCACTCAGCTGTAACAAAGACACTACTCAGGCTTTGGGTGTGTAGGGTGCGTAATGATGCTGCCAGTTCATGCCTGGGCTCCTGAAGGTTACAGCCTGGAATGTCTTCAGGTCCCATGGAAGCAGTCTTCTTGACTTTGAGAGAGCAGTGATCCCCTGTTCCCTAGTGATAAGGGTTGGCTGTTCAGGTACTGTGGATGTCCTGCCTCCATGATGGGGGGGGGGGGGCAGAGGTAAGACATCTCCACTGAATTTTTCAGCCAGTGGATTGGCTATAACTATGGCATTTGTGTATGTGGTGTCCTTGACCACCAGTTTTAGACAGATCTGAGAGCTTCCTTTGGTAATGCAGACATATGTGAGGAAGGCCTAATGATTGTCTGTCTTAGATGTGGTCAATTTGGACTCGGCTTTGCCTTTAGTAGATTTCACTGGTGCTCTACTTTGTTTGTTCAGGCTAAGGGGTGATTACTTCCAATTGTGCACCTGCTCCTTCTTGGTCCTGTTCAGCAATGTTATCCTTGTGTTATATTGTTCTTTTATTGCAGATTTTTGTGGACAGGTTTGCTCTCCCTTGCAGATGATGATATTGTCCTATCAGGCATTCCTGATTTCATGCATCTCTACATATATGCTGGCATAGTCATTTTATGTACATTTGTAAGTTGGTCCCTGTTCCTGTAGTGGGGTAGGGGGCTGTTCAGCTGTTTATACCATTCCAGTGGTGGTTGTGATCAGCTTGTGGGACATCTTCCTTTCACCATGGCTAGAGAGGGGTCAGGGGTGATGGTGATATGACATGTTACCACTTTTCTGTCTGATATTGCCAGAGAGGATGATACCATAGGGGTGCTGCAGTGGTTGATCATATTGGTTACTGCCAAGTCTGACATAGGTATCACATCTTGTGGGGGTATCAAGTGGCTGTCCTAAGGATGTAAGATGGGGGAATCTCTGTGCATTTTTGTTCTGGCATGGTTGGATTTCCAATCCATGTTTGGATAATATAAGTCAACCAGGATCAGGGTGATGGGTGGAATCCTGTTAGATTTGTAGAGGGCCAGATATGTGGGATGGGTGTCTTCAATCAGGTATGTTGGCCTGTAGCTACCTATAATTTACATAGGGGTCTCGTCAATGATTGACTGCACTTGGAGTGTCTTGTGTGTGTCAGACTGTCTGACCAGCCAAGAGGTGTGTGTCTGTGTAACATATATTTATACTCCACCTCCTTTGGCTTTCCTGCCCACATTTTGGAGTCTGGCTGTGTGATAGGATGGGTGATCAGGTAAGGATGTGTTTTTCTCCATGGCTGTGTGCCAAGTTTCTGTGAACGCAGACATGTCACCATCTTCCAGGTTTATGACTACCTGCAATGAGTGCATTTCCCTGTTTAGACTCTTAACCATATCTCTCAACTGTACAGATTTTCACAGAATGTCTAGATTCATGCCCTATATATCTGGTCTGTCTCCCATAAAATTGTGGTTTTCAAGCAAGTGTATTGCAAATCACTCAGGGTTGAAGTCGGGAAATAATGACAGAGACATTTGAGTTTCAGACGTCATACCTTTCAGAAAATCCATGCTAATACAAACCCTGTTAATCTATCAACTTTCTAACATTATAAGAGTGATTTTTAAAAAGTTTCCCTATATTTCGGCCTTTATCTCCCCATTATTTATGGCTTTATCCAGATTTCATGCTCTACGAGGTTGAGAGGTATGGTCCTATCATGTAGCAGCATGGCCTTTTATTTGTGTTTTGTTCACTGTGTTATGTTGGTAGTATGGACCCCATGACATTCCCTACAAAGGCAGTATGGGTGAGGCATGGGCCTTTGCCAGAGGCCTATAGGCCAGTTGAGACAGATGCAGGCCATCTGTAGCAAGGTAGCGCATTCTGTCGATCATATGCACCCAGGCTGCAAGGCAGTGGATCCCCCTTGGATTACAGTGGTAAAGTGAGCCAAGTGTTACTGACAATCGCTTTCTGTTTGTATTGAGCCATCACTCTGGGTGATGGCAAGATGCTGCTTAATGCTAGGGACATACCTGCATGGGACACATATTCAGCAAGATGAATCATGTCTGTCTTCCTATAGACCGGGAGGTACATCTGACATCTTTCACACCACCACCAATGACCAGACCAGAGTGATACCTGTACCTGTTGTGTGGTGACTTCAGTACATGTGTGATATGGCAGATTATGGCACCTGACAAACAAGTAACTGTGACTTTCTCCTTATCCTGCTTGGTATGTGGCAAATCTGTGTGTCTCACAGTGGAGTCTTCCATGAGTAATATGTTGGGTGCATGGTAAGGTCTTAGCGTTTGCAAGACCCTGGTGTCTGGACTATGCGTGGTCTGTGGTGTGTGGGTTTATGGAGTTCTCATTTGCTTTTTGCCCCTGAGGTGTTCTTTGCTTGGAGATTTGATTTTTTTGTGGTCCTCCACTTATGTGGGTGTGCATTGTGTATTTGAAGGTGATGTTTTACTGACTACATACACTGCAGGGCACCTATGTTACTGCAATATTTGTTCTGGTGTGCACATTTTCCATTTATCTGGCCAGTAGTTCCCCTTCCCCTTATGTGTGTCTCTTTGTCCTTCTGTAGTCCAGTCACAGACTTTGCCCACAGTGGCTGCTGTTATGTATTTGTAATTCTGGTGTGAGTGGGGTAAATGCCATAACATCACACACAAAGTTATGGACTTCACACCTCTGTGCATAGCTATATAGCAGGTTGTCCATCATTGCACCACTAGATCTGATGTAGTCCTCAGATGGTTTGTGTTACTATGCTATTATGTGGCTACATGTTGGCCTAGCTATCAAGCTGTTACAGACTATGACATCAGGACTGGTCCATATTTGACAGTCAGCTGAAGGCAGTTGGGGGACCAGTTTGGTTTTTGCTTGTTTTCTGTTATGGATATGACGTCTGCCTCTCCACTGTCTTCCATTGGTGTTTTGACATGACCTTTTCTTGTTCTGCAAATAGTTGGCAGGTGAATGCATTGTTAGGACAAGCAGAACAGATGTACAAGGCATACTTGTGCTCCTTCTGTGACAACCTCTGTCATTCCAGGGGTATAGTTGTTAGCCAGTGACATGTTGTCAGTGCTGACACAGAAAGATGGCAGCCTTTTATAAACTGGCAGTGCAATGACCTTCAGGTACCCACTGTCCTACTAGGCACCATACCTCTCAACTTCTGAGAGCCAGACATCTGGATGAAGCCATAAGTAATTGGGGGACAAAGGCCTAAATATAGGAACCATTTTTAAGCACTGGCCTTACAAACCTAGAAAGGTGATACAATAACAGGTGTTGCATTAGCATGCATTTTTCTATATGGTATGAAGTCTGACACTACAATCTGTCATTATTTTCTGACCTTAGTCTTATGTGATTTGCCAGTAAATTGCCAGACAACCACTATTGCATGATATACAGACCACAAATATGATGCAAACCTCTGGACATTCTGCAATAGGTCAGTACAGTTGAGAGGTATGGTAGGCACTGTGTAGGTTACTCCAAGCTGTGTACTGTCCATACGTGTGGCCTCCTATATAAGACCTTTCCAGCTTTCCAGCATTAACAGATATTGATATCTGGACAGTGTGTACAATTCCTACTGTAGGTGTAGCTGACATGCAAAATAGTTGGCACTGCAGTTTTTGGAACATAGCCCTGTCAACCACAGTACTATACCTAGGCCATTAAGACACAACTGCTGCGAGTAAGTACTGGCAATAGTCTACAAATATACTTGCAATACATACCTGACATCCTCTTGCATTATGAAGTTGCGACTATAGGGGGTGATGTAGGGCCACACTCCATGTTCAGGACATATGGTGAAGATATATGTACATATAATTATCCAGATATCTATATAGACATACATATATACATATCGACATACATAGATGGATATGCATATGTACATAGATATACATATAAACACCCAGATATATACATATACAGAGCAATATATGTCTACACATATACAGATAGAGATTCATATGCACATATACGTATGGATATCTACAGCTATATTGAAAGTAGTAGGTATACCAGAATAGAAATGTATGCACAAGTAGTTATTGATATCTACATATATACCAACATAACTAGGCATATCTGTACACGTAGGATGTTCATACATATATAGCTATATATACATATAGCTATATATACATATACATATATCTATATATACATATATCTATATATACATATATGTATATGGGAGCAATACAGAATCCTGAAAGCCCAAACTCCTGAAGACCATCAGGGGTGAGCTGCCTTAAGGTATATGGATGTACATTACCATACAATCCACCTTGGGTAAATGCAGGCCTACTGCCACCTGCCATACAGACTGTTCTGTTTGTCAGTGTGCTTGTGATGGTGTCAGTTATGCCTTGTTATATAACAGTTACATCCCATTGTGTCAATTGAGGTCTTTACAGAGTGTAGATAAGGGCTGCTGAACTATACATCTGCATTACTTACTGTTGATTGTTTGGTATACTGTGGAGCAGTCTGTCTTTACTATTGTACTACTTGATGGCCTTGGCCTGGACAGCAACATTTGTTAACATTTCCAGACTACTGTATTAGTATAACTGTTTCACAGTTGCATTACTCAGTTTATATGGATGTCCATGTCTAAACAGCTATATGACATGGCATATACAACTGTAATAGTACACAAATACAGCTTTCCCATTTATGCAAACCTGTGTGAGATGTTAAATCCTTTGATCTCTCTGTGGGTATATGTTGCAGGCAATGATTGTCATTTGTATGGGTGGCTCATACAGTCTCCAGTTGGTAAGGTGGTAACTGTACGAATAGTGGCTGTTTCATATTTTGTGCACCTTCTACATATGTATTTTACTATACATATCTCTGTGTGTGTATGTGTAGTTACATGTATGTTTTTATATATATTATATATATATATATATATATATATATATATATATATATATATATATATACCTGTATCTGCATATATGTGTCTGTGTATATGTATCCTAGGGATGTTGATTGCTACCACATTGTACATTCTCTATGGAAGCCAGACTGCACTGCATGATATGTTACTGATACCAGCCTGACATCATACAGGTGGGATGGAGTAATGTTAACATCTTGTGCCCATGTCATGTCAGGTCCTGGGTATCGGGGCTGCCAGAGTTGGCAGTGTATTGCAGGGCAGACATGTTTGACTGTGGGGAGAGGAATACCAGATGTATGTTATTTGGGGCCTCTCAACCCCAGTAATAGTACATGTGGGCATATACGTTTATGTTATTTTCTCATTATCTACAGATGTATGTCCGTATATACCTATGTAGATACATATATCTGCTTACATATATATATAACTTGCTGTATATATGTAGACATATAGATGTAGACATATATATCTATAGATGTATGCATTTGTATGTATGTATGTATGTTCATATATATATATATATATATATATATATATATATATATATATATATATATATATACATTTCTATATTATATCTATATCTGCATATATAGATATGTTTTATCTATTTAGATAATAATATCTCTACACACACACACACACACACACAGGCATACATGTTGGAATACAATCCCTGTACTGTTGGATGGCCGGGCTGGACAATATGTGTGTGAAAACATCAGGCTTATGTATATGTGACATGGCTTAGTGGTAAGTCACTTTGGCTATGGTGTGCAGGGTCCTGGGTTTGAGTCTTGCAGAGGCTATTTATTTTGTTGCTGAGCAGAACAAGGGCCATTGGATAAAGAGTGATTAAGGCACTTTTGAACAGTTGTAAGCAGGTTTGCGTGTGTTTGCACGGAGGCAAGCACTGCTAACTTCTGTTTAGAGTTTCTTATACTCAGTTAGCTTCTAAATTGCTTAACCTGTGTAGGCATTGCTTATCCCTGCACAAACAGGCTTAAACTCGCTTACTGCTGCTTAAAAGTGCTTACTCCTGCTTACCCCCATGCTAATTTCTTTAAAAGAAAAGAAAAAAGGGTTGATAGGAAAGTGGTGAAAAAGGGGCACAAAGAGGGAAAGACAATATGAAAAAAAGTTAGGGATGTGCAGGAAAGGTCTAGGGAAGGTCCATAGCTGCCCATTTCTTCTACAGCAACAGCTGTGCATATACACTGAATTTGGAGGTAGTTTTGGACATTCAAACCCCTGAGAGAGGGGTGAGGACAAAAATAATATGTTGTGATGCCAATTAGACCTGATTACATGTGTCCAGTGGACATGTATGTGAAATGGACAGCTATGTATGGGGCATGATTTTTTGGGTGAACAGATTGCCCTTTTTTTAAGATGAGAGTGGGATGATGGGGAGGGGTAGTAAGTATATGTGGGGAGGTAGGTTGGGTAGGTTAACAGATAAGACAGACAAGACACATACAGGGGCAGTATATGACACATGTGGGGGGGTAAACGCTTTGATGGGGAGGGGTATTGGGAAATCAGAAGCCCATGAGCCCCTAGTGGAAACAGTAGGACTGAGGTCCCCACCCCTGGGCAGTCACCACTGCACCTTCACAGCCCCGATGGTGGCTGTGTTGGGGGCTGAGTCGCAAAGCTGGACTGACACTCAAGTCATGACATGCGGACCTCTAGCTGGCATAGATCACCAAGCTGCTGTTTGAGCTCTCTATGCACCACAACCTGGACCTGCTGATGGGAGACAAGTACCTGTCTGTGCCTGCTCCTGGGGGGGGACGAGCCCCATCCCCTGAGATGGTTCCACCCAAAGCTGGTGCAGGACCAACAGATGAGGAGGTCCCAGGTTGGGCCCCAGACATTCTGGTGCCTGGTGCCATGGCCAGCTGAGGTGGGACAGGTGGGTCCGCTGGGATCGGCCTTCCCAAATGTGCTATAGTGTTTAGATTTTATCATCATATGTAGGTTAGTAATAGTCAACACATTCCAATGTTAGGTAAAACAGCATGCATAGATATTCCTGTTAATCCAGACACCAGATATGGAACAGTTGCATAGCAAACAGAACACATGCATATATGCGACCTCAGTGATAATAACAACAGCATGCAGGTACATTGATGGTACCATGCCACCAATGTTGGAATAATTCAATATAGCACATGCATGGAAACAAATATAAATATTTATTAACCAATATGGCATAATCAGAACATCAGAGACATTACATACCGGTTGGGGTGGGTATACATTTTATTGTTGGAGATATGGTGGGGGGAGAGAAAGATGTCAATTAACAACTAGTATATTCCTGTAGTCCACATTACTTTCCTAGTCAGTGCTGTTATCTGCACCTTACAAGTATTACTACACTACCCTATAGCCTTAGTTTGAACAGTATACATGAACCGGTTTTACCTGCAGTATACACCTCTTACCTGGTATACCTGTGGAGGAAATGCTTGTTAATACTAAATGTTTCTACACATACTCCCAGATTCCAGGTTGATGTTGTGCACATAGCTATCCAACTCTTTTGGCACAGACTCTGGCCATGTGTTGACCACATGCAGGTGTATCAGAACATATCTAGACTACTGCCCTCTTCGACCTTTATTGACTTGGCACACACATATACATGCTTTCCTACACCGTTATATTATGTAGCATGGTGTGGGTGATGGTGATCAGTGATATTTTATTATTCAGAGAAACTGCAACAGTCACTGTTCCCTACAATACCAGAGTAAACAGTACCAGTACAGGGTATGAAGGGTTTTATTTCTCGACACAGTGTTCATAACTGATGTACCTGTGGGAGCAATGATTGTTAGCACTACGTGATTGTTGCCACACAAAGTTCCAGATTACACATTAGTATTATGCACATACATCTCATTCTGTTACTATACACATTCTGGTCACAGCTTGACAACATGGGGGTGTAAATAGGACATACTTGGCTTATTACTCTCCTTACAGTTCCAGGAGTTGCTACAGTGACAGGTTTGTTCTCATAGATGTTTGACAATCACTTGTATTCCCTGTTGGCTGGTTAAACATCTGGGATCATTCCACAGACTTCCCAGGTGGACAGGGGGATAGGCAGCAGATATGGGCCCATATACTGGACATCCTGGTCTTATCTGTACAGTTGTGGGGTATGATTCTGTATGCCGCCTACTTCCACTCCCAGGATTCAGACCATGGCTGTGTCTGCTACAAAATAAAGACTGTCCATCAGAGTTGTGTGGCTATATAGATATCGCTGTATATCTCCTATCTGCTTTCTGTCTTAGAATTCTCCTGTGCTTTGGAAGTCTGACCTTGTATTACAACACTCTTATACAGATATCCTAGACAGTTATATTTTGTAGGACAGTGTGGGCAACAGTGATGACTACTACCTCGATATTCAGAGCAACTACATCGGTCACAATGCCATCCAATACCAATGTAAACAGCACCAGTACAGGGTAACATTCTTGTATTTCTGGGCACAGTGTTGGCATCTGACAGACCTGTGGGAGAAATGTTTGTTAGCACTCCCTGAATGTTGCCACACATAGTACCAGATTACACATTACTAATATGCACATACATCTCACTCTGTTACTGTACACACTCTGGCCACAGCTTGACAACATGGGGGTGTAAATGGGACATACATGGCTTCTTACTCTCATATGGTTTTGGGGAGTTGCTAGTATGCCAGCTTTGTTCTCATAGATGTGTGTCAACCAGTTGTATTTCCTGTTTGCTGCCTATACATCTGGGATCATCCCACTGATTTCACAGGGGGAGAGGTTGACATGCACCAGATATGGGCCACTTTACTGGACATTCTGGACATATCAGTACAGTTGTGGGGTATGATTCTGTATGCAGACTACTTCCACTGCCAGGATTTGAACTATGGCTGTGTGAGCTAAAATATATAACAGTTCACATCTCAGTTGGATGTGCTATTTGGGTTTTTTTGTCTTTTCCCTGTTTTCTGTCTATGTGTCTCTCGGTTGTACTTAATGGCCTCTAGGGATTACACCAGTCATATACAGGCATTCCTACACATTCTATTTATGATGCACAGTGTGGGTAACAGTGCTTAGTACAACAGTATTATTACATAATTGCAAATCTACATTACCATATGATACCAGAGTATACACATGCAGTCTAGCAGATAGAATTTTATTGTCAGACTACTATGCTTTATTTATATAGAAACTATATGAGACTCTCCCTGTCATATTCTCCGGTGTATGAAATACTTGCCTTGAACAATGCAGGTTTTATACAGGCAATTAATTTACTAATACTTTTAGTTTTATTTCCTATGACGGTAAATGCATGAGTGTTACTGACCTGCCTCACATCACAACCTTGCCAGTTGACTGACGTGGGTCTCCTGGTTCACGTTCCACTCCATTGCAGCTGTGGGGGACATAAGAGGAATATTTAGCCATACTTATCTAAGATATACATGAGCAGGCAATTAGTACACACATAGTGGTGTGATACTTACACACAGCTGGGACAGCCCCTTCCATTCTAGCCTCTTGAATCCACTGGTCCAAGAGGTCCCCCTTATGATGCTTCAGGTCGGCATAGTAAAGCCTGACCTGCTCACCAGTTTGGAGTATGCCAGTGGCACTGGTGAGGTCACGGGCGAGATGGTCCCAGGCCTCCACCTTATATTGGGAGACCTGGTACTTGCCCTGCAGCAGTCTCTGATCATGGTCTTTGACAAGGAGTCCTGCCATGACTCTGGACTCCTGTATGCACCAGCACTGAACCTGAAAGTGCACACCTTCTCCCCTTCCTGACATGGTGCCTGTAAGGGGAAGCTACAGCCAGTTATGAGATGTATTCCTGCCTCTTGGGTTTAAGTAGGGCTGATTTCCCACACTTTTCCATGATTGGCCGGTTTTGAAAAGGCTAAACTATATGCAAACCCGCTTACCTAGGGTTGGCATTGTTTAAAGGGGTATACCTCCTGGCACACTGAGTTAGCTAGCTTACAGATTGCTTATACCTGCTAAGCTGGCCTGTGCAATGCTTAGCATTGCTTACATTAGACTTTGCATTATATTTCCTTTTGGGATTGATTTATTATTCTTTACACTTTATATGTATGCCTGGTATCCATGATTCATGTGTACGTGCACTGTATGGGGTCCATGTCTTTTATTGGGGAATTCAACACTCTATTACAATTACATCTGACTTCTGGGCTTACTGCTGTACTCCAGTTCACATATTTACATTATGTAGTGGGTTGAGGCACATATGTCTGTATACTGATTCCTTTCACAGGTTCAGTTTGGTTTTACTATGGTGGAGACGTTTGCTGATACCTCATTCTTCTGCACTTCTATGATGGCTTGGTGGTTAACTAGTGTGACTATAGTGTATAGGGTCCTGGGTTCAAGACATGCAAGGCTGTTTATTTTGTTGCTTGGCAGAACAAGGGCCATTGGATACAGAGTGATTAAGGCACTTTTGAGCAGTTGTAAGCAGGTTTGCATGGGTTTGCATGAGGGTAAGCAATGCTAACCTCCAGTTACATATGCTTATAGAGTGTTAGCTTCAAAATTGCTTAACCTGTGTGTGCATTGCTTACCCCCATGCAAACGGGCTTAAACCTGCTTACTAGTGCTTAAATATGCTTACTACTGCTTATTGATGCTTAAACCTGCTTACTAGTGTTTTAATCATTATGACACTGACACCTCACATGTGCATTTACTGCAGTACTCCAGTTCATTACTATATGTTATTTATTGGGTTATGCTACATAAATATTACTCATAACATGATCTGCCATGGAAAATGCAATGTGCTGGAGTGGGACTCGCACTGGGAATGCCTTCTTGTATGGCGAATACTCTACCCACTACACTATATTGCTACGCTGATTCATTTGCATATATCTTCCTTGTTATCCTCTTCAGCCATTTAAGCTGCATTAACCATAGCTAAGTGATGGGCACACCCACACACCTATGGTTAGCTTCAATCGGATTTTTAAACAAAAAAAGAGTTTGTTCATTTTATTTCTGTATATTTGCTGTTGTACATGAGGGGGACTGTTGGTGGGGTTATGCAGACACCTATGAGAGGTCTCACTCATCTCTTAGCCTTATCTGATGTTCTTCATTACAAGGTCGTGTATATTCTGAGAGCTCTGCTCTCAGACACACCCCCTGCTCATTTACATGCTCCATGTAAGATTAGGAGCTCAGGCAGAGTGCCTCATTAATATGCAAGGTGCACTGCCGTCCTGCTCCTAAACATCCGCCTCCATGCAGGACTAAGCTAGTCCTACACAGAGGAACAGTAAATCTGGGGGAATCTGTTTTAAATTTGTAGTTTTGAACAGTCTTCTAGTAAGCAATTAAACAAAATGTATGAAGCAATAATGACAAAGCTACCAATTTCAGAAAATTTCAACCATAAAAGTCCACTCAAACTTTTGTCATTACAATCCAATCCACCAATATCAATAAATATGCAAAATTTCTGTAGCACTAAAGTCATCTAAATAATTCCATATTAAAGGGATCTGTAAGTAATGAAGAGGTTGCTGCAAGCAAACAACTTTATATATCATTGTTTCATCTACAAAATAAAGTGCCTGTTGCCACTGAAGAATAAATTACCTTATGTTACATTAAAACATACAAAAATGGTAACCTAGTAATATTGCAATATGGAATAGATGGCAAACGGATAACAGGTTCATAATTACTAGGTAACTCCTCCAGAGAAGGACATTCACAGAGCTGCAACATCCACTCCCTTTAAAGTACAACACCGTACAGTATCAGTGATCCAGCTGCATACTTCAGGAGTAGAACCCACAGCCTTCTGAATCAAAAGCAGGTATACTACCTGTTGTGCTACTAAAAATGCAAACAGACTTGGCATAAGCAGCACTAAACTTTCTTCCCCTGAAGTACTCGGGCCCATGAAAAATCCTCACTCAACTCCTTGAATCACACGTCGTGGTATATGTAGAGAATTCAGGCTCTTGTTTCTTGTACCTAAGATACGGGGTTTGAGCATGAATAAAACTAACCAATAGGTATACCTAACTGGGGCATTTTCAAGCACACACACAAACACACACACACACACACACACACACACACACACACACACACACACACACACACGCACACACGCACACACGCACACACACACATGCACACAAGCAGCAGAAACACAATCCCTCCAGCAGCCAGCAGGAGTAGAAACACAATGCAGCCAGCAGCAGTAGAAACACAATCCCCCAGCAGCCAGCAGCAGAAGAAACACAATCCCTCCAGCAGCATCAAAAACACAATCCCACTAGCAACAGCAGAAACACAATCCCCTAGCTGCCAGCAGCAGTAGAAACACAATGCAGCCAGCAGGAGTAGAAACACAATCCCACCAGCAGTAGCAGAAATACAATCCTGCCAGCAGCAGTTGAAACACAATCCATCCAGCAGCAGTAGAAACACAGTCCCCCAGCATCCAGCAGCAGCAGAAACACAATCCCACCAGCAGCAGCAGAAACACAATCCCTCCAGCAGCCAGCAGCAGTAGAAACACAATGCAGCCAGCAGCAGTAGAAACACAATCCCCCAGCAGCCAGCAGCAGAAGAAACACAATCCCTCCAGCAGCATCAAAAATACAATCCCACCAGCAACAGCAGAAACACAATCCCCTAGCTGCCAGCAGCAGTAGAAACACAATGCAGCCAGCAGGAGTAGAAACACAATCCCACCAGCAGCAGCGGAAATACAATCCTGCCAGCAGCAGTTGAAACATGATTCCCCCCAGCAGCAGTAGAAACACAATCCTGCCAGCAGCAGCAGAAACACAATCCTACCAGCACCAGCAGAAACACAATCCCCCAGCTGCCAGCAGCAGAAGAAACACAATCCCCCCAGCTGCAGTAGAAACACAATCCCCCAGCTGCCAGCAGGAGAAGAAATGCAATCCCGCCAGCAGCAGCAGAAATGCAATCCTGTCAGCAGCAATTAAAACACAATCCCCACAGCCACAGTAAAAACACAATCTCCCCAGCAGCCAGCAGCAGTAGAAACACAATCCCCCAGCAGCAGTAGAAACACAATCCCACCGGCAGCAGCAGAAACACAATCCCACCAGTAGCATCAGAAACACAATCCCACCAGCAGCAGCAGAAACACAATCCCCCAGCAGCCACCAGCAGTAGAAACACAATCCCCCCAGCAGCAGTAGAAACACTATCCCCCCAGCAGCAGTAGAAACACAATCCCCCCAGCAGTCAGCAGCGGCAGAAACACAATCTCCCCATCAACATCAGAAACACAATCACACCAGCAGCAGCAGAAACACAATCCCCCCAGCAGCATCAGAAACACAATCCCACCAGCAGCACCAGAAATACAATCACCCCAGCAGCCAGCAGCAGTAGAAACACAATGCAACCAGCAGCAGTAGAAACACAATGCAGCCAGCAGTAGTAGAAACACAATCCCCCAGCAGTAGTAGAAACACAATCCTGCCAGTAGCAGTAGAAACACAATCCTACCAGTAGAAATACAACCCCCCAGCAGCCAGCAGCAGTACAAACACAATGCAGCCAGCACCAGTAGAAACACAATCCCACCAGCAGCAGTAGAAACACAATCCTGCCAGCAGCAGTAGAAACACAATCCTGCCACAACAGTAGAAACCCAATCCCCCCAGCAGCCACCAGCAGTAGAAACACAATCCTCCCAGCAGCAGTAGAAACACAATCCCCCAGCAGCCAACAGCAGTAGAAACACAATAACCACAGCAGCAGCAGTAGAAACACAATCCACCACATGTATCCAAAACATCTGATTACCTGAAACACACTCTCCTTAAGAGCTATGGGCAACAGGCAGGCAACGGAATTTTAAAATTGTACGCCTAAGGTTTGGCGTAAATCCGCGACACACATATGGGTCCTCCAGACCTTAAAGACGCTGCCATAGAGTGTTTGTTTTTCCGCTATAAGACAAGATGGTCTTGTAAAAGTGTAAGGCGGGGGTGCTCTCTCCCCCTCACTCAATGGTACCAGTGCCCTTGTCTGTATATCTTCAGTTTATTGCTTCCATGGTTAAGTAACACACAGAATGTTCTATAGTATGTATTTGTCTTGTCTCATCACATCAAACTGTCCATGCTTCCTCTTTGTACTCCTCTCATCTTTTGTTTTTATTCAATAAAAGACTGAAACAGTCCTTAGCATTTTTTTCAAGTCAAGTTTCTGCTTTTGTTAAGCAACCACTTCAGCTTCCATTTTATGTAACAACATGCCTGATACACTTGTAATAGATGACTCTATAGTCAGACACACTGACGTCCCGCTCGCCAGGCTGAACAAGGAGAGGGTTACAGTAAGATGCCTGTCGGGCGCTAGAATCCACCACATAACACAAGCACTCAGGTCACTCCAAAGCAAGTACGAATATGACTCAGTCATTGTCCATGCTGGTGTGAACGACCTGAGACGTACCTCCCTGGACTACATGAAAAGAGACATAGAGGAGCTCTCTGATTATGTAGCCCAGGCCGGTATGACCCTGACCTTGAGCAGCATCTTACCCTCACCAAGAATGATGCCACAGTACGAAGACAAAATGATCAGTTTTAACAATTGGCTTAATTACTGGTGCCATTCTAGGGGGATCCAGTGTCTGTCTGCTTGGGATGACAGGCTCGACAAGCCACGCTGCTTCGCAAGGGATGGCTTGCACCTGTCACCCCTGGGCTTCCGGATATTGGCAAAGGCTCTTGCCATCCCCATAGTGCCTTTTTTAGCCAAGGCTCAAAAGACAAACCCACCTCCCTAGATAACACAAGTGGAAAAAAACTAAGGGTAATGCTGCTCAATGCCAGAAGTCTAAACCTCAAGATGCATGCTCTCGAAGCCCTCCTCAGTATGGAGAACATCGATGTCTGTGCAGTGACAGAAACCTGGTTCAAGGCTCCCGAGAGCACCCCAGCACTACCAGGTTATATATATCATATCATACTTTTCGGCCCCAAAACTTGGACCGAACCACAAAAGGAGGGGGAGTATCCATATTCATCAAAGATACCCACACCTCCAGGTTAGTGGCAATGCACGAAGCATGGGAGAACATCCATGTGCAACTAACCGTAGGCAAAACTGCTCTACAGTTTGCAGCATGCTACAGACCACCCTCTCAAACTCAGGAACCCCACTCAGCCTTCCTAAAGACACTGGAGAATATGAATGTCTCTCCAAACACCATCATATTGAGAGACTTCAACTACCCAAACATAGACTGGGAGCATTACTCAAGCCCCAACACCATAGCCCAAAGGTTCCTAGAATTCATAAACTCAAATGCTATGGAACAACTAGTCACCACTCCCACAAGAAGGGATAACATATTAGACCAGATCATCACAACATGGAGACACAATGCTCCTCACCAGAAGTATACCCCTCATTGGTGAGATCAGACCATAAATTAATCTCAGTGGAAATCCACATCCCGCCCCCACCCCCAGCACAGAAGACCACAGTGAAGAAATTCTCAAAAGCTGACTTCACACTTCTTAAGACTGAAGTGGTATCCTTCAAGGCCCCAGGGCCAGTGGAAACCACAGCCCACTCTGCTGAATCCTATATAAACGCATTCTATGAACACCTTCAAGAATGCATGGATCATGCAATCCCAAATAAAACCAAGACCCATTCCCCCAAAGGCAGGCGTCCTGTCTGGTGGACCCCAGCCATTAATAAACTATACAACAGAAGGAGGAAGCTACTACATGATAGAGCAAATTCCCTAAAAGGGAAGGCATCTCTGATCAGTACTAGCAAAAAACTACGATTACTCATAAAATCATCCAAGGCTAACTTTGAGAGAAAAATTGCACAAGACACTAAAGACAATCACAAGGCCTTCTTTAGTTATGTTAGAAACCTGGGTGGAAACTCCCAGATATGCTCAGAATTAGTCCAAAATGACAAAAAATACACTGAACTCACAGATATTGCCAACATGCTGGCAGACAGATTCAGTGCAAATCCCCCCCCCCCCAGAAGGACCAGTATCTATCCCAGCACAGTGTTGCCTACCTGACATCTCTGATGCCCAGGTGAGAGCCGCCCTCTCCAAAGCTAAAAACACAGCATCAATGGGACCAGACGGTGTCCCGGGTTGTGTGATACATGAACTCCAAGAAGAACTAAACCCACACATAAGGCTGCTGTTTAATCTTAGCCTTACTACAGGATATGTACCCAAAGAATGGCGCACAGCAACAGTGGTCCCACTCCACAAAGGAGGTGCCTCTATGGACCCTGGAAATTACCGCCCCATAAGCTTGACGAGCCTGGTCTGCAAAGCTATGGAGAGGATCATTATGGAACTCAAAAATAAAGACATTGGGGACCTACAGACATTGGATCATACCCAATTCGGCTTTGTCAAGGGCAGATCCTGCCTCTTGAACCTGGTCGACTTCTTTGAAACAGTCACTAAGGCCATTGATGAGGGTAAGGCAGTTCACACAGCCTACCTTGACCTTGCAAAAGCCTTCAACACAATACCCCACTCGGGCATCATAGACAAGCTCACCAGCTTAAATGTAAACCCCTATGTCATAAGATGGGTTGCAAACTGGCTCAAGGACAGAACCCACAAAGGTCAGAATTGCTGGAGCCATGTCAGACTCTATACCAGTCACAAGTGGCATCCCACAGGGCTCGGTCCTGGGACCTCTTTTGTTCGGCATTTATTTTTCTGAGGTACAAGCTAACATAGGAGGATTGTGGCTGACCAAGTTTGCAGATGACTGCAAACTGGGTGCCATAATTGATTCTCCAGCAGACACAAGCATCCTTCAAAAAGGTCTCATAGAAATGAATAACTGGTGCCAGAGCCATGGCCTTAAACTAAACGCCAAAAAATGTATAGTCATACTCTTTGGGAAGAACAAAGTACCCACAAATTACCACATAGGTGGTAATCCATTAAGTACAGAAGAAGTAATCAGGGACTTAGGGACCCAAGTTGACAGTAACCTCTCATTTCACACTCACATTGCCAAAGTGGTTAGAAAGACCTTCTACATTGCCCGCCTTATCATGAAAGGATTCACATCTAGATCAAGAGAGGTCTTTGTGCCCCTTTACTCCTCCCTTATCAGGCCCATAATTGAGTACAATGCCCCATTTGGGATGCACCTTACCCGACACCTGCAGCAGTTAGAAAGACCCCAAAAGTACCTCACCAAGAAGATCAAGGTTCTCAAACATATGCCATATGCTGCCCAGCTAAAGAAACTCCAGCTCTATTCAGTCATGTACCGCCTACTCAGAGGCGATCTATGCCTGACATACAAGGCCATGTCCAATCCAGAATTAATGGACATGGTCCACCTCAGAAAATCCAAATCCACCAGAGCCACAAGAACGAGTGATTTAAACCTCAACACAGAAATAAATAGGACGTGCTGGAGGGACAGATTCATAACCCAGAGGCTCCCCTCACTCTAGAACAGAATCCCAGTCCATGTTAGGCAGAGCCCCTCACTGACTCTCTTCAAGAGAAATCTTGACAAGTGGATGGGAGATCGTAGGTTTAACCCGGGGGTCATCTCTGTGTCACTGTTAGACAGAGGCGCAATAAACTAAATCCTAAATGGGCACAGTATCCTCATTCCAAGGGGTGGTGAAAGCCTAACACACTCTGTCTAGGCTTATAAATGCCCTAGGGCAGATAGCCTAGTATGAACCTATGAATCTATGTAGTTTCCCATGAAAATATGTCATATTACTCAAATGAATAAACAAGCAAACAGAAAAATAAATATATACCTGGTAGTGAGGTACATAGTTTTAGTTGTGCAGCAGACATCTTTGTGACTAGACTTTATTGTTTTCTGCTGCCTCTTTTTATTAAAATTTGAAGTCAGCTCCTAGTCTCTTGAAACAATGCTTCTTTCCTTCTTTATAAAAAATGGCATCTTTCTTCCTTAACTTCAGAGGCCAGGAGGTTATTCAATCACAGTCCTCTAGGGTTAAGGATCACAGCAATATATCTCTCTAATAACAGTAGTGTGTAAAGGATGCATATTTCTTTTTTAAGATCTTTTAATTTAGTCACAGAATTGGTTAGCTTATACTTAAGAACAGTATCTATGTCCTGTGGATCGGGTATAGCAATGTCATTTACTCACTCTATCATTCTTGCTTTAAAATTAATAATGTCCAGAGCCGCATATTAAGCTTAAGTACACTATTAGTAAATACAGCTGTCATGCCCATGGTTGTCAAATACAAACACAAAGAAGCAGTTTGCCACAGAAAAAGCAAAAAAGAACCAAATCCAGCAACATTTTTTATATAAGGCAACGATTACATCTAAGGTTCCTTGGCTCTTGTCTTTAAGTACATGATATACCTAAATAATCACACTATTAAAATGTTGCACTTTTTATATGATGTCAGACAAAAATGAGACTATTTGTTGGCTGTCATTCCTGAAGAAATATGACAGCAGACTTCTTTCATCCTGAACCTTTTCTAAGACTAGATATATAATTGTTGTCATTCTGTCAATTGGATTTTGGAAGCTTATTCCTTGATTTTTGTATGGTTACTTCTTTCTTATGAAGATGGATTCTTTGTCATGGGGGTAGAGCACTCCTGACAACAGCAACCATTGCATTCATGGGACCTTGTTACCTCACAAGTGTAGCTGAAGAGGAATTCAGTTCACTAAAAGTGTTGAGGTATAAACATTTTCATGTATGTGAGTTTGAGAAAAGAACTGTACAAAAATTTGTCTTTATTACAGTCAACTTTTTTACCTTTATTACATTGTAAATCTTTGTACAAGAATTGAGACTATTTGTTGACTGTCATTCCTGAAGAAATATGACAGCAGACTTCTTTCATCCTGAACTCAAGAAATGTCCAAAGCAGACATCCAAAAATCCACCACCTCAAAACAAAACACATGCAACACATACTTCAATAAATCAGTGTGTCGACCAATCGCAGCGCTTAAGGCCAAACACCTTGCCTGATACACTAGTAATAGGTGACTCCATAGTCAGACACACTGATGTCCCACTGACCAGGCTGAACAAGGAGAAGGTGACTGTGAGCTGTCTATCGGGAGCTAGGATCCGCCACATAATACACGCACTCATGTCACTCCAAAGCAAGTACAAATATGACTCCATCATTGTCCATGCTGGTGTGAATGACCTGAGACGTACCTCCCTGGACTACATGAAAAGAGACTAGAGGAGCTCTTCGATTATGTAGCCCAGGCTGGTATGACCCTGACCCTGAGCAGCATCTTGCCCTCACCAAGAATGATACCACAATACAAAGACAAGATGATCAGCTTTAACAATTGTCTCAAGTACTGGTGTCATTCTAAGGGGATCCAATGTCTGTCTGCCTGGGATGATATGTTGGACAAGCCACACTGCTTTGCAAGGGATGACTTACACCTGTCGCCACTGGGCTTTCGGATATTGGCTAAGGCTCTTGCCACCCCCATAGTGCCTTTTTTAGGCAAGGCTCAAAAGACAAACCCACCTCCTTAGAAAACAAAAATGGAAAAAAACTAAGGGTAATGCTGCTCAATGCCAGAAGTCTAAATCTCAAGATGCAGGCACTTGATGCACTCCTCAGCATGGAGAACATCGACGTCTGTGCAGTAACTGAAACCTGGTTCAAGGCTCCTGAGAGCACCCCAGTGCTACCAGGCTATACCTTGTATCATGCTTTTCAGCCCCAAAACCCGGGCTGAACCACAAAGGGAGGGGGAGTGTCCATATTCATAAAGGACACCCACACCTCCAGGTTAGTAGCAACACATGAAGCATCAGAGACCATACAGGTGCAACTAACCATAGGCAAAACTGCTATACAACTGGTAGCATGTTACAGACCACCCTCCCAATCTCAAGAACCCCACTCAGCCTTCCTGAAGACATTGGAGGATATGAATGTATCACAAAATACCATCATACTGGTAGACTTCAACTACCCAAACATAGATTGGGTACATTATTCTAGCCCTATTACCCTAGCCCAAAGGTTCCTGGAATTCATAAATTCAAATGCACTGGAACAACTAGTCACCTCTCCCACTAGGGGAGATAATATACTAGACCTGATCATCACAAACATGGGGACAAAATGCTCCACACCGGAAGTATACCCCTCACTAGTGAGATCTGACCACAAACTAATCACCCTGGATATACGTATCCCACCTCCACCCCCAGCACAAAACACCACAGTGAAAAACTTCTCAAAAGCAGACTTCACTCTTCTTAAGACTGAGATGGTATCCTTTAAGTACACTGTGCCAGTGGATACCACATCCCACAATGTCGAATCCTTCACAATTGCTTTCTATGGACATCTCCAAGAATGCATGGATCATGCAATCCCAAACAAATCCAAGTCCCTCACCACCAAATGTAAGCGTCCTGTCTGGTGGACTTCAGCCATAAACAAATTGTATAACAAAAGAAGGAAGCTACTGCATGTCAGAGCGAAATCCCATGAAGGGAAGACATCTCTGATCAACATTAGCAGAAAACTACGTTCTCTCATAAAAACATCCAAGGCAAACTTTGAGAGAAAAATCGCTAAGGACACTAAAGATAACCACAAAGCCTTCTTCAGCTATGTTAGAAACCTGGGCGGAAACCCTCAGATATGCTCAGAGTTGGTTCACAACAACAAAAAATACACTGAACCCACAGATATTGCTAACATTCTGGCTGACAGGTTCAGTGCAAATTTCTCGCCTCCTTCACCCCCAAAAGAAGAAATACTTATCCCAGCTGAATGTAATATCCTTGTCATCTCAGATGTCCAAGTGAGAACCACCCTAAACAAAACAAAAAACACAGCATCAATGGGACCTGACGGTATCCTGGGGTGCGTGTTACGTGAACTACAAGAGGAGCTAAACCCACACATAAAAATGCTATTTAACCTTAGCCTTACTTCGGGATATGTACCTGAACACTGGCGTACAGCAACAGTGGTCCCACTCCACAAGGGGGGGTGCCTCTACAGACCCTGGAAACTACCGCCCCATAAGCTTGACTAGCCTGGTCTGCAAAGCTATGGAAAGAATCATTATGGAACTCATAAACAGAGACATAGGGGACCTACAGATGCTTGACCCCACCCAGTTCGGCTTTGTAAAGGGCAGATCCTGCCTTTTAAACCTGGTTGACTTTTTCGAAACAGTCACTAGAGCCATTGATGAGGGCAAAGCAGTCCATACAGCATACCTGGACTTGGCTAAGGCCTTCGACACAATACCCCACTCAGGCATCATAGATAAGCTAAACAGCTTAAAAGTAAACCCTTATGTCACTAGATGGGTTGCAAACTGGCTAAAGGACAGAACCCATAAAGTTAAAATCGCTGGAGCAATGTCAGACTCAAAGCCAGTCACAAGTGGTGTCCCACAGGGATCTGTCCTGGGACCCCTCTTGTTCGGCATTTATTTCTCAGATGTTAAAGCAAACATGGGAGGGCTGTGGCTGACAAAGTTCGCAGATGACTGCAAACTAGGCGCCATAGTCGATACACCAGCAGATACACACATCGTACAAAAAGGCCGCACTGAAATGGACAACTGGTGCCGTAGTCACGGCCTTAAACTAAATGCCAAAAAATGTATAGTCATCCCTTTTGGAAAAAACAAAGTACCCACAAATTATCACATAGACAGCAACCCACTGAGTACGGGAAAAGTAATCAGAGACCTAGGGACCCAAGTAGACAGTGACCTCTCATTTGACACCCACGTTGCCAAAGTGGTTAGAAAAACATTCTACCTTGCACACCTCATCATGAAGGGTTTCACATCCAGATCCAAGGATGTCATTGTACCCCTATATTCCTCCCTCATCAGACCCATGATTGAGTACAATGCCCCATTTGGTATGTACCTCACCCGGCACTTGCAACAGCTGGAGAGACCACAAAAGTACCTCACCAAAAGGATCAAGGATCTCCAACATATGTCTTATTCTGCCAGACTAAAGAAACTTCAGCTCTATTCAGTAGCATACCACCTGCTCAGAGGTGATCTCTGCCTGACGTACAAGGCCATGTCCAATCAGGATCTGATGGACATGCTCCACCTCAAAAAATCCAAATCCATCAGGACCACGAGAGCTAAAGACTTAAACCTCGGCACAAGTATGAATAAGACATGCTGGAGGGATAGATTCATAACCCAGAGGCTTCCCATGCTTTGGAACAGGATCCCAGTTCATATTAGGCAGAGCCCCTCACTAACTCTCTTCAAGAGAAATCTTGATGAGTGGATGGGAGATCGTAAGTTTACCCCAGGGGTCACATCTGTGTCACTGCTAGACAGGGGCACAGTAAACTAATTCTATTATATAAGGGGACCTTCACTGTGCCACTACTAGACAGAAGCACAGTATTCTAGATTTATTCTGTACATTTTTGTACCATTTCATGGGGTGGCAAAAGCCACATCACTATGGCTAGGCTTACAAATGCCCCAGGGCAGATAGCCTAGTACTATACTATGAAACTATGAAACTTTGAATTTAGGAGTATTAAATAATTATGTAATAGGAACAAAAAGCAGCTATATATACAGAAGCATTGTTTGAAACTCTGAAAAATCAGATAAAAATTGAATCAAATAGAAAATAAATCTATGAGGATTTTAATTGCAACAATAAAAAATGGGTAAAATTTTCTACATTATTTTTTTTATTTTCTTGTTAGAGCAGAATAGGAAATTAATAAATGGTATAGTTGTTTTCTTGAGATGTCATACTGAAAAAATGAACTACCAAACGTTTTGTTATGTCATTGCTTTAAACTCATGCATATTTTAACATAGCATCCAAGTTACATGGCTTAGATTTTTTTTCTTCATTTTCTGCCACATAGCATTTAAATCTAGAGCTCCACCCACAATCCTTAATTAGTTCATTACTTCTGGAATGCTATACCAATGCATTGGCATCCTAGTCCATCTTGTTATTACCCTCATTTTCTGTCACATTCTCTTCTGGAACACCTTCTAGGTTCATAATTGATATCAGCTCCTTTGTTTTATATTGTACTACATATCACTATTCTGGTACATTTTACTTCCCTGCAAATTCATCTTCCCTTCAAAAATATACTGTAGATACACATTTTTAATAATGTTTCTTCTAAAGTACATGACTTCCCATTTATTTACATTAAGCACTTGTTGACACATTTAATACCACATATTCTGACCAATCAACAGGTATGTCTGATCACAAGCACTGACCATAGCACGGCTCTTTATGTTGCTTGCAAATAGACCCACATTGCTCACTAATTCTATTATATATGCAGAAAATATACCAAACACATAGGTTCATACCTAAGTACTAGGCTAGCTGCCCATGTGGGCCATTTTAAACCTAGCCAGTTTCCCTCAAAGTTGGGAATAAAGCCCTGTATTTGTGAAGCAAATGTCTTAACCATTATACCAACCCACATGCCATGCTATTACTGCTAAATATTTTGATGGTTTTTTTTTAAAGCACATAGTGCTAATCATCTATGAATTGCTACTGTTTGAATTTTCAGCAGTGACCTGTTCGTTTGACCATTCTTTTCATATTCCATTCTTACAGCTATTTTTTTTCAAAGTACACATGCTTTAGTCACTAAATTTTTAGAAAGATATAGAGAGAGAGAGAGAGAGAGAGAGAGAGAGAGAGAGAAAAGAAAGAGAAAGGAAAATCCTGGGATAAATAAAAATATTCCCATGCATAAAAAAGTTGAACTGGCAGGCTTTTGCATACTACCTCTAACATTAAGAGTAATGAAGGTGTACTTCATCTATAAGGCCAGTGCTCAACTCAGTGAGGGAGAGCATAACTAACAGGTTGCAGTCTGTCTAGAATTGATCTAGATAAAATTATTATTTACTTTTTTTTTTTCAGGAGACAAACTCTCATCTACATTGCTGACCTGATGAGGCAAGTCTCCCCAAAACTCTTGAACTTATGTACACTAACAGATTAGTTGCACAAGCAACAAAAAAGGAAAAAAAAATAAAATGAATCACCATTACACAATTAGAAACTGCAGCAATGGTGGTCTTCAAAGTATAGCATTGATCAGCCAATTAAAGGTCAGATAGATGGATGTTACCCGAAAAAAATCTCATCTAAGCTGCACTCAACGAGGTAGGAGGAAGCACTCCAGTTAATGGGATACATACAAGAGTACTAATGCTAAAAGCAAACACATAAAAGGTAAAAAGAAAATTAGGAGCCACAAAAAATTGTCCCAGCTAGTAATTGTATTAGACACCCCTCCCAAAAACAAACCACAGCCTTGAGTACGTTATTGCCATACTTAATTAGTCAGGAGACTTAATCATCAATGCAATAAGTATAACAATATTTTAAACAAATTGTATACATTCGCTAGAAAGAATGCCCTTAAAAATGTTTCAGTTATCATTTTACATATTTTAAGAAATACATCAACAAAATGTTCTATATCTTAATTGAAAAAATCAAGAAAAAATGACAGTGTCCCACAAGCAAGTGATATGAATCCACCTGGGCATATTATTTACTCTCCAATTAATTGTCAAACAAGTCATAACTTTATTAATTATGAAATCTCCAGATCATCTAAGGCTGCCTCCATTTATTATTTGGAGACCATAGCTTTACTTTATGCTTTTCCCTTTCTCACTGCAAGGTACACTTTTAATAGTCATGCATTTTCTCCCCTAAATTTACATGGGGGGGCTAATTTCAATCCTCAGCTAGTGAGGGAGTCCACTATGCCAAGTACATTTCATCATTTCACTATCATCTGTTGCAACTTGCAAGTTCATGCACTTGCCTTAGCCTACATAATCAAGGTTGCTCAGCTACTCCATAAAAGCCAACTTAGCCCTATTATACACAGAATCATCTAACCCATCACCATGTAGGTCATCTTTGCATAAGCTTTAGATGCCATCAGCCCATCAAAGGAGATATCAGCTCTCTGTCCTACACCCCTAAATATAGGGTATAAAGTACTTTTCCTTCATTGACCTTCTTCTTTAAAATGTTGCACCCCATCAGGCTGATTTTTTTTTAAGCAGTTTTCACTAAATCTAGCCTGTTCCCGTTCTCAAGCAGGTACCTGTTCTCCTATTCCTGTTGCCTTTCTTTTCAGCCACCATTACTGCCCCATACCTTTTTTATTGTCTACTTTGACTTCAAGATATTTACTTTCTTCCAGGTCCTTCTGCAGCAGCCTATTTTGTAGCCAACCCTACCTTTGACAAGTACACTCTAGCTGATCTAAACCATTCTGAACCATTTCCTTTGTAGTCTAGTAATATCTTAATATCATACAGTTTGCTGCATGAGTTAGTTTACCTACATAGACAGTAATGTACCTTCTTGCTTTCTTCATGTCTTTTAACTGCTAGGATACATCCACAATGATCTGTTAACAATTGCTGTTAACAATTGCAGCAGTGGATAAAGTCTTATCAGGAAATTACTTATCACTACATCATAATTCAAAATTTTGTTATCCACAAGCATCCCAAATCATTGCCCACCCCAAAGCATGTTGACACATAAACACACACACAAGCATGCACACACGCATGCGCACATGCACACACACACACACACACACACACACACACACACACACACACACACACACACACACACACACACACACACACACACACACACTTGCAAAGAAGACAGGCAAACAAAAAAAACTCTAGCTTTCCAATTATTTCTACCATCTGCACTGCAAGATTATCTTGTGTAATTAGAGCCATGTTACCCCTGCAATGCACTTCCAGACCAACTTCTATTTCCTGACATTCAAACCTAATTGATTCCCAGCCAGGCAAATTCATGCTTGCTTCTCCACCAAATAGTAGAAAAATAATGAGTCAGGAAGTCTTTGTTGAGGCTTGCAAGAAATGAAACAATAAGTTACAAGTCAAAATGTTCTTTTCATTTATTCATCGTCATGTCTGATCTTACTTGTTTTAACTTAACTTTGGATTTGGTTTACCCAAGTGTTGCAAAAATCTTTGTTTTCTATACCTGTAACAAAACAAAATCATTGTTGACTTGGTTTTCTGCACTACTCTAACATTGTATACTCCTAAGTACTATAATGGGCATTACTTATGCATAAATTCCCCTTCTTGATGACTGACACAGCTGCACTGCCATAGCCAAATTTAATAGCCCTATCTTGCATCTTAAGCAACACATTTATGACTAAAAAGTTCTTACTTTCTTCTTTTTATGATAATAACTCATTGTTTAGCTTTCTGTATGCTATCCACAGAAAAGATCTTTACTCACCTTATGTAGCTGTTATTAAGGACTTATGTTTAGCATTATAAACAGAAGTATGCCGAATAAAAAAAGCACCATTACAAGCCTGTAGCAAACAAGAAGCTAGTCTAAATTGCAAATGAAGTACATAATAATATTTCTAACGGTAATCTACAATTGTAGTACCTCGCAGGATGCGCAGTAGCAAAACCCTCCCCAAACACGCTTCCAGCCCTGTGGAGGCAGCAGCAGTATGATTATTCAACAGTGTATGGACTGGAATGTAATTAATAACCAGCATCTGTGCTGATAGCAACCCAAATGACAGTAATGTAATGTTATATTAAGGACATAAAACTTCATTCAGTGCCAAAAATGAAATGTTTTATCAGGGTCATTAAAACTAAAATGCGTGCAGTAAATCACCTTTCAGTCAGTCAATCGGGCAGAGTTCACACCATTTCTCAAAATGATACTGCTACATTTTAACGGCTTTAAGGAGTGGTGCTTGCAAGGCAGTGGGGGGGGTGCAGCGGCCCCACAAGGGGGGTGCAGGGGGGACATCCCCCCTGAAAAAGGGGAAAAAGTAAGAATTTATCAGAGGATGGAGTTCGTTGAGTGACTGAATATTTAGCAGTTTACACAAACTGACATGCAAATTAGCATACCTGTCAGCCTTCCTCGATATCCCCGTCCATTTGGCATGCCAATCAATGACGGCTTGCCCAAAGCTACGCAGAGCTAAGTGCGAGGTACTACACTTGTAGATTACCTTTCTAACTGCATTGTTACCCACTTTAACATGGTGTGCCAAGAATTCTGTTTTGTATGTCTAAAAGAAATTATTACAAAGGCTGAGATGACACAGTATAGTCCAGTAACTATGAGCAGCTAGAAAAAGCTTTTTTTGCACTTATTTGACAAATGTACTCATAAAGCACCCTTAACTAGTCATCTTATTGTATGTTATTATTTGTGGACATTGATCTTGATACACATAGTCTATGCATTGTGTGGAGTGATTAGTTATCAAGTCAGTGTGAGCCTGCATAGGTCACTATGCCCTTTTGGACTCCTCCAAATTCAGTTTGTGTTGCAGTACACACTGAAACTAGTATTACAGTATAGTAAAACAATTAATAACCATACTGCCATACTATACTTCATTTGTCTTGTATTTAATACATAAGAAAATGGTGTAATCTCATATTATAAACTGGAACAATCATAACCAAAAAGGTAACTGATCCACATTAGCACCAAACCTCTTAAATAAGTTGTGGTTATCACACAACCCCCTTCTTCTGCTGTGTTATAATCAGTATTTCCAACCTTCCTAAAGGATATCCCCCTCTGCAGCACATACTGATTACACTGAGCTATACAGAATACAGCTACAATGGATGCATCTCCTACCACCCCCTTTAGCACTGCATACCAAAAGTGCACTATCCTAATTGTCTGAACTGTATACTGTTTAAATTGGGCTCGCACACACATTTGCATTACGTTAACCCTTTCTTTCCTGTGCAAATACGTAAATATCTTCATTGCTAACAACGTAAGACAAGAGCCATCTCAAAGCTAACACAGCCATTCAAGTACTGAGATACAATCAATATATACAGATTAATTCCTCATATGCATGAGAAACTGACATCTTTATTTTACAGAAATCAATGTGAATAGCAGGTAAGTTAGGATAATTGCATAAAGAGCATTCTCAGGTATATATTATTTTGCCCTTATTTTCACTTGTTGTAAACCCTGAAGACTGACTGACATACTGATTACTACCTTCAGAAGCCTCATTTTTCCATTTGTGAATCCTTCATTACCCACATTTATGTGGAAAATTATCAATGATTGTGCATCTGTTCTTTTTTTGCTTCTCTAAACAGTTATATTGCAATCCCTTTCCTGAATGGATGAAGTCTGAACCCTGCACATTCAAACTTACATTGATCCATTTCTGCTGTAACCTTTCTCAATATCAAACTGAATTTGACTATTAGTTTTCTCTTTGATAATCCATGCTCTTGTGTGTCTTACTGAGAGTCCATGCAAATGGATTTACGATGCCATCCACATAACTGTAAACGTAATGGGTGAACAAGGAACCAGGGCTTAATCTCTCTGGACCTTTCTTGATCCAGTCTTATATATTAGAATATTCATTAATTCATTCAATCATTCATTCTTTCAGCCATATTACATAGCTGTTTCATCCTTTTAAGGTTTGTCACTTCTGACCATTTTTGCATTTATCAGAATGCCACTCTTTTCTAAAAGTATACGCTGATGTGTCACATACAGGTTTATACCAAGACCAGTTTAATATGTTTCAACACTCTATGGTGAAGTATATGCAAAAAAGATGCCCCACTTCTTGTAACACTCTTTTTTTTATATATATATATATATATATAAATTACCATACCTTTCCAGTCCTTTCCTTTACCCTTCTTGCACTTTGACCCAGATAGTTATTTCTGATTTATTCTGAGAAAAAAAAATATCTTTATAGAAATACTTATTCCTAATTTCTAGCAGATCTCTTTATTTATTCTCCCTTCTATGACATTCTTAAAGAAAAACTTATTTTCTGTGCTTGTGCTACAAGCAAAATTTAAGTGTTACACTAAGGCTTATTATTGCTTTTCAACATTGTTTCTCTGCTCTATGAACAAGTGTTTTAGGCCTGGCTGAATGCAGACCACGGTCTCACAGAAGGGGCCTCAAGTGTTCTGCAGCCCACAGGGGTTGCCTATCACACTCGGACCTGGGTTTAGACAAGGTACAGCAGCCATGCAGGGAGAATACAGCTGGTACCTAAACACATAGATGAGATCAAGAAAGGCAAGTGTTGAAGCTGTGAGCAGGGTGTGGGAAAGGGAGGATCTAAGCATATAGGCTTACTAGGTGACTGGGTAATTTACAGGTGCAGATTATGAGTGTGGTTTGAGATTATGGTTAGTGAATAAGAGGGTTTTTTAGGGTTAGGGAATGATAAGGGAATTTAGGTTTAGGGAACAACAGAGGGATGTAGAGTTAGTAAGAGATCAGGGACTTTAAGGTTCATAGGTTCATAGGTTGGTACTAGGCTATCAGCCCTAGGGCCTATACAATCCTAGCCATAACAATTCCCTGGCTATTTCTTCCCACATTATTTACTTTCCTGGACCCCTGTCTAGCAGGGCGACTGACGTCATCCCTGGGGTGAATTTCCTTTCTCCCATCCAATCGTCAAGGTTCCTCTTGAAGAGGTCCAAAGAGGCACTCTGCTTGACATGTATGGGCAATCTATTCCAGAGTCTGGGGAGTTTCTGGGTCAGGAACCTATCCCTCCAGCATGTTTTGTTTATTGTGATGACAAGGTTTAGATCCCTGGAGCGTGTAGCTCTGAGGGATTGGGATTTCTTTAAGTGTAGCATGTCCAACAGCTCTGGGTTTGACATGGCCTTGTATGTTAAGCAGAGATCGCCTCTGAGTAGATGATATGCGACAGAGTATAGCTGAAGTTTTTAAGGCGGTCAGCGTAGGGCATCTGCTTTAGGCCTGTGATTCTTTTAGTGAGGTATTTCTGAGGCCTTTCCAGTTGTTGCAGATGTCTTGAGAGGTACATACCAAATGGGGCATTGTATTCTATAATGGGTCTAATGAGGGATGAGTACAGTGGGATAATGACCTCCTTTTTTCTGGATGAAAAGCCCTTCGTGATGAGGTGTGCCACATAGAAGGATTTCCTGACTGTTGTGGCGATATGGTTATCGAAGATGAGACCACTGTCCACCTGTGTCCCTAAGTCTCTTATCACACTTTCTGTGTTTAGTGTACTGCCACCTATATGGTAATTCATGGAAACATGTTTTTTCCCAAAGGGGATAACAATACATTTCTTGGCATTGAGCTTGAGCCCATGGCTCTGGCACCAAGCATCTGTTTCTGTAAGGCCCTTTTGTAGAGTATCCACATCATTTGGGGATTCAATAATGGCTCCCAGTTTGCAGTCATCTGCAAACTTTGTTAGTCAGAGTCCCTTAGTGTTGACCTGTACTTCAGAGAAGTAGATGCCAAACAAGAGCAGCCCCAGGACTGAACCCTGAGGTACTCCACTTGTCACTTGTCTGGAGCTGGATTTGGAGTCGGCTACTTTTACAGTGTGGGTTCTATCAGTAAGCCACTTAGCAACCCATTGGGTGACATAGGGATTAATGCCCAACTTAGTAAGTTTATCTATGATTCCAGAGTGGGGGATGGTGTCAAAGGCCTTGGCAAGGTCTAGATAGGCTGTGTGGACCACCTTACCCTTGTCCATGGCTCTGGAGACTGATTCAAAGAAGTCAATCAGGTTCAGGAGACAAGATCGGCCCTTCACAAACCCAAACTGGGTGGGGTCCAGTGTTTGAAGGTTGCCAATGTCTTTCTTTATAAGTTCCATGATAATACGCTCCATGGCCTTGCAGATAAGGCTTGTCAGACTGATGGGATGGTAGTTTCCAGGATCCAAGGTGGATCCCCCTTTGTGGATTGGGATAACTGTAGCTCTGCGCCACTCAGTGGGCATGAAACCTGAGGTGAGGCTATGATTAAACATGACACTTAGGTGAGGTGCCTGTTCATATTGTAGTTCATGTAGTACACAGCCCGGGATGTCATCTGGTCCCATGGATGCTGTATTCTTGGCTTTAGAGAGTGCGTTATGTACCTGTGTGGCCATTATTACTGGAATTTGGCAATCTTCCAGTATTGAGATGGGCCATTTAGGGGGTGAGAAGGGGGTGAAGTTGGCACTGAATCGATCTGCCAGGATATTGGCAATATCCTTCGGATAAGTATATTTAATGCCATTCTGTTTTAGTTCAGAGCAGATCTGAGCATTGCCATTTAGATTCTTGACATAGTTATAGAATGCTTTGTGGTTGTCTTTGGAATCTTTGGCAATTTTATTTTCGTAACTAGCTTTGGAGGATTTTATAAGGCATCTCAGTTTCTTACGGAGGCTAGTAAGGGAGTTTTTTGCATCCTGGTGATCAAGGAATTTAGGTTTAGAAAGTAGGAATGGAGTGTAGGTTTATGGAGAGGGACGTTTTTAGGGTTAAGGTTTAATCATGGAATTCAGGTTTAGGAATCAAGAGAGGGATTTATGTTTAGGAATTGAGAAAGAGATTTTGGGTCAGGGTTAAGGACCAAAGTTTAAGGTTAGAGTTAGGAACTGGGTGGGAGTTTTAGTGTCACATTAGTTAGGGTTCTGGAAAAGCTATGAATCATACTGTGTGAGGGCTATGTAATTTAGTAAGATAAGACTAGATGGAGGTAAGGCACTTGTCATTTTGAGCAAGTGGCAATGCGCAACTAAGCTGTCAGCTAGTCGCATGTAAGGTGTGCGTCTTGTAGACGTTTGTTTCCTTCTCCATAACATACCCATTTATTTCCCTTTCCTCATATGTCCTTCTTATATTCTTTTAGGCAGCTTTCATTCAACCACATAACTCTCATTTGAGAAACCTTATATTGCATATTTGTACTTTAGCTATCATACAGATCACTTCTATGTCAGTTTCTTAAATGTTTCCTTTTGTAAAAAATAAAGCAACAACTAATAATTATCATAAGATAGATATATATTGTAATTTATATAACAATGTAAATAAAGGCAATTTAAGATTTTCTTTTCACATTATGAATAATAAAAGCTCAGTTTACAAAAAAGTATTTTGGAGGATATAACCTTCTAGCACAACACAAGTCATCTGCCTGTGTACAGTGAGGAACAATTTTCAGAAATATTTATTACACCCAATCATAATGATTCATTATCTCAAGCTGGCATATCTGTTGTATCTTATGCAAAATTATTTTACTTTCTTTAGGAAGTAAGCAGCCATGTTCAAGGCATAGGCAGTTCTAACAGATAACTTAAAACAACTCTTTCTAACACAGGTATCATACTCCTCAAAGAAAACTGTATTTTCAGTACAAAGTACTTCTCTGGCAAGTAACTTTTTTATTTCCAGGGGCTGCATTATCAGGTTTACCACGAGGGAGCTAGTGTAAATGTTAACTTCAGGCTGAAGTACTTTAACTACTGTTCAAATAATATAGACCCATGGCTTCTAGACTTACCAAGGGGAATGATTTTCCCTTGTGCTTTTTTATAAGCTCCCTAATTGATGCACTAGATGTCTGCTACCTCAGCGCTTGCTTCACAGACACCCCAAACACTTTGTGTGCCTCTTCTTCCTCTGCAGTCTGCTGCACATGTAAGTATCTCTCTCGCTTTCTCTCTCTTTTTATGTTACTACAATAACACACATTTTCAATATGAATCCAGCTGCATGCATGTTTTCTTTTCTGCTTATTTTTAACTTACTGCATTTAAATGAAATCATTAGAGATCCAGGGCACTTTTCAAAGGGTGAGAGTTTAATAATTTGGCTGATACCACATATACATTTTTGGCAACATCATAATATCATGCACAGGGTGATATTTCAAACTTCAGTCTCCTTAAAGTATCCTATAAATGAGATTTGATAAGCAAGTTATTACAGGCAGAAAAATATAATTTAAAATGGTTGATTGCATATGTTATCTACCCGTATGCAATAAATTCCTCGTAGTAATACTTTTAGAACTGCTTAGCATGTGTCAAACCAAAAGGCTCTTAAATAAGTTTGCCTGTTTTAAACATTCCTCTGAGCCTTACATCATCTCCCCATGACACATATATTTAAAACCCTCAAGATAATGAAAACAAAAAAAAAAAAGAAAAAAAAAGAGATCAAGAGAAAAAATGTATTTTCTTCCTTGGAGCTGCACTAATTTTGTAGTTTGAAAATGCTATAAGCATCAAGGGCAGCAACTTTAATAACACCTGATTGCCTTTATCCCCCAAGTGACCTCTCAGAATGCTGTCACAGCACCCTACATAAATGGCAAACCACTTTGTAATCTGCCAAAATGTTAAAATATAACAACTTAAACTTTATCAGAATACTTGTCCTGAACCAAGTTGCTAAATTAAAGTCTTATGTTTCAGGATATTAAATTAAATGTGAACTGCTATTTGCATATTCAGAAAAAGAAAAAAAAAAACATTCAAATTAAACAAGAAACTATTCAGGAAATAATACAGTGTTTAATGAAGTATTCAAGGACACTTATAAATAATAATTCAGATTTGAATGGTGTATATGTGTGTGGAATTCATACTTCTGAGAGATATGTTGGAAAAGAATAAAAGTAAACAAATATGTTCTGAAATTATAAACTATGCGCTTATTGGAAGGTGAAAATATGTACTGCCTAAAAAAATAGATATGGAAGTTCATGACATTAAAAAAATAAATAAAGCACATGTTCATTGAAGTAAGAAAAGTAATGAGAACCTCTGATAAATTATTACTAAAGTTATGTTAAATATTTTATGGCATTTCTAACTATAATCTCAAAATGAACTCATTATTGTCATTGTTGAGGAAGCATTAGGACAGAAAATCTAATTATGTTTTGGTAACATTATGTAAGACTCAGTTGTGCTCCTGTAATAGTTATAATAAAAAAAAGAATTAGCTTTACAAGCTAGTTATAGCAGACTCAGATCATTGGTTACTTTTCACAAATCAGTCAGTGCAAAGTAAATATTGTAACATTAGGCTAAATATAATTGTCCTTTTTGCTGTTATTACATAGTACATGTTATTCATCCTAATTCAATATACCCTGGGAATCAATAAATTCTGTGTAGGTTTCACGAGAAGCTTACACAGAGTTTACTTGTTTGTGCAGTGAGCAGCAGCGATTAATTAATATTTGTGCCACTGATCACCTTCAGATGTAAGCAAGCAGGATTTCATGGCAACCAGGAAAGTGAGTAAAGTAACACAGACAGCAGCTTAGTTATAGCATAGCAAACTGGGTTAGCGGGATTGCATGGAATGCCACAAGGACCACTAGGGTTTTTCATATATTAATTTATTATATTGCAGGGACAGGACAGTGCATGTGTACACTCCAGCAGACTGGGCTAGCAGGATTGTATGGAATGCCACAAGGACCAACAGGGTTTTTATATATTACTGTATTATGTTGAGAGGACAAGACAGGACAGTTTATCAGGACAGGACAGTGTATGAATACACTGCAATATACTGGGCTAGCAGGATTCAGCAAAATGTCACGAGCACCACCAGGGTTTTTTTTTTATATATTAATGTATTATGTTGTGGGATAGGACAGGACAGTGTATGTGTACACTCCAACATACTGGGCTAGCAGGATTGCATGGAATGCCACAAGGACCACCGAGTATTTCATATATCAATGTATTATGTTGCAGGGAGAGGACAGGACAGTGTATCAGGACAGGACAGTGTATGTGTACACTCAAGCAATCTGGGCTATCAAGATTACATGGAAAGCCACAAGTTCCACCAGGATTTTTCATATATTAATGTATTATGTTGCAGGGACAGGACAGTGTATGTGTACACTGCAGCATATTGGGCTAGTGGGATTGTGTGGAATGCCACAAGGACCACCAGGGTTTTTCATATATTAATGTATTATGTTGTAGGCACAGGACATGGGAGTGTATTTAGTGCTGAGTATTGTGGAGTCCCATTCCAGGCAGTCTGTATAAGTTGTGTCAATGATCTGTAAGGGTACGTGGACTGGTATTTATAAGAAACAGTCATGGGAAGTGTGTTTATTGAATAGGGACACACAGTTGAAGTATAGGGATGAACACCAAGATAGATGACGGGTGAAACATTGTAATGTACTGCAAATGAGGAAAACTAAAAAGAAGACATTTGCAGCAGGAACACTAATTACATTTCCACATGGCACAGTACAGACTGCACAGTGACAAATGTATATGATGTGACTATCACACAAGGTGACATAACAGTGGAGGATGTCTTTGCAATATAAGCATTCAGACATGAACAATAGAGAGGACATGTATCATGGATGTTAAATACAATTGGGGTTGGGTGAATATTATAAAGCTGTGCAAACTGATTTGCCTAAGTATGCCTGTATTGTCAGCAGGGACTTCTAGCAAGTAGGACACAGATACAGGCTCATGGCCAACAATAAAACCATCATGCACAATCATAATCAATATCAGAATAATACCACCAGTAATACCCATATGTCTGACACAACATATGTGTTACTGAGTGAGTATAACATAGATGGTTCTGCACCAATACACTTGTAGAACTACTAGGACATGTCAGCAATTTATGAGTGTAATCAAGTACAGTCGCCTGACACTAACATATGCAGAGGTGTGAGGAGACACACTTGACACTATGATCACTGCAGTCTAGTTAACTGTTGTCCATGGCAGAGATATATATGGCACAATCTACACTGCTACAAATGTAAACCATGCAATCAATGTCATTAAACAGCTATGTATGTCATCACCAATACAGATGTCACACATGCATGTGGTTTTACACCTTGTTGTGGGCTCCTTGCCATCAGATAGTAATGTTTTTGCAACAAAACTAATACCTTGGTATGCACAAATAGATATGCGACAGGTCACAGTGGCAAAGGTGGTACATTTCATTTACACATCATTGGAAGATGTGTATGGAGGGACATGAGGAAGGCTGCATTGTACTCAGGTATTGATGTGGTGAAAGTTGTGAACCATACCTCTCGACTTCTTAATGCAAGAAATCTGGACAAGGTCATAAATAATGGGGGAGCAAAGGCCCCAAAATAGGAAACCTTTTAAATATTGCTCTTACAAACTTAGAAAAGTAATAGAATAACAGGTTTTCCATTAGCATGATTTTTTTGAAGGGTACAAAGTATGAAACTCAAATGTCTGTCATTATTTTCTGACTTTAACCCTGAATGATTTGCTTATGATTTGCCAGAAAACCCCAATTTTATGAGAAACAGACCAAAAATATGAAGCAAAATTTTGAACATTCTGCGAAAATCTGTACAATTGAGAGGTATGTTGTGAACTATATAGTTCTTGTGGCCTGTCATGTGGATGTGCTGCACATAGTTGTGTTACATACAAGAGAGTACTCACCATCATGGACACATGCTGGTGGACATTCCACATACCATATATTCCAGGACACAGGACACATAACATCTGGTCTGCTGATAGGGTGTGACATCTACATTATCCTTGCTTTGTGCATTTGTTTGCATAATGAAACAAATCTCCACGTTTTTTTCTTTTTCATCTCATGTTTTGTCATGGCTGTGGCAGCAATATTTGATGTGTGTTGATACTGTCTGTATTATACCAATATCACAGTTGTAATCAATGAATGTCCACAATCTGTCGTTCTCCAGACAGCTGTTGGGACACAGGGTTAGTATGTCATTTTTGACATCTGTGCTTTCAATTATGGACAGGAAAGGGCCTAGAAGGCAGCTCTGATGTACACAATTGATCGGTGGACAAGAGATAGGTCACTGCACACATTTCTACATATTTAGATGCCATGTATGTGATCCATTGTTCTACCAACTTGGCCATATAGGTGTTGATGGCCACATCTGTCATTTTGGAGTGAATACCTCAGTATAGACACCTGTCAACTTCCTTGGCCTTTTTAAGTTCCACAGGATGATGGTCTCTGAAGACATCTGACAGATGTAACAGACAAAGATGTAGCATCAAAAACTCACACAAGTCTGTTGCACATAGCTGGAATATTACTAGTGTCCATTTAGAGAAGGTCCATGATGACATATCGGTCTACCTCACAGATCAGGAGAGTCAGGATGTGTCTATACATGCATGCATCAGATGCAGTCCTCAGCCCACTCAGTTGGATGCATGTTGAAGTACACCCTTCTACGGGAACATAGTCCTTATAGAGGGTGTGTTGAATATCACACCATGTCAGGCAGGTGTATGTTCTGAGTCAAGCTATAGGCAATCTATAATGTTGTCAAATCCCATTGCTTTTGTGTGATAGGCCTGAATGAAGGTAACATGGTGCATACTGCCTATGTTAACCTATCTTAGGGTTTGGACACAATCCCCCTACTCAGGTATCATTGATAAATTCTACCAGCTGGGGATTAACACTTACATCACCAGATGGTTAACCAATGTCCTCAGTGACAGACCACATACTGTGAAACTTGGTGAATCAAACTCTACCATTGCAGCTGTCACCATTGGTGTACCCCAAGGATCTGTGATGGGCCCTATACTGTTCAGAATCTATTTCTTAGCAGTCCAGGCTACAAAATATGACCTGTAGTTTACCAAGTTTGCTGATTCATGCATATCAGTTGCAATCACTGAGTCCACCAATGATGTGACTATAGTACAAGAGGGGTTAACACGCACAAATGATTGGTGCCAAAGCCACATGGTCTACTAATAAATATAGAACGTCTCAGGATTTCAGCCTTATGAAAAGTGGAATTTCCTGGTAAATACATCATTGACAACACTCCCTATGTGCTGAAAGCAATGGTACAAGATTTGGGAATGCACGTAGATAGCAATCTGAACTTTGACCAAGTGTTCACAGTGGCATGGAAAGGCTATGTCATGCACCTTAGAAGTCAGAGCATTGTATCCAGATCTAAGGAGGATATACCAGCACTGTATTCAAACCTCATCTGAACACCAATGCAGTATAATGCTTCCTTTGGCATTTGCCTCACCAGACACCTGCAACAGCTGGACAAACCACAGGGGTTTCACACCAAGAGAATGCAGGTCCTAAAAACCATGCCACTGTGTATGTGAATATACTGAATGCCCTGTTCCTGAAATCTCTATTGAAAAGGATGAGGTGATTTGTGCCTGCACTACAGGACATCTCTGACCCTTCCTTGATGTGTATACTGCAAATCCACAAATCAACAGAGTCTCTGGGGAGGAAGATGGTAAAATAAATGTCCTACATGCTGTTATAAAACACTCATTCTACTATCAAGCAAGTGCACAAACACACACACCCAAGCACAGTTGACTGCAGTGAGATTAGAACCCATACCCATCTAAGTACACAGACTACATTATGCAAGCACCATAGCTCAAGTCTGACTTGGAGTGCCTCAGACACTTTATAGCTGATGACATCAGCAGTGTCTGTTGAGAAAAATATAACAATGCCCTACATGCTGGTGTAAAATGTTTTCTGTAATGTCAAGCAACAGCTCACTTACACACACACATACACACACACACACACACACACACACACACACACACACACACACACACACACACACACACACACACACACACACACACACACACACATAGTTGCAGTAAGAATACAACCCCTACCTATTTAAGTACACAGACTACAGAACACAGTACTTTACACAAGGGCTAGAGCTCAAGTCTGACCTGGCATGTCTCAGACACCTGTGAAAAGTACCATGGAAGAACCAGGAATCCAGGACGCCAGTTGCTATTTAAAACACTCCATCTTTAATGTCATTAAAGATGGAGTGTTTTAAATAACAACTGGCGTCCTGGATTCCTGGTTCTTCCATGGTACTTTTCATAGTTATTTGTTATTTTGCATTTTTACATGTCACAGACACCTTCTAGCTGATGACGTCAGCAGTATTTGTTGAGATGAATATAACTGTGTCCCACATGCTGGTGTAAAATGTTCTCTGTAATGTCAAGCAACAGCTTACTCACACACACATTTAACTGCAGTGAGTATTCAATCCTAAGTACCTACCTAAGTGCATAAACTGCAGAACACAGTACTTTACGCAAGTGCCACAGCTCAAGGCTGACTTGGCATGTCTCAGATAGCACTTTATAGCTGATAACATCAGCAGTTTTCTGTTTTGGAGACTATAACAGTGTCCCATGTGCTGGTATAAAATGCTGTCTGTAATGTCAAGCAACAGCACACAAACATACACATACACACACACACACACACACACACACACACACACACACACACACACACACACACACACACACACATGCACACATGTTCAGTTGACTGCAGTGAAAACAGAACTTCTACCTATCGAAGTACAGAGACTGCACAACAAAATACATTATGCAAGCACCACGACACAAGTCTGACTTTTACAAGATTGCAGGTAAACTTATAGTAGATGACATTAGCAGGCATGTGGGAGACAAAATGCTGGGAGACCTGCATAGGCTCATAGCTTCTTATGTACATAGGAGGCTACTAGTCTAATTGCCATTCAGAGTTTAGAAGCCTAGCTGTATAAAAACACAAGTACCCTTACTGACCATGGTTGGATGGTCATTGTTAGCTGAGTGATTTTGTGAGAAACACCAACTGGCCCTGTCCATGAGGGACATAGGTCTCACTCCAGAGGTGACTTTGCAATCATCCAACCAGTAGTCAAGGTTGCACTTGAACAGGCTCATTGAGGAGCATTGATTCACACACAGTGGGAACCTATTAAAGAGAAGTGTGAGTTGGGGGTATATCTGTCTCCCCAGCATGTTCTGTTTATGTCATAGGCTAGATTGAGAACCCTGGGCTAAGTTATTATTGTCACATTTGATTTGCAAATGTGTAGCATTTCCAGTATGGCATGGTTTGAGACTGCTCTGTAGGGCAGGCATGGGTTACCTGTCAGCAGCCTGCATGATATGCAGTATACTGGCATGTCTTTCAGTCTTTTCATATATGTCATGTTTAGAGGCCCTGGAGTCTCTCAGGCACAGCACTGTGTTTTCACCATTTGCTGCAGCTGTCTGGTGAGGTACAGACAAAAGGGAACAGTGTACTCAATTAGTGGTCTGATAAAGGCAGAGTACAGCAGAGGTATGACCACCCTGGTCTTGGATGTGATGTCAATATGTATATTTTATTTATTTATTAATTGACATTTCTTTATTGAGAAAGTCCAGTGGGTCAGGCTAGCCCCATTTTCAGTGGAGGCCAGTGGAGAAAAGCTCCAAGGTACATACATAGAATACAAAATGAAAATCATACATAATTTGCATAAAATGTATCCTAAAAACAGTATATAAAATTACAGAAGATAAATTAAGTTATTGGAAAAACAAAAAAGAAAAAAGAAAAATTACATATTATGCAGTATGATTCAATGAAGAAATCTAGCACATCAAGCAAAGCATAATACGGTGATGTTTGTCAATTGAGAATAAAAAGCTGTTATACTCAAAAGCAAAGGAGTATATTAACTGCATCTTGTCTAATCAAGAAGCGGAGACAAGTAAGTAAAGGTTAGTGTGAAGGCAAAGGGGCAAGGGTTTATGATGGCATAGAGGTAAGGAAATGAGAAGAGGGGAAGTCAGAATGGGAGGTGCATGGGGTAAGCAAAAGTTAAATGTCAGTCAGCCTCCCCCCTTAGCAACCCCTACTCACTGGCCATGTTGTCTTCTGCCTGCCATAGACTTTAATGGCAGAATAGTGATTTTAGTTAGAATACTTATTTTAGGTTTATTTTCTTATTTTCCCCGGATTTCATTTGCACGGCACTGCCCTACACTTAAACAGCCAAGATCAGCTAAAAAAAATAAAAGTTGATAATTTTGTTAATTTTTTAATCTGTTTGCAATGCCAATGGCCTTATACTTGGCCATTGGCATGCTTGCTGACTGATATGCAGCCTTTATTTGAAGTTGTCGCCGCTCTGTTTTGTATTTTGCAGAAATGTACTCAGTTACTAACCGAGTACATTTCTGCAGATTACACTAGTCCTGCACGGCCAGTTTCAAGCTTCCTGGATCACAAATTCACCTAATTTGCATGGATTTCTCCTGCAAATGGGGTGATTTGCATACAGGGGCTTAGTCCGTGCAGGACTAGAGCAGGAGCACTCGTGGATGCCCTTGCAGGCAATTCCAGGATTGCACGGCAGACATATTGCCTGCTAGAGCTCCTGCACTAATCCTGCACGCTGTGCAAGACTTGCAGAATCCAGGGGATCATCTTAAAATGTGAGGGCATTAAGTGGAAACAATATCATATGCAGTTGCCAACAAATGAAGGGCATGTCAAATGTTAAGGAATACAACCTGTGAGTTGTGTGCTGCTTACTTACATTTCCATCCTTACATCTAACACTTTGTAGATCTAATGTGACACACCCAGTGGAAGTAAGGCAACTTGGAGTGCTGTTTTGTTTTCCTTCTCCCAACCACTAATCATTCACATGTGCAATCCACTAAAAGCAACCACTGAGTGAGTGCCTGGACTATAGTTTCATTTCCTACACAGATCCAACTTTTTAGGATTCAGCAATTCTAATGAGTTCACACCTCATTTACATATTCACTGTGCTAAAAGCCCTGAATCTTCACCACATAAAAAGGCAACCATTAAGCTAGGCAAACCGCTAATGAGGAGATTTGTATATGTTTGAAAGACTGTAAAAACCCTGTTTCTTCATGATATATCTGTACAAAGGAGTACTGAACTTCAGAAGGTATGCTTTCATTTTGTCACTTACATACTGCTTATGCTGGAGTGTCTTTAAGAAAAATCTGACACAACAACTTTTACAGTTTTATCTGTATGCATTGGTTAGAAGTGTACTGATGGCATGGCCATATTTGTCAAGACAATTCAGAGGTATACATGATTGCCAGTACATGATAATGGGATGTTGTGTGATAAATATGTACAAATGTTTCAGGAAAAGGTCCTTTGCTAGCACTTTTAGTATTTCACAGATGGTTTGTTAGCAAAATAGGTCACTTGCCTGTTGTTTTGGGTGGGGGGAACAAAGCTGAGTTACTGTTATGACACAAAAAATTATGGGCTGTTCTTTTGGGGGGACAAAGATGAGTTACTGTTAAAGCACAAACAATGATGGACTGTTGGTTTGAGGGGACAAAGCTGAGTTACTGTTATGGCACAAACAAGTATGGACTGTTCTTTTTTGGGGGGGCAAAGATGAGTTACTGTTATGGCACAGACAAGGATATGCTGCTCTTGTTACTCTCCTTGTTTTGCATCTTGTTGTTAGCATTTCACATCTCAAGACTGTTTTATATTTCTCTAGTGGGGTAATACTGAGTAGCTACCTTTTCTGTTTTATCGAGAAACAGTTATTTTATAGTTATATGATACTTATGTGCATTACCCTTCTGTTGTCTTTTAGGACACCTATGAGTATGCCACCCAGGTGTGTCAATCCACGGAGACCCCCCTTCACCGATGGGAAGAATTATGAAGTGATTGTAGATGGCTTTAGGCAACATGGTGCTTTTCTGCTGGAAAGGTGACGGGGAGATATGGCATGTCATATGCGAATATGGTGGCAGATTATGGATGATGTCAATGCCATAGGAGGCCATGGCAGGACATATGAGCAGGTGCATCACAGGGCCACTGACATGATCACATCTGCATGAAGGAGAGCAGCTGCAGTGGCCCGGGACCAGATGGTTACTGGGAGAGGGCCTGCTAGAATACCACCACTAGCCCCCAATGAAGAGTTCCTGGCCAATATCAGAGTATCAGACAACTCCCAGGAGAGTGCAATACATCATGTCCTGGATGATGAGCAACAGTTTCCAAGATATAAAGCTTATCCCAGGAGGAACTTTCAGATAAGCTTTGCTAGCTGAATAGCTGAGTACTGTTCTATAGTAAAACAACTGAAATCAATACGTTAATTCTGTGTGACATGTGTTTTCTGAGGGGATTGAGGACTGCTAGTGTTATACGCTTAGGACCATAGCATCATAGGATCATAGGAGATTACTAGGCTATTGACCTGGAGGTCATTTCAAGCCTAGCCATTTTATCCCAATGCAGCAGTGCTAATTAATACCCAAGATTGCATTTAGTAATGGCTATCAATGTCCAGGAGGGTTGTGGATGTTATCCCTGGTAAGAATTTATGGTGTCCCATCCACTCATCTAGGTTCGTCTTGAACAGTATCATAGACTGACATAACTGAGGGGGTGGAGCTAGGAACTAAACCTTTTAGTTAAGGGGTAAAATAAAACATGTCAGAGCTTTACTGGAAAGGCTCACCCAGATTTTGCTAAAGTTTTCTGTGAGGAAAAGGTTAGTTTGCTTTTAACTTGTATTTTGTATTACTTTATTGCCTTGTTTCTATTTTGTATACTGTGATTTGTTTTCTTTACACTGTGTTTTACTTGTATTCTGCTTTTAATTGCATATTAAAACTTGAAAAGAGCCCAGAGCTCTGTCTCTTGTGAGTTTGACAGAAATTTTTCCTACCCTCCCAGTCAGTTACTGTTGTGTTCTTAAACACCACTGCCTTTTCAGTTGCTTGCCCCTTATGCTAATTTGACCATATATCTCATTTCCTCTCTTCTTTTACTGGCTGGTGTGAGTAAGCACAACATTATCATTTGGTGAAATCACTCCCCTTAAACTGTTTAAATTTATTGGCCATCCAATAGTACCAGAATACAAAAGTGACCACCCCCCTTCAATCTATCTTGCTGTTTTAAAAATAGTGAGTCTACACTAAAACTTAACTTTTTAGACAGGCAAAACTTAATTTACCTACTTTCACATCTAACTCCTCTAGTGCACACTGCAGTGTTTAGGATAAACCATTTTTTAAACATTTTTTTCATCTTACCTTTAAGCATCTATTGCAAGACCACCAGTTATTGGAGATTCCACATTCTGCCTCTTAGTAGTCATCTTGGGATTAGTGTTTCTGTTTTCTCCTGGTGAGGGAAGGAATGCAGTTACATTATTTCCTGGAGACTGCTGATCACCAGGAAGCTTAATAACTGCTTTATGGGTGACAGCTTGGAATCTGTGCTTATATTCTGATCCTGATGAGAGTAGGAGCAGAGTGCATTGATTCCTGACTCTTTCTGGTTGGAGAGTGTCTCTGTGGTTAACATATCTGATTGGTCCGGTTGCTATTTGAGGCATCTACCAGAAAAAGACTACAAGCCTGCAGACCCTTGCATCATCTGGGACAGGCCTGTGGATCACCAAACAAGCCATGGCCTGCTTCTCTTCTTGGGATTGATGCTAACATTTTGCTTCTGGTGAGAGATGAAGCAAAAGAGTGCTGTATCCCAACAGAGTGATGCTATGCCGAGACCAGCATTAGTAGTAGCCAGTCAGTAGCCATTCATGTGACTCCCCTCTTTTCATTATTCTTGAAAAGCTAGTTCCTTATTTTTTCAGTAAGTACTGCTTGATTTCTTTCTAATTCAGAATATCTGCCTAAATACTTCATCCTTAAATGTTCAGGGTTTGCGTATTAGTTTTCCCTTAAGTGTTTGGCAGTGCTCTGTACAGACTCAGACACCTTGAGTGACATTTTTTCCTGTAAAAGGAATATATAAGAAAACAGCTGCAGTACTTAGTAATAATGACTATCCCTCCTGTCATGTCTAAAGGTCAGTTCCCTGTGCTTTCTCCTATTAACCTGGTAAACTTGGGCATTCTGAAGCAGTGTTCCTCATGTACACAGACAACCCTCTCCTTTTACTTCCTAAAACTCAAGACTTGTGAAAGATGCACTTATATATCAAAATTGGAAAGCATGCACTCTCAAGGTAAGACCAGAATAGCTGGTCAAGAGGAGAAGGTGAACACCTGCACCACACCACATGGAGCACATAGCCTCTCAGAACAGCCACCATCACAACCCTCACATAAAATCACAAACCACACAATCACCTTCCCTGAGGCTGTCAATAGAATTCTACTCAAACAGCAGAGATTACCAAGACAGAAATGCACTCGACCACCACAACACAGAACAAACCACAAGACACATAGCTCATCTACACATTGTGCCCCTCAACCTAAGTCCCTAAGGCAAAACAATTTGCCCAATGCACTAATCATAGGTGATTTGATAGTGAGGCTCACTGATGTCCCACTCACTAGGTTGAATAAGGAGAATATAACAGTCAGCAGCTTATCAGGTGCCAGAATCTGACACATAACGCACACACTCAGGTCACTCCAGAACAAGTACAAGTATGACTCTGTCACTGTCCATGTGGGTGTGAATGACCTGAGATGTACCTCCCTGGACTACATGAAAAGAGACATGGAGGAGCTCTCAGATTATGTGGCCAAGCCAGGTATGACCCTAGCCCTGAGCAGCATCCTACCATCACACAGAATGATACTGCAGTACAAGCAGAAAATGATTGACTTCAACAATTGGTTAAATTTCTGGTGTCATTCTATAGGGATGCAGTATCTGTCTGTTTCAGATGACGTGATTGACAGACCTCAGTGCTTTGCCAGAGATGGCCTGCATCTGTCACCCCTGGGTTTCCAGATAGTGGCTAAGGCTCTTGCCATCCCTACAGTGCCTTCTTAGGCAATATTCCAAAGACCAAATTACCACCGTAACAGCTATAAGTAAATGCAGTCTGAGGGTCATGCTGCTCAATGCTAGAAGTCTAAATTTCAAGATGCACTTGCTCAAAGCACTCCTCAAAATGGAGAACATTGACATTTGTGCTGTAACGGAGACCTGGTTTAAAGCAGCAGAAAGTACACTTGCATTGCCAGGCAAACACACATCCCACACCATTCAACCCTAGAACATGCAGCAAGGCTGCAAAGGTGGTGGTGCCTCCATATTCATAAAGGATATGCACACCTCCAAACTAGTAGCCCAGCATAACGTATCTGAGATACTTCAGGTACAACTAACATTGGGTAAGATGGTAAGTCAGGCTGTAGCCTGCTATAGGTCCACAACCATGTCCTAAGAATCTCACTCCATGTTCCTATGCACCCTAGAAACTATTAGGGTCCAACCCAACACTCTTAAACTAGATGTCTTCAACTACCCCTCCATCAACTGGAAAAACTACTCATGTACCAATACCCTGGTCCAATGCTTCCTGGAATTCATCAGTTCCAATGCCCTGGACCTACTCATTCTTATCCCCACTAGAAAAAGAAGATGAAATACTGCTGAAATCCCTCGGGTCTTGAGATGCTAGGAATAAACACTCAGCAATTAATTCCACAACGAAAGGAGCTCCAAATGTAAAAATGTAGCAAAAATATTTAATCACACACACTGGTTAAGCGCTTTCACTCGACACAGCGAGCTTCATCAGAACCTTCTGATGAAGCTCGCTGTGTCGAGTGAAAGCACTTAACCAGTGTGTGTGATTAAATATTTTTGCTACATTTTTACATTTGGAGCTCCTTTCATTGTGGAATTAATTGCTGAGTGTTTATTCCTAGCATCTCAAGACCCGAGGGATTTCAGGGTATTTCTTTTTCTGGTGTTTGGTACACTGAAACATTTTGTTTAGCTTTGGATTTTATTATCCCCACTAGAAGAAACAACATCCTTGACCTGGTTATTACTAACACGGGTAACCATTGCTCTACACCAATAATCAATTCCTCCCTGGTTAAATCCAACCACAAACTAATCACCATGGAAATCCACATCTCACCACATCCCCTACAAAAGTAACCACAATGTTAAACTTGTCCAAAGCTGACTTTGGGCTCCTAAAAACAGAGATGGCTATCTTCATGGCATCCATGTCAATGGAAAATAGATGCATGACTGCTGAATCATACACCAATGCACTGTACGAACACGTGCACAAATGCATGGAACTAGCCATACTCAACACAACCAAGACACTCTCCTACAAATAAAGGAAGCCAATCTGGTGATTCCCCTGCTATTAATAAACTCTACAACAGAAGGAAGAAACTGTTGCAGAAAAGATGAAGTCCCAAGACTGGAAAAACTCCCTTATTAGCCTCAACAAAAAGTTGAGATCCCTCATCAAAACCTTTAAAGCCAGCTATGAAGGCAGAATTGCAGCAGATACTAAAAACAACCAAAAAGCCTTCTATAGTTATATCAGAAATCTCCATGGCAACACCCAGGTTTGCTCTGAGGTACTGCACAATGGTACCTCCTATACTGAGCCAACAGATATTGCCAACATACTGGCTGATAGATTCAGTGACAGCTTTACCCCTCCCCCCAAATGACCAATCACAAAACCGGAGTAAAGCCAGGCACCCAGCATTACTGCAGCACAGGTTAAAGCTGCATTCTCCAACGCCAAGAATACAGCTTCCATGAGACCTGACAACATCCCTGGATGTGTTCTACATGAACTACAAAGTGAACTGGCATCACATCTGTGAGCCCTGTTCAATCACAGCCTCACCTCTGGCTTTGTCCCTACCAAATGGTGCACTGTGATAGTCATCCCTCTCCATAAAGAGGGAGAAACTACAGACCCTGGGAATTATTTCTCCATTAGCCTGACAAGCCTGATATGTAAGGCTATGGAGCACATCATCATGGACCTAACTAACAAGGATATAGGGAATCTCCAAACTCTAGATCCCACACAATATGGGTTTATGAAAGGTAGATCATGCTTGCTCAACATGGTTGACTTCTTTGAGTCAGCCAACAGAGCAGTGGATGAGGGCAAGGCAGGTCATACAGCCTACCTCAATCTGGCCAAGACCTTGGATACCATTCCTGACTCAGGAATTATTGATAAACTCACCAAACTAGGCATCAACCCCTATATCACTAGGTGGGTTGCAAATTGTCTCACAGATAGAACCCACAGTGTGAAAGTAGTGGACTCAAAGTCAGATTGCTGACCAGTCATGAGTTGAGTCTCACAGGGATCAGTCCTAGGTCCCATCCTGTTTGGCATCTACTTCTCAGAAGTCAAGGCCAACAGGGAGGGACTCTGGCTGACCTAGTTTACAGACAACTGCAAGCTGGGATGCATCATTAACTCCCCAAGTGATCTAGACATCCTAGAGAAAGGCCTCAGTGAAAGCAATGACTGGTGTTGAAACCATGGCCTTAAGCTTAATGCCAAAAAATGCGTTATCATCCCCTTTGGGAAAAACTTAGTTCCCACTAATTACCACATTGATGGAAGCCCACTGAACACTGAAGGTGTTATAAGAGATCTGGGGACACAGGTTGAAAGCAACCTCTCTGCCAACCACCACATTGCCACCGTGGTCAGACAGTCCTTTTATGTGGCACATCTCATTACCAAGGGTTTTGCATCCAGGAAGAAAAAGGTCATCATCTCTATCTACTCTTCCCTCATTAGGCCAGTCATTGAGTATAATGCTCCATTTGACATGTACCTCACTAGACACATGCAACAGCTGGAAAGGCCACAAAGGTGCCTCACAAAGAGGATACTAGTCCTTAAACATATGTTGTACACAGATAGACTCAAAAAACTCCAGCTATTCTCTGTCTCATATGGTCTATAATAGGCTATCTCTGCTTGACTTACAAAGCCATGTCTGACCCAGCTCTGTTAGAAATGCTACATCTAAAGAAATCCCAGTCCCTCCACACCACACACTCCAGACAACACAACCTCATTACCACAATCAACAGAACATGCTGGAGGGACAGGTTCATAACCCAGAGACTGCCCATGCTCTGGAATAGACTTCTCATACATGTCAAGTAGAGCACCTTATTGGCTCTCTTCAAGAGAAATCTTGATGACTGGATGGGACATAGAAAGTTCACCCCAGAGATCACTCCAGTGGCTCTACTTGATAGAGGCACTGGGAAATAACATTGGCCGGCATGATGCTGGGGAACTTCTATGGGTGAGGCTTGTATAGGCTCAGGGGCCATTAGCCTAGTACACACCTATGGACCTATGATAGTGGTGCTCTGTTTCACATGAATAGGTGGCCTATTAGAAAAATGCAGCAGTCGCTGGGAGATAAATCTGTCCCTCCAGCATGTTCTATTTAAGTTGCAGGCCATATTTAGGTCCTTGGAATGGGTAACCCTAGTCCCATTTAATTTATGGATATGCAGCAAGTTCATTAGGTTTTGGTTTGAGATTTCTCTGCACACTAGTCAGTTTGTGTAAGGCACATGCTGGAGTTCTTTGATATTCTTTATTAGAAACCTCTAAGATCTCTCCAGTTGCTGCAGGTGCTTTGTATGGTACTTGCTGAATGAAGAGTTATACTCAATTATGGGCCAGATTAGTGCCGAGTATAGAGGAGTTATAACCTCTTTTGCTCTCAAAGTGATGCCTTTACTAATCAAGTGTGCTATCTAGAAATCCTTCCTTACTACAGTAGACAGATGGTGGTTGAAGTTAAGGTCACAGTAAACTTGTGATCCCAGGTCCCTTACCACTTCATGGATATGTATGGTATTGTTGATTTGATAGTGTGAAGGAACATTGTGCTGAAGGGAATGATGATGCATTTCTTTGCATTCAGTTTAAGACTGTGACTAAGACATCAGTCGTTAGTCTGCATAAGACCCTCCTGAAGTATATTGACATAATTTGGGGATTCAGTAATTGCACCAAGTTTGCAGTTGTCTGAAAACTTGGTCAGCCACAACCCCTTAGTTTTGACTTGAACATCTGAGAAATATATACCAAACAGTAGAGGTTTCAGCACTGACCCTTGTGGTACCTACTGGTAACAGGTCTGCTGGTTGATGTGGAGTCACCTACTCTGGTAGCGTGTGTTCAGTTTGTAAACCAGTTGACAACCCAGATTACAAAGAAGGGGTTCACATTCAGTTTCTAAGTTTATCAGTAATGCCTGAGTATAGGATTGTGTTGCAACCCTCTGCCAAATCTAGGTATGCTGTGTGCACAGATTTGCCTTCATAAATAGCCCTGGTCATGTTTTTAAAAAAATCCGCCAGATTAAACAGGTAGGATCTGCCCTTGACAAAGCTGAATTGGGTTTGAATCCAGGGTTTGGAGGTCACCTACATCTTTATTTATGATGTCCATAATGATATGTTCCATAACCTTACAGATGAGGCTGTTCAGGCTTATGGGTCTGTAATTCTCTGGGTTTGTTGTTAGGCCACCTTTGTGGAGGGGAATAACTATTGCTGTTCTCCATTCCACAAAAACAAAGCCTGTAGTTATGACTATGATTGAAAAGTGTACTATAGTGGTGCTAGTATTAGCCTGTTAAGAAGATAGCCTGGGATGCCATCTGGTCCCATAGATGCTGTTTTTTTTTGCTTTGGACAGGGCTTGATGACCTGTTCTTCAGATATATAGGGTGAGGGGGTTTGGGGGAAGGTTTGTGATAGGTTTGGCGGGCATAAGGGAGTGAAATTTTCACCAAACCTATCCGCTAGCAGGTTTTCTATCTCTGTGGGGTCAGTGTGTGTGATACCATTGGTCACTAGTTCTGCACATGCTTGGGTCCTACCTTTTAGGGTACATATGTAGCTGTAAAAGGCCTTATGGTTATCCTTGGATGCGCTTGCCAAGTTTTTATCAAAGAAGCCCTTAGAAGACTTGACAAGTTTTCTGATTTGCCTTTTGAGGGTTAAGAGGGTGCTTTTCTATTGCTAGGGTCTCGTTTTTGCTTTATTGGGCAGCAACTTTTTGCATTTATTGTAAGTTTTTTTCTGATACTGGAAGTCCACCATGGTGCCTTATTTTTATTTTTGGCTTTGAATTTGATTCTTTCTGGTACAACCAAGTCTGTACTCTTTCCAAGTGATTATACAGGGCTTTAGTGTAAGCTTCAGTGTGGTTACCACTTCCAGCTGGGGGTGGAGCTTAGAATGGATTTATACCATCACCTAGGAGGATATAGTTTGCCTTGGTGAAGTTTTTTAGTTTACTGTTGCCCTTTGTGAGTTCTAGTGTTACTGTCAGCTTGAAGATGACTGATTTGTGGTCATATTTAACTAAAGAGGGTCCGACAGTTGCAGCAGTGCAACTGTTTGACATGTTGATGATGACCAGATCTAATATGTTTGTTCCTCTTTTCAGGATATGAACAATTTGTTCCAGAGCCAACAAAGTCAAGGAAATTTTGCACTATCAAGTTTGGGCTAGCATATGTTTCCTAGCTGATGGTGGGAAAATTAAAACCCCCATAACCAAAGTGTTTGATAATATTTGGATTGTCTCCTGTTTGGTCAAGTAGACTTTATGTGCATCATGACCCATGGAGGGGGATCTATAACTGGCTATGACTTGAATGGGGCTCTTACCCACTGTAACCTGAACTTGGAGTAACTCGATGGAGTTGTCCAGTCTAACTAGACAGGAGCTGAATTTATCTCTAATATAGATAGAAACATCGCCTCCTTTCGTTCTCACAGGTTCATTTTGCAGTCTGAAGGTGTGGAAGGCATTGTAGCCTTGCAAGACCGGGTTACTGTCTGAGTCCTTGAACCAGGTTTCTGTATCTGCACAGACATCTACACATTCCAGTGATAGAAGTGCCTCCAGGCTATGCAGTTTTTGGTTTAGGCTGCTAGCGTTTAGCAGCATGACCCTTATTTTGTTGTGAATGGCAAATTTCACGTTGGTAAGTTTGTTTTCAAGACCATAGAGTTGTCAGCCACGTTCTTGTTGAAATTATAGTTAATAGATATACAAAGGGGTAAATATATTACCCCCTGTGTTACTGTTAATTGTGATGATGTTGCCATTACCTCTTACTTAACTTCTTCCAGGGCTGCCTGGACTACAGAGGAGCATCTTATCTGCAGATGGTAAGGCAAATATTTTATGTAAGTACAATATTTCTTTAAATTGCTCAGCAGTAGTGTGTGATGTTGATCTCAGGCCTCTTTTGTGTATTTCTGTACTGTTTCTAATAGTGGCAGCACTGTTAGTTTATTAGCATACATTGTACTGTAGTAGTGCAAGTATTAATGTATTCCTGTGTTTCTTGCTTTTTATCACAGGTGATCATAACAGTGGGAGTGTGGGTCCTGTGCCACCTGATGTCAGTGTATCAGCAGACTCTGATGATGATGGTGACCAAAGTGAGGCACAGTCAGGAGGTACAGAGATTGAATCTGGCACTGAGGTTGACATACAGTTATCCTCTGCATTTCCATTGGACACAGCCAGTAGGCCTATGTCTAACCAGTCCAGTGAGCCCACACATATTGGACAGGTGGAGGGTGAGGACATTGATCAGGGAAGTGTGGCTTCTGTGGCTTCAGTGCCTATTGAGTCTGGCCATAGCCAAAGTGTAGGCAAGGTGCCATATAGGAGGATTGCTAGGGGTGCTCAGAGGGGACCTACTGTCACTCCTTGACCTGTTACAGGTGTATTTTGCCGTGACACTCAACATATGCATAGGGACATCATAGAGGGACAGGCATGTTCCCATAGGTGCTCCAGACAAATGCTCAGGGTTGTGGATGTGGCACAGTCTGATATGTATGACTGCCTCCACTGTGTTGCCAATTCACTGGATCTAATGAGTGACATGTTGGACTAAGGGGTGTCTGTCATGGAATGAGCAGTGTCTGTGATGGAACATCTGCTGAGAGGGAAACAACATACTTGTGGGCGTAGGTCAGCCACATCATTTGGTGTCAGCCAATGTGGCCATGTCCGATCATGTTCTCCTAGTGACAGTACTTCCACTGCTCTGTCAGTGTGTGTGCTGTCCACACCCAGACATGGCAGGCCATGGAGTCATGGTCCTGGCTGTCCCTGTGAAGGGAGCTTATCCAGCAGATATCGATCATGTTCAGGTAGCAGCACTGCATTTGACCTTGAGTGTGGAGGTGTCAGTGTAACTCCTGTCAGAGTCAGTTCTCATAGCTGGGGACAACAACGATGAACTGCTACCTCTACAATACATGGCTCACACCTGTTCGACATACCAAGATGTACAGCCATCATAGAGCTTGGCTGTGTTCATGCAGACACTCACACACCAATTTCACCTGGAGGATCCCTACAGACACACACAGCAGTTACTCATTTTGTCTCACTGGCCATTTGTTGGTTTCTCACACACACTCACCAACCTTTTGTGTCAGTCTAGGCATCCTGACTCCCAACCCCCCCCCACACACACAACACCCTGTGCAAGTACTGATAACTGTGCCATATCCCCATTTTCTATATTTTGGATTCAGGGATACAAAAGCTTTGTGCCTGATGCTCAGAGTGCATAGCTAACTTACTGCTAAGCAAATCTGCATTTGTGGTGTTGAACTGGAAATTGTACCTTTGACTTATATTGGTCTTGGAAAGTTAGACAGCTGATAGCATCATTTCCCATCATTATAGTGAATGATCTTATGAGGGTTGTGAAATCAGAAAATGCAATGTGTATCATTACTTTCTAACTTTCCTGTTTAATCATTTTCCAGTACAGACATATAGTGCTAAACTGAGAGTATGCAGTGATCGTCAGTACTGTATGAATCATTGATGCCTGAGGCTTACTACTTGGTAATGGACACATAAGTCAAATAAGTCTCTGCTGTCACATGTTAAGGTAAGTTCCTTACAGATCTCCCAACTTTTAGTAGTTTACCTGCCTAAGTAAGGAAATACAAGGATATGCCACACAGTCATATTATTAAACAATACACTCCAGGTTCAGGACTTACATTGTAAATGCAGCAGTTGACGCAGTTTTAGTTCAAGGCTGACTGTGCCTGATGCAAGCAGTACACAGCCAATACATGAGGAGGTAAAGATTGTGTGAGTTGTCTGGCATCAATGTTAGTATATATATATATATATATATATATATATATATATATATATATATATATATATATATATATATATATATATATATATATATATATATATATATATATATATATATATATATATATATATATATGAGTTGTGAGTAAGATGAAGGTTTTAGGCCACTAGGTGGTGAGTGAGTGTGATTTTCATTGTCTCTTAGCCAATGCAAGGGCATACTGAGAAGCCTATGTCTGCCTACACACACAGCAGCTGGTTGATCCTCCTGTGACTCCTCATCTGCCTGTGGCTATGGTGACCTTGGCACTGGTGGTGGTTGTGTGCCCCTTCCCCTTGCTGATCCTGCTGAAGCTGTTTTCTCAGGATTATGTTGTGTAGCATGGCACATACTGTATATATTTCTGTATATGTCCATGGATTGTACTGCAGGGCTCCCCCAGATGTATTAAGGCATTAGAACTGTAACTTCAGCAGCCCAGACAAATGCTCAATGATATTTCTCATTTAAGCATGTGCCTCATTATGGCATTTTTCCTTGACTGTGTGTGCATTTCTAATAGGTGTCATCAGCCACTGTTCTAGTGCATAGCCTGCATCCCACAATAAATGTCCCACTGCATCCCACAATAAATGTCCCAGTGGATACCCCCCCCCCCTAGAAAACTCAGGAGGTGTGCTAGATATGTGAGTTGTGGTAACTGCCAAGGTGCCAACACACACATTCAGGATTATTCTCTTGTCATTACATACAGCTTGGCCCTTGATAAACTGACAGGCCTTTCTGTTAATGTAGAGCCAACCCTGTTCCCCAGATGGTGCCTTCATTTCTACATGTGTGCAATATATTGCTCCCAGTACTTCAGGTTAGTGTGCTACATGGTACAACTCCTGCATATTTCTGGCCCTCTTCTCAGAATTACAGGGAAAATATATGTGGTCACTGGCATGTTGGAGCATAGCATTCAGGAATTGGTGGAGGATCCTGGATGCTTATGCCTGTGACACCTCCAGTATGTCCCCTGTTGGTCTCTGAAAGGTACTGCCAGCTAAGATTCTAAGAGGTGCACATACCTTTGTCTCCACTGGGATGGATTCCCCTTGGTTGGCTCTAGTTCTGAGCTGAGGATGGCAGAGATTACAGAGTTCCTGTAGTGTGTCCCTGTCCACCCTATAGCGCTCCACAATTTCCACATCATGTAGGTTGTGAAAAGATAAACAGAACCTGACAACTCTTCTTCTCAACCTAGGCCTATTCACAGCAGCATTGGCTTCAGCCTGAAGCACATACAAATGAATTAAAGCAGCAGCAGCAGCCCCTAATATTCTGTCCATATAGACTCCTTTCCATGTCTGTATTCCAAAAGTTTTGGAATCCATAGGAGAAACCAGCATAGAGTCTACACCGATGCCTTATAGCTTGTTGGATAGTTAAACCATGTTGGATTGGTTAATTAGCATGCAGTTCAACTGCTTATGCAGTAATCAGCATGCCACATTGTTTACCTTGTTTATGTGTTGGTGGGTGCTGCTAAATGGCGCATACTGAATCTAAAACATTGAGCAGCCATGTGCACTTTGCTTTGTGATGAGCAAACAGTGAAAAACAACTGTGTAGGCTTTATTGAATCCCCTCATAGTGAATTATTGCATTAAAACACAAAAAGTATAGATGGTTGCACAAACTCTACTGAGCCTTAAATAAATACACTACTGCTTCATTTTTTGTCACTGAAGACCTATCTAACTTACTTTTGGGAATATATCTGAGTTACTTTTTGGGAACAGTTAAATAAATTAGTCAGCAGTATTATGAAAGTGTCACAAATGCAAATTCAGATATTAAAATATATATTCCGACTGCAATTTTTTTAATGTTTTCTGAAGAGATCAAAGCCTACCTGACCCCCTGAAACTCCACAACCTATTTAGAAAGCTGTGCCCCTTGTTCTAACCTAACAATTAGAACTCATCTTGAAAACACTGTATGTTGAGACAAAGGCTATTGGCCTGTTTTCAGCAATCACCCATATAGACAATTTTCATGCTCACAATTGTTTTATGGTAATTTCACAAATTCCTTTTAATGTGGTCATTTGCAAAATTTACTGAGTTAGAAAAAAGCTGCATGCAGATTAGATGAGAGCAATTTAATTTGTAATGTTATCTACAAATTTGAGTACCTGGTCACAATCCTAGAAACTTCTTTCTGTATTTCTTCCATTTTATAATTGGGTTTATACCTTGCTCAAGATTTCAGCTGGACTTTCAATGGCCAGCAGCAACAAGTATGATCCTGCATAGTTATCATAGCTATTACAGGTTATTCAAAGACCAGCCAGAAGCATGATTCCAGTGATGTCCTTTAAAGTATCAAAGTACAAAAAGGCCGTACATCAAATCATCGATCCCTTAGGACAAAAACTCAAAACAATGAAAAGAAAAATCAAATTTTTTGCAGGGGGTGCAAGCTAACCTGTACAGCACCATACGGGCGTTGGTCTCCCACACCCCCTGCTAATTATATATATAAATATATATATGTAAACTCTGAGATCATACAACAATGGAGAAAGGAAAAATTACGAGCTGTTCTGTCACCTACCAAAGTAATTCTGAAAGAAGCTATGAAATCAACGGTGCAAGCATTTTAAGACATTTGATATTATGAATGTTCAACTATACAGAATTTTTCTAATCCTAGATATTCATTTAGGCCATCTGCTAGCCAAAATTCCATAGACATAATTTTTAGTCTACTAGCATGATAGCATATGGTATGTTCCTAATCCTAACACATGACCTGATCTTGTCTTGACTGTAAAAGAATTATGTTTGTCTTATTACTGCTGCTGATGTGCACTAATTTTTTTTTTTGCTTTTACCCTCATTAACTACCTTTGTTTCTTTGACGTAGATATATATAACCTGAAACCCTATTGGCCTTGTAACTCTTATACGTATCCTGGTGGAAATTCATTTTACTGTAATACTTCATTGATAGATTGTCCCTCTCATTCACTGAACTCTCAAACTCAACATCTAGAAATACCTACAGTCCATCATCTGCCATCTTGATTCTTTCATCTTTTACTTTAATTGATGTAAATGATGGAACACTCTTGCCATAAAGTGGGAAGTGATGACTGGCATAATAGTTTCTTTACATTTTTTTTTTTTTATAATTTACAGCTGTGCTTTCCTTGCACACATAAAAGAACTATGTTAGGCCACATATGTGCCATATATAGCTGCTGGAGCATAAAGTCTGAAAAGATGCATTCAAATATTTTACCTCATTCTTATAAGGCACATAACACAAGAGAAAGTCTTGTATGAATGGATTGAGAGGTTTGATAAATAGTGTACGTTTTGGCATTTTGACATTAAAATAAAGTATTTACAGTGTCATAATCCTTCTTTTAATTTTGTTCTTAACAATTTTGTTATGAAGTATATCATAATCAAATATTCATATTCAGAGATGTTTCTTTGCTCTTTCAGATAGCCAACAGCTAAGTGCATCACAATTTACCAGTAGAAAATAATATTTGGATCAGACAACATAGCTTCCATGATCTTGAGCTTTTAACAGTTGGCTTCTCTCTCCATTTAGAAATGCAACCTTAGACAAAATGTTGCCACTATAGAAACTATACTGCTAAAATAAAAAGTCCAGTTAATATGAATTATTTCATTATACTCCTCACTTCCTACCTAAATGACATTTTCCCTCTTAACAACTAGAAGAGGGCATTTCCATTCACTGTTCTACAGCTATGGACTCTGCTTTTCCATTTGTGCTAATCTGTAGTGTGTTATACATCTCTTCAAATTACTCAGCCATTCAGTAGCGTGGTTCAGTTTTGCTCTTCTGTGACCCTTAATGTAATCAGCAGATGTTTTTATGATGCAAGATTTATCATCAGTTACTGAGAAGGTGAGCCCATTTAAATGAAGAAGAGCAACCAGCACTCAGGCAGCACAACTCTTTATTGTTTTTAGCACTTTTGTCTGCTGTAAGCTTGACTTCCTTAGAAAACATAATCACCTAGGTCATTTCCTTTTTATACAAAAAATCACATGACTTCATTTAATTAAACATTTAAATTAAAAAAAAAATATGTATATATATATATATATATATATATATATATATATATATATATATATGTATATTTTTTTTTTTTTTTAAACTTCAATACAATGAAAACAATAAATATAAAATTATTAATGTTAAAAAAGACATCATATTAGCAGCAGAGGCAAATAATCCTAGCCTTCAATATAAATATTTCCCCACTATTATGTAAATAAACCCTAATATTTATGGTATTACTAAAAAATACACTCTAAAATAAAGGCAAATATGTAACAGTAAATTCACAAATGGAAATCTGCCTTCAGTTTAAGGTAACAAGAAAGACTAATCCCAGGATTCACTAATCTTCCGTGTAAGACTAGATTAGTCTTACACGGAAGAGCCAGTCTAAGAATAAGATGGCAGCGCGCCATGCATATTAATGAGGGCACACTGCCTCAACTCTAAGGCTAACACGGAACGTGCACGAGTGCAGGGGGCGTATCGGACTGCCGAGCAGTCCAAAAATTCACTCCCATGCAAGTCTGACACTCGGGAAATGTCTACTTACATGAGCGAGTCTGCTCAAATGTGTACAATCCCAACACTACACTCCCCCACATTCTAAACCCCTGTACAATTATAAAATGTAAAATTTTTTTTTTTTTATTATTTCCAATATAGCTGCCCATATTTGCACGTGTTTGCGCGGGTTTGCCCATTGCTTAGCTACAGTTAGCAGTTTAGACACCGAATAGGATAATAAGAAACTTATATGCAAATTAAGCAAAATAGCGATAGTGTAGTGGTAGAGCCTTCTCACAAAGAGGAGGCATTCCCGGTTCGTGTCCCACCACTCCCCCTTCTATTTTCTGTTGGAAATCTGTATATAAAAATAATTCCTGACATTTATCATTTAAATTTTTGTAAAAAGCATTGAAATGGCCTATGTAGTAGTGAACGATTTTTATATATATATATATATATATATATATATATATATATATAGCTGTATATGAAGGTGAAATGGTTATGCATACTGATGGATGCATAAGTAACATATCTTAAGCAACGTGAAGCACTGCTAAGCAAAGTTTACCAGTATTAAGCATACTTAAATGTAATTGCTCGTAGCTGAGCACTGCGTTAACTAACGCAATGGCTTTGCGCATAGCTGCGCATCACGCCAACTAGCACAAACAGAACATGTTTGCATGGAGTTGCGCTCTGCGCTAACCAGCACAATGTCGGGCAACATAGAACAACATAGAGCATCGTCGGACAAAGTTGAGCAAAGTTGGCTAAACACAGCCACACCTCCTAGCCGGTCTGGCCAGTAGTAAAATAAAAAGCAATGACAGGGCTCGAATCCGGGATACTGTGCAACATAATCACAGTACTGAATTACTAAGCCATAACAGCACTGTATAACCATGCACTTTCAACACACACATACATATCAATGGAAGTTTACCCATTAATAACCAGGTGTGCCTTTAGCTGAGTTTCTTTGAAACTGGCCAATCACAAATAAGTGCAGTAAATGAGGCATATTTAAGCTCCATAGGTGGGAATACTTGCCATAACTGGTTGTAGCTCCCATCTGCAGGCAGCATGTCCAGTGCTGGAGAGGGCTCTCAATTTTGTGTGCAATGTTGGGGCATTGAGAAGTCAAAAGTAATGGTTTGGCTCCTTGTCCATAATCATGAGGATAGACTCCTGTGGGGCCAGTACCAGGGCACCCAATACAAAGCAGAAACCTGGAACCGTCTAGCTCATGAACTCACCAGTGCCACAAGCATCCCTCGGACTGGTGAGCAGGTCAGACACCACTACTCAGACCGGAAGAGACGCAAGGAGGATCAACTGGACAAGTGGATCCAGGAGGCACATGGGATGGAAAATGCCCCACTACAGAGTAAGTAACCATGGAATTAAGTATGTAAGAATTGCTATTCTAGTCTATACTATGGATAGGTATGTCTCAATATCACTTCATTTACTTCTCAGCTGCAGGTGTCCATTCTGAGAACCAGCAAGCCTATGCAGATAGGCTGCTAAGGCTGCGCCACCAGGCAGGTTAGTAATTATTCTGCATGTACTATTATATAAAATAAATGAGAGAGCTTGAAAAAAGTGTTTTAACCCAATAAATAAAGGTATAATTCTTTAATAATTATTCTGCATGTACTGTTATATAAAATAATTGGGAGAACCTCTAGAAAAGTGTTTTAAGCCTTTAGTAAAGGTATAATTCCTGGAGTGTGTCTGTGTCATTTTCTTTGATATGTTGTTGTACTCTTGCATTATAGAAATAGTACTGTTGTATTAAGCGCTGTTAACCCACACTTGGGTAGGCCCATATAAAGTGAATGAAAGGAGTGCCAATAGCTTTTAAGCATATTTACAGTCCTCAACTGTTGGTTCATGCTCAGCATTTACAGATTAATCTGGTACATAAGTAGCTTGGTATTGTGTTCCCCAGAAATGTCAGTGTGCTGCCAGAAATGTATGGAGCTGTTAACATATAACTGATAATTTCACCTGAACATATCTAGATAATTATAGGAAAGTATAGCTGTCAGTGTACCATCTCACCAGTAGTTTGTCTGAGCAACTCACAAAATATGTAGCAGTAACATCTGCATCTCAGACAGTTTGTATGTCAGATACAGCTCATGTATATAAAGATCTAGCAAAACCCATTTCACAATTTAAGGACGACTGGGTAGTGTAATAATACATGTAGGGAACATATAACTGCAGTTTATAGGAATGTAGTGTAAACTAGAAGGATATATAAGTTGTTAATGGAGCTATCTTTTCCCACCCTACTGTATGTGCATAAAAAATGCAATTCTACACCTCAATGGGTATGTTCAATTTCAAAACATTTGTTGGGACATATGTCCTATTGGTTTATAAATATCTGCATTTATTTTGATGCATGTGCCCTGTTCAAATACCACAATATTGGTGGCCTGTTGCCATCAATTAAACCTGCATGCTGTTGTAATGTCCACTGTTTTTCTATATATGCATGTGTTTTGCTTGCTGTTCAACTGTTAGAACTCAGGTGTGTTGGGTTAATGGAAATACTTCTGCATGCTGTTATAACTAATTGGGAATGCTGTTGACTGTTACTAAGCCATATTTTCATTAAATCCTCCAAAACATAGAATGTATGGGAAGGCCGGTCCCAGCAGACCCACCTGTCTCACCTCAGCTGGCGATGGCAACTGGCACCAGCAGGTCAGGTGCCCAGCCTGGGACCTCCTCCTCCATTGGCCCTGTGCCACCTTCGGGTGGAAGAGCTGCAGGGGATGGGGCTCATCCCCCCCTGTGCAAGCATGGGTGGAGGAGGGCCACCTATCACCTTCCAAATGGTCCGGGCTATGGTGCGTAGAGAGATTTAACGTTCTGTCGCTGATCCTCTATGCCAGCTTGAGGCATGAGTGGCATTACTCACGGGTGAGCCTGCCCCTCCTACACAGCCCCCAGCACAGCCACCCTCTGGGCTGTGAAGGTGCAGTGGTGACAGCCCATGGGTGGGGATCTCAGTTCCACTGTTGCCATCTGTGGGCTCACGGGCATGTGATTTCCAAACATCCTTCCCTGTCAATGGTGTTCACCCACCACATGTGTCATATTCCGCCCTGTATGTGTCTTGTTTGTCTTGTCTGTTTTCCTTTACAACCTACCTCCCCAAATATACCTACTTCCCCTACCCCACATTCCACTCTCTCCTGAAAAAAAAGGTCAATCTGCTCCCAAAAAAAAAATGTACGCCCCATACATAGCAGCCCATTTTGCACACATGTCCACTGGACACATAAAATGTAATTTAATTGGCAGTGCAATATACTTTGTTGTCCTCACCCCTCTCTCAGGGATGGAAGGTTTCATATTTCCTTCCAAATTTATTGCATATGCACAGCTGTTGCTGTTAAAAAAATGGGCAGCTATGGACCTTCCCTACTCCTATCCTGCACATCCCGAGCTGTTTTCCCTACTGTCTTTCCCTCTTTGTGCTCCTTTCTCCCCATTTTCTTTTCTTTCAAAGAAATGAGCGCAGGGGTTAGCGGGAGTAAGCACTTTTAAGCAGTAGTTAGCGGGTTTGCGTGAGTGTGCGCTTGTGTGTGCTTCTGTGCGCTTAGCTAAGCATTGCTAAGCATCGCGCAAATCTGCGCAAACCCGCTTACAACTGCTTAAAAGTGCCTTAGTCCCTCTGTATGGGAGGGCCCTTGTTCTGCTCAGCAGCAAATTAAAACACCTCTGTCAGTCTCGAACCCAGGACCTTGTACACACTATACTGCATGAAGTACCACTAAGCCGCGGTAGATATACAACAAGTTGGTGCTGAAATAAATATATCATGCATCAGAGTGAGCGAATGTAAAGGAAAAATAGGAATGCCATAACACACAACTTGTTCTGTCGATCTTTACCAGCAGTTGTTTTGGAATTGCATTACATGACTGTGATAAGAGAAGCAGCCATTCTAGCAGGAAATAATGGTACAGCAGCACTTTACAACACCCACACAGTATCATAGCAGGACAAACACTGGCATATCTGATTAGGGCAGAGGCCATACCACCCAACTGTGCCTAATTTTTAGGGATGTTCCTGATTTTGAAACAAATTTTAGCTGTGTCCCTCTGAATCCCTCTGAAAAGTACTGACATTGGCCAGAAAGGTGGTGAATTACACTTAATGAATAATGACAATAAGTAAGAGTTAGACACTGCTTGTACTTCAGAAAAGGTGTATTAATCCATATGCTCTGGTTTTCTCAAAGTCTCAACTTAATGGCACTAATATTTTAAAGGTGTACCTCACTTTTACCTACTTTCCCTCAGTCTGTTCAAATATGTACCTGAGTGTTTGAGAGGCCTGGCAGAGGCAGAAACACACAGGCATATCAGCTTTTCTGCTGTTACACACTGTGCAAATAGCTTTGGAAGGTGTTCCAGAAGCATACCCTTATGTAGGAGTACAACACTAAAATACAAAAGGATGTAGCCATGTACTGGTAGCAACCAACTGTAACAATGCCATTGTTTCAGTGCTGAAAAGACCAGTGTGGTGCACAGACAAAGAATAACAGGCTAACCTCTGGCTACCATGTGGATAGGTCCACAGTTGGGAGCTACGCAGACAGACTACTTGCCTTGATAAACTAACAGGTACACAGCAACACTTTAAGTCCAGCAAGATAAAATTCACACAATAATACATAATGCTCTCTGTTCTTCTCCACCCCTACCCAAATGTCGAATATACCTGTGTGTTTAGGGTCTACCAAGGATGTAGGTAGGCATAGTAAGTACTGAAATTTGTCCAGTTTTCTTGAGCAGCCTGTGCTAATGTCAACACTAAAAAAGCACAAACTGTTCAGAAGTGAGTAAATTAATATTCACAGTATAGCAGTTCACAAACAATTCATGTGCCAAAGGAATACATCTCAATAACTAGTTTTGTATGGCAGTTAATTGTACAATTAGAAAAGAAAGTGCATACTCCCATGTATCTTGGGTTAGCATTTTGAGGGGTGAGTACAATTCTACACTGACAAGTGTGTATTGGAAGCAGCAACATTTAGGTCTGAGTACAACATTTAAATCACTGGCTACACCCCTGTCTTCAGATATAAGAACTATACCAACCTTCTGCCTTAAACAACGATGTCCACAGCAAACAAGCATGATCCCCATCTTGGAAAGCTGAAAGGGCCACGCCTACGTGAGTTAGCAATTTATAGCATTGGGTTGCTATGACAGTGATTACTGCAATTACCACAAAGCAGGCTGCATGCAATTAGCAAATGGTGGCCACCAATTGGTGCAGAGGCCATCACATGCACATGTGCAAATACCTATAAAAGCAGGCTGCAATTGCTGCCAATAAACTCAATCACTCTATTGCAGAGACCAACAGAGAGATAGAGACAGCAAAAAGCAAAAAGAAAAAGAAATAATACCAACTCATACAAAGGAAAGGTATGTAACAGATATGTATTTACTGGCATGTAGTAGATGTTTTTGAAGAGTACTCTACATAATGTGAACCATTCATATGTGGCAGCAGTACGTATCTATGCACAGATGTCCTGCTTAACTACTGCCATCAACAATTCAGTGTGTACCTGTGGGCAGTGGGACATAACTGTGAAATGTGTAGCTCAGCATTAAATGTCAAACATCTCATCCATGTTATCTGTGTTCTGTACTGTGGTGTGGCCAATGGCTGTTTGGGGGATTAGCACAAACATTTATATAAACATGGGTGTGACAGAGTAACACATGCATGATAGTCATATTAAAGTGTAGCTTAGCATTGGCAACTGCTGTACCAGGCTAGTATGCTAATCTAACATTTGGAACTATATACAGCCCCTCTAATGTTACTGTGTGTTCACATGTGACATGTGTTCATGTTGCAGCAAGGTCCAACAGTTCAGCTGTGAGGTCCAGGGACTTACAATAATATGGACCTTGTGTGTATTGCACGCACATACGGAGATATATATATGTGTCATATATATTAACATCTGTATATGTGTATAGAGCAAGGGACATATTGCAACTGTTTGTGAAGGGTGGACATATATATGTTGGTGAAGGTTATGTGCATATTTGTATGTAGGTTTTAGTGTGTGACAAGCACGATAGCATACAGTGCTGGTATATGACATGTGGTGGTTAAACACTGTGGGTGTTTTGTTCAGTTTGCAATGTTGCAGCCAGTGAGGCCTGCTAAAACTACCTGGGCTGTGAACACTTTCACTGCATTTCTCACAAGACTGTGCGATATTATTACATTACTGTATACCTCACATCCTTTGTATAATTGACATTCCCACCATGAAAGGTGTTCTGTATATGTGCCTATATGTATATGTATATGTACACCAATGGATGTGTATATGTATGTATCTATATATAATATATATATATATATATATATATATATATATATATATATATATATACACACATATATATATATATATATATATATATATATATATATATATATATACACACACACACAGAGTCATATATACTCATACACACCCACATCTACTTGTTGCAATAGAATCTATGTAAAGTTGACTGAGTGTGATGGTCAATGTGTTGGTGAATATGTCAAAGATGTGTATTTGTGGGATAGCTTAGTGGGAAACTGTTTCCTGTCATGGTATTATGGGTCCTTGCATTGAACCCAGCAAAATCTGTGTATGCTGTTGCTAGATAGATAAAGCAGTATGGCGTACAGTCTGATGTAGTCCCTTGGTGTTAACTGGGGTGTGTCATTGGAGGCTAAAGCACTACATGTATTCTTATTGATTGGTACTGATGTTGAATCCAAATCCTGTATGTACTGTAGTACTACTTGAAGCTCTGGGCCTAAACAGCAAAGTATAGTGTATGTCCACATTGCTTGGAACCATTGTTTTGTGTGGACCCTGTAGTCATCACAGATTACATTCCTCAAGCTTAAGGTATTGTAAGTACTGACACACAGTACTGTATGGTACACACGTAAAGCCATACCTTTGTGTCTTGTAATTATGTCTGATGTGTGCATGGGTATGCCTGTAACATGTCCTCTGTCATACGTGTGTTACAACATTTAACTGCATATCTAGCAACATTTATAGTTTACTACAGCAGTATGCCACCTATATTTACAATTGTGCACATATTTTGGCCACGGGTGTGCCATCAACAAGTTGTGTGGAATAATGGTAATAATGTAACTGGACCTTACAAACATTGCGATGGATGACATATTTCTTTATGCATCGGCTTGATTTATATCTGCTGTGGCTAGGTGGTGCATTGTGTTGCATACAGTGTGCCAGGTACTCTTGTATAGTTTTATATAGTGATTTTATTTTGTTGCTGTGCAGAACATGGTTTATTATATAGAGCTTACCAGGCACTTTCAAGCAGTTGTGGGGTGAGCACTGATAAGTGGTAGTGAAAGTGTTTAATCTCAGTCAGCTAATAGGTTACTATATATGGCAGTTCAGTGATATCTGTACTGTATAATGTTAAATGTGCCATATGACTTGCTCAGACATATTTTTTTCTTTATGTCTTCCAGGGATCATGGTACACCATAGAAATTCTAGCTACAGTGGTGCTGAAGATGAGATTCTTACCAGCTGTATGATTCAGCATTACAGCCTACTATTCTCCAGAACCAGCCAAGACCAGCAGGAGTGTACTGCAATGTGTCAAGATGTTGTCCAGAGGGTAAACGAGGTAGGCCTGCATAACCAGACATATGAGCAGGTACGCCACCACTGCAGTGATCTACTTAGACATGTCCATCAGCATGCTTCTGGTGTACGGCGACAACACCTTGCAACAGGTGGTGGGGTTAACATCCATCCCCCCTCATCAGAGTGGAAGAGCTGCTCCTGAGCTTGGTGGCAACTGCCCAACAACAACAGCAGCAGACATTTACCATGATGGAGGTTGGAGCCACCCAGCAAGAACACATGGAGCATGCAGGTAACATGGCATATCTGTAAATTACTGTTACCTCTATTGGTAGATCATGCATATGTGAGATGTGTACTGTGTAGTTAGAAGATGTGGAGCCTGTTGTTGTGCAATACTGATCATTTGGAACATAATCTGTAGGCCTGTGAATGTAAACTGTTGTTCTACTGTAAGATTGCAAACCCACAGTAGCAATGCCACAGTTGTCACTACTGACTAACTGTCTCATATCTATGTAGGTCCCTCTGGTGTGACAGCAAGGCAGTGGACAGATGCTAGTGAGTGTGTTCTATATTTATTATTGCAAATAAAAAGTGCATGTCATAGTTAAGGTGTAGGCCATGTACACATGTAGCACACCTACCCATAATGCATGTTTTGCATGTTTGCTGTGCAACCACGCACATCTCACTAATGTGATTAGCTGCCTCAAACACATGCAATACACAGACCATCTCAAACAAATGTGGCTACACTGTAGTGACCAATGGATAGGCAGAGTTGATACACAACATGCACATAACATACACAACTATGTCATACACAGAACATGTTAACATGCTACACGTGAAGGATTCACAAGCCCTCTGTAAAGTCACACTCCAGTATCCCACATGTCATCCACACAGCACACATAATACACCTGAGGGGTAGAGACCTATCATGGGGCAGTGAAACACTCTGCAACACACAACACATTCATGTTAGGGAATGCTCCTTATTGGCCTCCTTACAAACTCATGTAACAACTGGTTGTGAAATGGTGAATGTAGCCATGGTAGTGCAGTTCCAGTACAGCATGATAGGTGCTGGTTTGGGACACATTTGTAGCCTTGAGTGACCACATGATGCTTCATGATGATGGATTATGGTACTACACCCCATCCAGTTATTGTAACCACAGTACTACACATAGCTTTCATTGCTATACACCTCAATGTTGTGTGTGTGCAAACATATGCACCTCTGAACAATATGCGTACCAATCACCATTTGCACAACTGACACATATATGTCTTGTGATGCTATTGAGTGGCTAGGTCATATGACACACATTGGGTATGTGTGATGTTTAAATTTGCAGTTGTGTTTTAGCATGCCATGTAATGGATGACGCTGGCATGTCCACAATATGATCTACACTCACCATAACTACTGTACATTGGGTATGTGGACCAATGGTATTCCATCAGTTATACACGCACCACTGATCTTGTGTGTATACACATCATGCATGAGCTAAAACTGTGTCCACAATTATTTGCTAAAGACACAGAGGCTCTAATCAGAATTGGATATCTATGTGACACACAGATAGACATCCAGTCATGTTATGTAGACCTGTGAGTGCTGGTGCACAGTACATTACAGAGTTTTGAATACTTGCACAGCAATGCAGTGTCCATGTATGCATTGCGTTCCAGGGGGAGGCCAATCACTGAACACGGAAACACATGCATCAAAGCCATGTATACTGTTAGTAACAATGACTGTCTACACTTGCACTGCATGCTGTTGAGCAACAGATGTCCTGCGTGCTGACATGTGTGATATAACTGTTTTGCTTGTGATACTGTACCCCACCATCAACTGCTATTGAGTATGTTTTGAGATTGCTGGTGGTGGTGGTGTGTTTGTGTGTGTGTGTGTGTGTGTGTGTGTGTGTGTGTGTGTGTGTGTGTGTGTGTGTGTGTGTGTGTGTGTGTGTGTGTGTGTGTGTGTGTCTGTCTGTCTGCTTTGGTGAGGAGTGTATTTGTGTGTGTGTATGTGTGCATGTGCATGTGCATGTGTGCATGTGGTCTGACATCATGTACAGGTCTTAAAGTGTGTTTCCTGTTTTCCTCTCATGGGTGCTGAGGTGGGGCTGGTTCAGTGCAGCAGGGAACCTGATGTCACTGACACAGATAGTGATAAGGAGGATAGGTGTGTTGAGGCACAGACAGGTTTGTCAGGGTCTGTTGTTGAGCCACCAATTGACAGTACACAAGTCTCCACCCCATCCATGCACACAGTCATACTGCCTGTACATCCATCATCACCGATGCCCTTAGCAGAGGAACAGTGTACAGTCGGCACTGGCCAGGACAATGTGGTATCTATGGCACATGCACCTGGACACAGCAGCCATAGCCATATATCTGGAATGGTACCACATAGGCAGATGCCAGGGTTTCTCATCAGAGCACTGCTGGTCATCATGCTCCTGGGAAATGTGCACAACTCTTACAACCACACGCATGTTCTAGGCTGTCATGGAGGCACAGACACGTATGGAGCGGTACACCAGACAGGTACTAAGGGCACAGAGAGCTCATAACATCTCTGTGAATGACAGTATCCGTGATCTAGCAGGTGCCATATGTAATTACACTGAGGTCATTGATAGACATTGGGGTGAGACATTAGATGTCCTCCACAATGTCATATCCATGTGTCAGGACAGTGTTGGATGGTTGAGACATCGATGTGGACATATGCCAGCAACATCATCAGTTGGCAGTTGCCATGGACGTCCATCAAGTCATAGCTACTCCCATAGTGCCAGCACCAGCCCCAGCAATGTTGGGGGGGGCTGTCCATAGACCATCTTAGAAGGCCACGTGCACATGGCTCTGGCCAGTCCCAGCAGGGACCTGGATCCAGTGGACATATGTCAACCTCTGAGGATAGTACCCAGTCTGGATTAGTACCTGATACTGTCTGTAGCACCCCTGCCAGGCACAGGTCCCGTATCTGTGGCCAGAGACGGTGATCTGTAAAGCATGCAATGTACAGTCTGTAGCTGTCCCACAAATCCTCGTATATGGCAACCACATGGTGGAACTGTGTGTATGCAGACACACACACATAAACTAGACACGTAGGGCAAACACATACCTGCACACATTACATCCACATTGGCCCATAACAGTACTCTTGGCCCTCACACACACACTCGCACACACATGTCGATTGTATGGCTCAATGTAGGCCTCTGGCAAACCAACAACACATCCTGTGCATATAATGAAACCTGTGCCACCTCCTGTCATCTGTAACATTGATGCAGGAACAGGCTAACATGGTGCTGATGCACACGGTGACTTTATTACAGTATAGCAATGTTTTAATGTGTAGCATGTTGTCAGCAGTAAAGTGTAATGATATCCTTGAAAGTGTAGCTGAGCAGGCATGATGCATTAAACCTATAATTATCAATGCAGTATTGTTTACACCAGTGTTTATTCCAATTGTGTATTGTCTGCCCATGTGTCACTTGGCTGATGTGTGTAGTTTTGTCAGCATGTGTTATAGAGTGGACAGTAAGTGTGGGATGTGTGCAGCACAGATTTACAAGTGTACATTTGTGAACATGGTTGAGGTGCACTGTCTGCATGTATGTGCATATTGGACACATGGACAGGGTGCCATGCCCTGTATTAGACAGTGTTAACACTCCATAGTTTCTATTGGTGGCCAGTATGCATTGTACTACACACATTTTGGAACTTGAGTACACGTGTGTGTATGACATGGTTTGACACTGTGCTGTGGGTGATACTGTTGTTACTATCTGTCACTGGTTTGCATTCTGGTAGTATACATAACCTCAACAGCCTGCCCATAAACAATTGTTAGATGATGGCTTGACAACTGACACACAGATGTAAGACACACAGTAACATTTGCAGCCTTCAAGTACTATTCTATGCCAGTAACAAGTGGTATTCACCTGCACTCAGTCCTGGGACCACTCCTGTTTGGCATATAGCTTTCTTAGGTACAAGCAAATGCAGTAGGGATATGTCTGGCCATGTTTGGCAATGCATACTGTGGGCTATAATGCATTCTCCAGATGGCACGCACATCTTCCAAAAGGGTATCATACAGACAGATACCTGGTGTCAAACCCATGCTGTAAAGCTATAAACCAAATAAAACATAGTCATCCACTTTTACAAAACATAGTATCCCCAGAGTACCACATAGGTAGTAGCCCCCAAAATGTGGAATAGGTACCGATGTATACATAGAGCCATGTGTTAAGTCATCTCTCCTTTGATAATCACATTTCCAAAGGGTTTTGGAAATCCCTCTGTGGATCACATAAGTAATAAGGGGTCTGCATGCATATCCACAAAGGTTGTTGCACACCTATAATAAATAGTCATCTTTGACAGACTTTGCTGCTTTTGAACAGGTTTCAAATATACCTCAGGCATAAGCCCTCACTCACACTATTCAATAGAAACCATAATGAGTGTATGTGAAACGGATGACATAGGTCAGGGATCACTGCAGTGGATAGGCTTTTCACAAGCATACAGATGTGACCTAAGGTCTGGAAAGTGGCGGCACACTCTGGCAAAGATAACAGATGTGTTCATGGAGAAAGCAGGGTTCCCACCTATGAAATAATTGAGGTCACATGTATGTATATGTATTTGCCACACAGCTACCTGACGTGTAATGCACATACTGTTGTCATTGTGATATGTCATACAGTAATAAAAGCAAAACCCATGATACATTGACCAACAGTATCACACACATGGAGCACACACACAGTCACCAAGTACAGGATTCAAACCCTTACCTAACTACTTTATGATATTACAACAGTACACATTTACACAACCCGCTATACACATTACTGGGAGCTCTCTTTTCCATAGGTATATTTGTAGGATGTTGGCATCATCAGACTTGACAAAGATGAGTATACCACTTTTAAGGTGTTTCAGTAGTCTTCAAAATGGTTGCTCCTCTCCAAGGAGACACACACACACTCTCATATAGTTGGCACGTGCAGGATTCAAACCCCTACCTAGCTACTTTTTGATACTAGAGTAACATACATTTATACGATGTGCTATAAGCATTACTTGGAGTTCTCTTTTCCACAGGTATATTTGTAGGATGGTAACATCATCAGACTTGGCAAAGATGAGTATACCACTTTTAAGGTGTTTCAGTAGTCTTCAAAAAGGTTGCTCTTTTCCAAGGAGACACACACTCTCAAACAGTTGGCAAGTGCAGGATTCAAACCCCTACCTAACCACTTTATGATATTAGAGCAGTATGCATTTACATGACACACTATACACATTATTGGGAGCTCTTCTTTCCATGGGTATATTTGTAGGATGGTGACATAATCAGACTTGACAAAGATGAGTATACCACTTTTAAGGTGTTTCAGTAGTCTTCAGAAAGGTTGCTCCTCTCCAAGGAGACACACACACACACACACACACACACTCTCATACAGTTGGCAAGTGCAGGATTCAAACCCCTGTCTCATTACTTTATGATACTACAGCAGTACACATTTATACACATCACTGGGATTTCTCCTTTCCACAGGTATATTTGTAAGATGGTGACATCATCAGACGTGACAAAGTGGATTACATTAGGTGACATTAGGTGTGCTACATAGAAGGAATTTCTAAACACTTTGGCAATGTGATCATCAAAGGAGAGTTTACTATCTACCTGGGTCCCCCGGTCCATATTTACATTCTCCGTACATATTGGATTACCACCTATGTGGTAATTTGTGGGCACTTTGTTTTATCCAAATGGGATGACTATGCATTTTTTGGCATTCTACTTGAGGGCATTGTTTTGACACCAGGTATCTGTCTCTGTAAGACCCTCCTGGAGGATGTCTGTGTCAGCCGTAGAGTTGATTATGGACCACAGTTAGCAGTCATCTGCAAACTTGGTCAGCCATACTCCTCCCATGCTTTCCTGCACCTCTGAGCAGTATCTACTGAACAGGTGGGGTCCCAGGACCAAGACCTGTGGGATGCCACTTGTGACTGGTTTAGAGTCGGACATGGCACCCGCAACTCTGACCATGTGTGTTTGATCTGTGAGCCAGTTTGCTACCCATCCTGTGACATAGGGGTTAATGTTCAAGCTGGTAAGCTTGTCCATGATGCCAGAGTGGGGAATGGTGTCAAAGGCCTTAGTGAGGTCCAGGTGGGCTGTGTGGACTACTTTCACCTCCATCTATGTCCTTGATAACTGTTTCAAAGAAATCAACTAGGTTTAGGAGGCAGGATCTGCCTTTAACAAAGCCAAATTGGGTATAGTCCAGTGTCTGGAGGTTCCCAATGTCTCTGTTTATGGATTCCATGATAATTTGCTCCATAGCTTTGAAGACCATGCTGAGTAGGCCTATAGGGCAATAGTTTCCAGGTTCTGTTGTGGCACCACCTTTGTGGAGCTGGATGACTGTTGCTGTATGCCATTCTTTGGGTACATAGCCTGTGGTAAGGTTGAGTCTGGACAGTGAATGTAGGTGAGAGTGTAGTTCCTTTTGGGGCTGGTGTAAGACGCAACCTGGGACACCATCCAGTCCCATTGATGCTGTGTTCTTAGCATTGGAGAGGGCTGTTTTTACCTGCATGTCCATGAAGTCTGGGTCTCTGCATTCTTCTGGGATGGACACAGGCCCTTTTGGGGGTGAGGGGAGGTGAGGTTTGCACTGAACCTGTCTGCCAGGATGTGGGCAATGTCAGTTGGTTCAGTGTATTTTTTGCCATTTTGCAGTAGCTGTCAGCATATTTGAGAGTTGCCACCTAAATGTTTGATATAGCTAGCAGAGGCTTTGTGGTTGTTATTCTTAGATTCCTTGGCAATTTGTCTTTAGAAACTGGCCTTGGATTATTTTATGAGCGATCATTGTTTCTTCCTAATAATGATCAGTGATGGCTTTCCTTTTGTGAAGTTTGCTCTATCATGTGTTAGTTTCCTCCTTCTGTTGTATAGCTTATTTATGGGCAATGACCACCAGATTGGTTTCTTCTTTTTGGAGGAGTGCGTCTTGGTTTAATTTGGGATGTCTCAATCCATGCATCCCTGTAGATGCTCATAGAATGCAATTGTAAATGATTCTGCAGATTGTATAGCATTATCCTATAGTAAGGGAGCTTTGGAACTTTCCACTTTGGTCTTGAGAAGTGTGCAGTTTGCTTTTGAAAATGTCTTCACAGTGGTTTCCTTGACTGGGGGGTGGTGGGATGTGGATGTCCAGTGTGATTACTTTATGGTCTGATATTACCAGCGAGGGGTTTATCTCTGGTGTGGAACACTGGTACCCCATGTTGGTGATGATCAGTTCCAGTATGTTGTCACCTCTAGTGGGCATGGTTACCAGCTGTTCCAGGGCATTTGAGTTTTTAAACTCTAGGAAGCATTGGGCAAAGGACATTGTACACGAGTAATTCTCCCAATCAATGTTTGGGTAGTTGTAATCTCCTCATATAATGGTGTTTGGTAGGACCTTTATATTTTCCAGTGTTTTCAGGAATACTGAGTGAGGTTTCTGAGACAAGGTAAGTGATCTTTAGCAGGCTACAATCTGATAAGCAGCTTTGCCCAATGTTAGTTGCACTTTCATGGTCTCCAAGGCCTCATGCTGTGCCACTAACCTGAAGGTGTGGGTATCCATAATGTAAATGGATACACCCCTTGCTTTTGTATTTCAATCTGAGTTTTGGGGCCAAAGATCAGAAGGATTGTGAGTGTTTTACGTGGAGCATGTCCAACAGCTCTGTGTTTGACATAGCTTTGTATGTTAGGCAGAGATCACCTCTGAGTAGGCGATATGCAAGAGAGTACAGCTGAAGCATTTTGAGACGGTCTGTGTATGGCATGTATTTCAGGTTGCTAATCCTCTTTGTGAGGTATTTCTGCAGGCTTTCCAGTTGTTGTAGATGTCTTGTGAGGTACATAGCAAAAGGGGTGTTGTACTCTATTATGGATCTAGTGAGTGATGGCTAGAGGGGAACAATGTCCTCTTCTATTCTGTATGAGACACCTTTTGTGATGAGGTGTGTCATGTAGAAGGATTTCCTGACTACTGTGGGGATGTGATTATCACAGGTGTGTCCACTGTCCACCTGTGACCCAAGGTCTCGTATCACACTTTCAGTGTTAAGTATACTACCGCCTATGTTGTAGTTCATGGCTAGAGAGTTTTTAAAAAAGGGGTTGACAATGCACTTTTTGGCATTGAGCTTGATGCCATGGCTTTGACATCAGGCATATGTCTCAGTGAGGCCCTTTTGTAGGATGTCCACATCTTTAGTAGCTTCAGTTATGGCTCCTAGTTTGCAATCATCTGGAAACTTCATTAGCCAGAAACCTTCCATTTTAAAGTTTACTTCAGAGAAGTAGACACCAAACAGGACAGGACCCAGGACTGAACCCTGTGGTACAGCACTCGTCACTGGTCCAAAGTCGTACTTGGAGTCTGCTACTTTCACAGTGTGTGTTCTGTCAGTGAGCCAGTTGGCAACACATCTTGCGACATAGCGATGTATACATAGTTTAGTGGGTTTATCTATAATTCCAAAGTGGGGGATGGTGTTGAAAGCCATGGCAAGATATACATAGTCTGTGTGAACCACCTTACCCTTGTCTACGGTTCTGGTGACTGCTTCAATGATGTCTATCAGGTTTAGGAGACATGATCTGCCTTTTACAAACCCAACATGGTTGTGGTCCAGAGTTTGGAGATTACCAGTGTCTTTTTTATGAGTTATATAATGATACATTCCATGGCCTTGCAGAGCAGGCTCCTCAGGCTAATGGGGTGCTAGTTCCTGGGGTCCGTGGTGTCTCCCCCCTTGTGTAGTGGGATAATCATCTCTGTGCACCATTCAGCAGGCACAAAGCCTGAGGTGAGTCTATGACTGAACATGGTACGTAGGTGTGGTGCCTGTTCGTTCTGTAGTTTGTGCAGAACACAGCCTGGGATGTTATCTGGTCCCATGGATGCTGTGTTCCTGGCTTTGGAGAATGTTTATTACCTGTGCAGCCGTGATGACAGCAACTTTGCAGTCTTCCATTATAGAGATGTGCTCTTTCATGAGTGAGAGGGGGGTAAAGTTAGCACTGATCCTATCTGCCAGGATGTTGGCAATATTAGTTGAGTCTGTATATTTAGTGCCATTGTGCTGTAACTCAGAGCAGATATGAGTGTTGCCATTGAAATTCTTGACATAGCTATAGAATGCTTTGTGGTTGTCTTTAGAATCAGTGTCAATTTTGTTTTCATAACTAGCTTTGGAGGATTTTATCATGGATCACAACTTTTTACTGATGTTGACCATGGAGCTCCTCCACTCATGGGATTTTACCCTCTTTTGCAACAGTTTCTTCCTTCTGTTGTGCAGTTTGTTTATGGCAGGGGAACACCAGATTGGCTTCCTTTTCTTAGAGGATAGCATCTTAGTTCTGTTTGGGATAGCAAAATGCATGCAGTCATATGAGTGCTTATAAAGTGCAACTGTGAAGGATTCAGTAGTCGTAACTGTATTGTCCATCTGCATGGGTGTCCTGCAGTTCAGCACTTCTGTCTTAAGAAGCATGAAGTTTGCTTTGGAGACATTTTTTAACATGGTTTCCTTAATGGGGGTGTGGGTCCAGAATGTGGATATGTAGGGTAATTAGCTTATGGTCAGATGGGACCAATGAGGTGCTGACTTCAGGTGTGGAACACCGGTCACGCAGGACAGACCAAACCCTGTAACCAACACAAATAACCACAAAGTGAGCTAAATGTTACTCATTGCCAGAAGTCTCAGCCTCCAGATGCACACACTCAAGGTACTTCTCATTATGGAGAATATTGATATCTGTGCAGTAACAGAAACCTAGTTCAAGTCTCCAGACAGCACACCAGCACTACCAGAATACCATTCTTTCCATACCTTCCAGCATCAGAACCTGAATCATAGCACATAGGGTGAGGATGTATCCATATTCATCAAGGATACTTCACCTCTCTCTACATGCTCTCTACAGGATATGTACCCATAGAATGTTGCACAGCAATGTTCTTCACACTCCACAGGGGTGGGGCCACAAAAACCCCTTGGCATTCATGCTCTATGAGCCTGACAAGTGTGTTCTGCAAGGCAATGGAGCCAATCATAACGGAAGTCAGCAGTACAGAGATTGGGAACCTTCACACATTTGTGCACACCCAGTTTGGCTTCGTCAAATGCAGACCATGCCTCCTGAACTGGGAGGATTTCTTTGACAGTTACCCAGGCTACAGATGATTGAAATGAGCTCAACACAGCCTACTTATACCACGCTAAGACACCATTCCCCAGTCAGGTATCGTAGATGAACTCACCAACCTGGGCATGAATCCATACATCACAAGACGGGTTGCAAACTGGCTCACAGATAGATCCCACACATTAAGAGTTGCTGGCAACATGTCAGACTCTACACTGATAACAACTGGTGTCCCCCAGAGTTCAGTCCTGGGGTCCCTCCTGTTTGTTATAGACTTCTCAAATGTACATGCCAACACAGGAGGGTTGTGGTTGACTAAGTTTGATGGGAACTGTAAAGTGTTTGCCATAATAGATTCCCTGGAAGACAGACATATTCTCCAGACGGGACTCTATGAGACAGATGTGTGGTGTCAGAATCATGGCCTCAAGCTCACTGTGGAGGAATGCATAGTGATCCTCTTTGTTGAAAATAAAATACCCATAAACTACCACATAGGTGTTACCCCCTTAAAAATGACAAGGTGATAAGGGATCTGGGGACACAAGTAGATAGTCATCTTTCCTTTGACAACCATGTTGCCAAAGTGATTGGGAGAGCCTATGTGGCCCACCTAATCAACAAAGGGATTGCATCAGGATCCAAAGAGGTAGTATTGGCACTCTACTCTTACGTCATCAGACCCATCATTGAGTACAGTGCACCATTTTGGATGTACTCGACTTAGCATATCCAGCAGCTGTAGAGACCACATAGGTACCTCACCAAGAGGATTACTGGCCTCAAACAGTTGTGTTATGCAACACAACTGGTAAAAACTAAATCTGTTCTTTGTTGCATACCGCCTACTCAGAGGCACACTTTGCCTAACATACAGAGTCATGTCCAACACATAACTGTTGAACATGTTCCATCTACAGATAACAACATTGAGTCACCCTACACATTCCAGGGATATGAACCTCATCACAACGATGAATGCAACATGCTGATGGGATAGAGTATCATCCCAGACACTTGCCTTGCTGTGGAACAGAGTCCCAATGTACATCAGACTGAACCCCTCGCTGACAATCTTCAATTGGAACCTTGATGAGTGGATGGGCAACAGACAATTCATGCCAGGCATCACATCAGCAGCCCCACTAGAAAGGGGCTTAGGGTACTAACTATTAGAACTAGACCTTGGGAGACTACCCAATGGTGTGGTGAAAGCTGCACAACTTGCGTAGACTGATATATGCCTTTGTGGAGATAGTCTACTACATACCTATGAACCTATGTGACAGGTACATGTCTACAGATAGTAGATGTGTACTTCATTGTACAGTCATGTTGTACAGCAGGCACATGGACCACATATACTGTAATGCTTACAGATACTGGTGGCTGTTATGTACAGTGGGAGAGAAGTGCACCTCATGTCTTTCGTGCCATTGGGATGTGTGCTGGGTGGGACAGTCCTGGATGACTCCCTGTCAGGGTCACCCTCTTACACACATCTCTGCTCATCCATCTTTGGCTTATTATACTGTGTCCCCCCTACATATATATATATATGTATATATATATATATATATATATATATATATATATATATATATATATATATATATATATATGTGTGTGTGTGTGTGTGTGTAGGTATTAGTATGGCCAGAGTGTGCAGCTATCACCACCCATGGAGTTAGTTCTCTAGGCCTCTGTGTAGTAGAGCTGATGAAGTGATCCATGGTGTGACAGTTCAGTTTCACATACACTCATCAAGGCTCCTCTGGAAAAGTGTCAGTGAGGGACTCGGCTTAATATCGGTTGGGAGCCTGTTCCAAAGCAAGGGAAGTCTGTGAGTTAGTAATGTATCCCTCCAACATGTTCTATTTAATATTGTGATGATGATATCTCTAGAGCATGTGGTACAGCGAGCTTGGGTTTACTTCAGATAGCGCATGTACATCAGTTCTGCATTTGACATGGACCTGTCTGTTGGGCAGAGATGTCCTGAGTAGACAGTATGCAACAGATACAGATTGAGTTAAATTCAGTCTTGCTGCATGGGGCAACTGTTTGAGGCCAGTAATCCTCTTGTTGAGGTACTTCAGTGGTCTTTCCAGCTGCTGAAGGTGCCTAGTCAGATTCATCACAAGTGTGTTGTGGTACTCTCTGACGGGTCTAATGACTGATGAGTAGAGGGAACTTCCTTTGACCTACATGCAAAGACCTTGGCAGTTTGTGGGAACACATAGCATGATTTTCTAACCACTTTGTGAATGTGTTTCTGGAAGTAGAGATGACTATCCACATGTGTCCATAGATCCCTTATTATCACCTCCATATTTAAGGTGTTGGCACCTATGTGGTATTTGTATTGACTGTAGCTCGAGGCCATAATTTTGACACCACATCTGTCTGACTGAGACCCTTTTTAAGGATGTCTCTGTTGACCCAAACATCGATTATGACAACTTTTTTGCAGTCATCCACAAACTTTGCTAAACATAGCCCTCATGTGTTTGAGCATATTTCTGAAAAGTATACACCAGACAGGAGGGGTCCCAGGACTGAGCCATGGGGGACAGCAGTTGTTACCAGCTTGAACAGGAGACCACAATTCTTACCTTGTGTGATCTATCTGTGCCCCAGTTGGCAATCCATCAGATGACATACATATTTATGCACAGGTTGTTGATTTTGTGGATACATGTGTCTGGGATGTTGGAAAAGGGCTTATCAAGGTCTATAAGGGATGTATGTAGCTCATTTCATTGATGTATGTCCTGGGTGACTACCTTGAAAACAGTCTAGCAGGTTTGGGAACCATGATCTGCCCCTGACCAAACCAAAATGGGTAGGGTTGGGTGTTTGTAGGCTCCCAATAGCTCTGTTTATGAGTTCCATCATGATGGAATCCATGGCCTTGCAGATCAGGCTTAATAGGCTTATAAGACAATAGTTCCCATGGTCTGTTGTGCACCAACACTTGTGGAATGTGCCAAATGTTGCTGTAACCCATTCAACAGTTTCATATCCTGTACAGAGGGTGAGTCTCAACAGACTGTTCAGGTGCAGGGTCTGTTTGTTTTAGAGTTCACATATGACACAGCTAGGGAAACCATGTCATTGCATAGACGCCGTGTTTTTAGGTTTGGAAAGTGCTGTTTAACCATTGTATATGTGATTTCTGGGTTTTCACAATCTCCAGGTATGATAATGGGCCCTTTTGTCAGTGAGAGGGGGGTAAATATGTATGAACCTATCTGACAAGATGTTGGCAATGTCAGTCATGTACATGTATTCATTTACAGTTTGCACTGACTCAGAACATATATGAGTTTACATTGATATTTATGACATAGCAAAAGAAAGCCTCATGGTTCTCTATGGGCTCTTTGACAATATTTTTTCCAGAACATGGATTGGATAATGTTAGGAGTGATCATTGTTTATTGATGATACTGATTGGAGATGTATTGATCTTCTTTGAATTTTCATTTTCTTTGAACAACTAAGTACTTTAGTACATAGTTTGATTATGACAGGAGTCCAATATATTATATGGGTCTGTTTTCGTATAACTGTGTGCGCAAGGCAGGATTGGTGAATAGTGACAAGTTTCTGGGGTAAGAACTGCAACTGCCAGATATGTGTGGCCCACTGCTATACTCAGACATGGCCTAAGTGTGTGAGCATGTCCAGTATGACCTTTCAGTATGTTGTTGACTGACATTTGCTTAGTTTATTTAAGTGTGTGAGCATGCCCAGTATGACCTTTCAGTATGTTGCTGACTGAAATTTGCTAAATTTGTTGGTGTGTGAGCATGCTCAGTATGACCTTTCAGTATGTTGCTGACTGAAATTTACTAAATTTGTTTAAGTGTGTGAGCATGCCGAGTATGGACATATATACTATATGTGTGTGAAAAATCAAGTTGTTATTTTCTTCAGGACTCACCTTTGTGTTGTGCATTGACAGGAAGCACACTGTGCCTGCAGGGCTTCCATGAGTCACTTTGCATAGACTTATCAACATTTCTGCATACAGAGGGGACATCTATTATTTGTACATTTCTACCTGGGGGGCATACCTGATTGTTACTGTGGGTGTACATAGGATGAGGGGTTCACCTGGCACTTATACACATTTGCTAGGCCTGCACTGCTATGTCAGGTACTCCATTTCAGTCTGTACTGTTGCCTATCGTACTGGCTTGAGGCATACTACTGTACTACAGATCTTATCTTCCAATTTCACATATATTAGTTTGTGACTTCATAGCCTACCCAACCCACATCACAGTGCCTGGCCTGCTGTTATCTGCCTGCATAGGCCTGGGGGGAAGTTACTCATATACCTCTTCAGAGGGCATGATACAGCATTTGTTTGTGTTTGCGTTAGCCTACAATTGTCTTGATGTGTCTGTGCCAGTGAAATGCTGTCATGGCTTAGTGGTTCAGTACTATGACTATAGTGCACAGTATCCTGAGTTCGAGCCCTGCCACTGCTTTTTATTTTCCCGCTGGGCAGACCAGACTGCTTAAGGAACAGTAAAGCAGGTGTGAGCATGTTTTCCTGACTTTGCTGAACTTTGCCAGACCTTGCCCGACTTTGCCCAACATTGCTCAACATTGCTCAACGTTGCCAGATGTTGCGCTAGTTAGCGTGGTGCGCAGCTCCACGCAATTGTGTTTAAATATGCTAAATAGTGGTAAAATGTGCTTAGCACTGCTTTATATTGCTTAAAATAGGGCAATCATGCCTCAGGTGGTGCTGCAGGGCTGCCTATGTTGGATGCACATAGTACACTCCCTATACATGTTTGAAAACAGGTAGTGTCAAGTTAGGCATCCCTTTTATTGTATGTGCGAGTCAGAGAGAGGTGTCATTTCCAGGTTTCCTACTGAGTCAGTGTATGTGCTATGCGTTGCCTCTTTGAAAAGGCCAAGGCATACTGGGCACACCTCCTTCTGCCTACTGGGGCAGGCTCAGGTTGTTCCTCCTCCGAGTCACGCTATGTCTGTGCAGGCCTTGGCAATGGTGGGGTGCTGTTTGGCCCTGCCCCATGCTGTTCCTGCTGCAGCTGTTTTCGCAGGATCATATTGTGTAGCATGGCACATACCGTGACAATTTGGGTACATGTAGTTGGTGAGTACTGCAAGACTCCACCAGATGTGTCCAGGCACCGGAACCGTGACTTGAACATCTCAAACACATGCTCAATAATGTTTCTTGTTTGTGCGTGTGCCTCATTATGGAGTTCTTGTTCAGGTGTGTGTGCATTTCTGATGGGTGTCATCAGTCACGTCTCCAGTGCGTATCCAGCATCCCCCACTAGGTGACCGTCAGGGATATCCCCATTGGTAAATCTCTGGTACAGCTGCGTCAGATGCCAGATGTGGGAATTGTGATACCTTCCAGGGCAGCCAGCACATACTTTCATTATTATGCCCTGGGCATTGCACACGACCTGGCAGTTAATGGAGTGGAAGCCCTTGCGTTTGATGTAGACCCTACCCCGCTCACCGGATGGTGCTTTGATGTATATGTGCGTGCAGTCTATTGCACCCACTACCTCAGGGTATTCTGCTACTTGGTGGAAAAGACGCATATTGCTGGCCAATGCCTCATGGGAATTGGGGAAATATACGTGGTTACCGACATGTTCTGACATGGCATCCAGGAACTGGTGCAGTACCCTGTATGATGATGCCTGTGAAACCCCCATCATATCACCAGTTGGTCTCTGGAAGGTACCTATAGCTAGTATTCATAGGCCAACACGTACCTTGGTATCCACTGGGATGGGTTCCCCTCTGTTGGATCTGTGTGTGAGGCATGGCCGGCACAGCTCAACAATTTGCTGCAGGAGGTCTCTGTCCACTCTATAGTGCTCCATTATCTCCAGCTGATGTAGCCCCTGGTAGGTTACACTGGGTCTGTACACTCTTCTCTATCTCCTCACTGTGGGTTGCTCAGCAGCACTCACAACATCACCACCCTCAGCATCTTGCACATGTTGGTTCATGATAGTAGTAGCAGCCCCTAACATTTTGTCTGACTTAAGCTTTTTAAGTTTTTACTCTTTGTATACTGCAGTGTTGTAGAGTTATTGGGAAAAAAACAGGGTAGACTGCTGTTTGCAGAGTTTAAAGTGCTGGGCTGGGCTAGTCTACTGCCTGTGTAATTGTCTGATTCTGATATATTTCACCTGGCAGCTCTGCTGGTTCTCCTTGATTAACTTCCTACTACTTCTTTTCCTTCCTTTTCCCTTTCTGTTTCCACAAGGGTCAGCGCAGCGCAAGCAAGTAAACACACGCGCACATGGTGTAAGCATGTTTGCAAGAAATTTCAGATATATCTATGGCATACAGCTTTGGTTTCTGGTTTTCAGCTAGGACAACTGTAGACATGCCTCTTGCAATCCTAAGCAACTCAGGGCAAACACTAGACACTGTGCTCCAATAAGCTTGCAGTCTTTCAGACATACCCCCTCATGATGTCACCTATCTTCTACTCTACTACTCCCCTACTCCTACACTTACACTCTGGGGACATGGCTCACATGCCTGGGAAAATTGGGATTCACTATTGTTATCCTCATTTGCATAGGATTGCCTACTAATGCTTGGTTACATCTCTCACACTGAGCTTCTCACCCTTAGCAACCACTACTCAGAGGCCATATTGTTTTCAGCCTGCCATTCACCTGTATGGCAGAACAAGATTTTTAGTGAAAATGCCCATTTTTGGCTATTTTTCAATTTTTTTCATTTTATTTAAAGTGCCGCATGTTTGAGCGGCGCTGTGCTACGCTTAAACATCAGAGATCGAGGAAAAATGGATTTTAAGTTTTTACAAAATTTTCAAATGCCAATGGCCTTATATTTGGCCATTGGCATGCTTCCTTAACTAAATGCATCCTTTATTTTGAGCTGTCATAGCTCCGTTTAGCTATTTGCAGAATGCTACCCCGTTACCAATGGAGTACATTTCTGCAAATAACACTACTCTTACACAGACAGGTTAGTGTTTCCTGGATCACAAATTTACCTAATTTGCATAGCTTTCAGCAGTAAATGAGGTAATTTGCATACCATAACACTGTCCGTGCAAGAGTAGCTTTAGAAGCTTTCATGCACGCCCCTGCCAGCTGTTGCTGGATCGCTCAGCAGACATATTGGCTGTCTGCCATCATACACTAATCTTAGACTCCGTGCAAGCCTTTGTAAATCCGGCCCTAACAGTTTCATTCAGCCCTGGAGGGCCATTGCATTACATCTTAACTGCCACATCAAGTCCCGATATTCCAAAAAGGTGTCCAAAGGACCCCCTCTACTATTATTATTCATCTGCTCTAGAGCAGGAAAATTTAAAATAATGCCCCGGATTCCCATTAATATGTTTGAAAAGTGCATTCTTCAAATTGTTCTTACTGATGTCGTATAAATGCTGATAAACTCACCTGTTAAAACAATTGATGGTTTTACCTATATAGAAACTCTTGCATTGTTGGCAAATGGCTATATAAATAATACTTTTACTATAACAGTTGAACCTTTGCTTCAGAAACACCCAACCATGGCCTTTAATAAACAAGGAATCCTTTTCCATCATATGAGGACATTGGTGACAGTGTCCACATTTGGCCATCTTCCACTTAATCCTTCTTGTTGCATCCATTTCTAATAACTTTTTAAAAGATTTATCCTTCTTATAGACCACAATAGGATGGTCACCAAGCTTATTTTTAAAATGTTGTTCAATATCAAATAACACCCAATTCAAATTTACTATTTCTTTTATTTTACCATATAATGGGCTAAATGTAAGAACCACGGAGTGTGAAAAAGAGGAATTATTATCAATAATCCCATTGTCACTGTTAACATTAAATATAGATCCTAATAAAGGGAAAACATTCCTCCATTTCTCTTATTGATAACTTCTTGAAAAATACGCTCCATAAAGGACAAAGGATAACCTCTTGCCAACAACATATTCTTAAGGGTACATATTTTGTTAAGAAAAAGGTCATTCTCACTAACCAATCATCAGTGCTTCATCAGTTGTAATACTGCAAAAGCGCTTATGCCTTTGCCTGTGCCTGTTTCCTGAATAAACTATTGCTGGTTTTATGATAGCCTGGTGTTGCTTCATCTTACTTCTACTTGTTGGATTTATTTTTTGGTTCGAGAAGCATTTATCAGCTCACACTGGTATTATTGGAGTCTCACTCACTCACTTAATTTTGCTCAGGTTTTCACTGATCAGTTTGCCAGCCCTGCTACTTGCCCATATATTTCTGGTAAAATATTACAACGGAGAAAAGATGCATGCCCTCTTTCCCTCTTATAATCACTTGTTAGAGAACTATTGGGTCACCTCAGAAATACAGCTATTAAACCTAATATTTTATTGCCAAAACATCAGGAGTTGTATTTACAGATCGTCTGGTACTTGTTAAATAAAACATGGTCACTAATAAAAACTACACACATTAAAACTTCTATCCTGATCCAATAAACTCTGTGTAGGTACTGTGCAGAACCTACATGGAGTGTATTCATGTACACGATACTGTGCACCATGCGGCATCACACAATCTCGCTCCATGAATATTAATGACATGCGGCACACAAAGGGAAGGTTTTGGAGCTTGTCCCAGTGTTACTGGCTGCAAAACCTGTATAGTGAATGTGGATTGTTCCAGGGTAAAGGACAAGCATACATTTTCTGTAAAATATGAAGTACAGAATACAAATGTATATGTCATGATGTATTGACTGCAATCTTCAGTGATTTCACAATAAACTACTCATTTTACAAGGAAAAGACCAAGTATATGATGCAAATATCTCCTCAATCTGCAAAACTATGGACAGTCTGCTTTTTGTGTTTTAATTAGTTTTTGTTATCCTCTTTTAATTTTTTTTTAAATTGCCAGTGTTTGCGCTATGCGTCACTTAACATAAATATGTTTAGCTATGCTCATGTTTGCACAAAGCACAGTAGCACACAAACTGGAGTAATGGCCCAAGGTTGTAGACAGGACCCAGACAGCCACACAAATTAACCAGATGCATTTAAGTAATAATATTGTGCATTGCATAACTATGGTAACTATGGTTAACAGCGAGAAACTTACAATAAATACTAAGATAGCCGATATCCTTTTCACTAATCCCATGGCAGCAGGTGGTTAGTGTAGGGGTGGAGTGAAGATGGCACAGGGTTCAAGTACAGGGTGTGCAATGACTGCAGATTATAACAATAAGTTCAAGATACAAAACTGTTTTTTTCAGTTGTCTTGTTGTAATAACTGCAGGTGTAGGAGAACCGTCTATATGAAAAAAATTAACTAGTTCATTTACACAAGTGCCTGTAAACCTAATCAGCTAGTAATTGCATTGTTTGCCACTGTTGTGATCACTTACTATCTCGCATACATGGTGCCCAGCAGTGCAGACCCTTGGTTACTGTGTTTGCCCAATGGAAAGAGATGTGTAATGTTTTCAAATGTTGCAAATCTAAAAGAAGCACATTCTCAGTAAGCATGAGATGTGGAATAGGCAGGAAACAGCACCATATAAATTGCAATTGGAAGAAAATGCTCACTAGACATTGAGCTTGAACTATGGCAGGCATGTCTGGAGTTACTGGAGAGGGTATGCACTTTCAGGTGCAGAGTTGGGGTGCCCAGGCATCCAAGAATTTTGTTGGACTCCTAGTTAGAGAGCATGGGCCCAGGTTGCTGCAGCAGGACTATTCTGGCTTAGAGTATAAACCTAAATCTTGGAATAGTGTTTTCAGGGACTTAACCAGTGCAAGAGGTATACCCTGCACAGGTGAACAATGCAGACATCATTTTGATTACCTCTAGAGGAGGAAGTGTGATACTCTAGAGCTCTGCATCGGGAAATGTTGACAGGGAGCAACCCACAGATGTATAAGTATCAATTTCATTAAGTAATTGTAAGAGTTAAAGCTGAATATAGTCAAGACTGGTTTTCATAATGGTGTTCTGTTCTGTTTTTTCCACAGCAGCTGAGGACAGAGTCTTGAATATTTGATCTCATGCAGCGCATCTAACAAGGATGTGAGAAGCATGTGGTATGTATGCATCAAAACAGTACTGTCTAAATAGCATATTAATAATAATAATAAAAAAATGTTATAGTACTTTTGTAGCATTAAAAGTTAAGGACTGGTTAGTTGTTATTTCATAGAGTCATATCAAATTGAGCATGCAACCTATGTGGTGCATTGTTGCGCACTGTGCACCATCGTCAATATTTCTTTAAGAAAAAGAAATGGGGAAGATAGGAAAGTGGTGAAATATGGATCAAGCAGGGGGAAGAACAAAGTAAAAACAAGGAAGGAACGTGCAGGGAGGATGGAAAAACCATAGCTATCCATTTCTTCCAGAATAAAACTTAGAAATTTGGCTGAATTTGGACTGTCATCGCCAGAGAGAGAGGTGACCACAGCACAATCTCTTGTATTGAAAATTGTATACAGAATTTGAAATAATCATGTGTGTCATGAAGACACATGTGCAAAATGGAGAGCTATGTATGGGATGATGTTTTTTTTTTTTTTTTGCAGGACAGGTGCCCTTTTTTTTAATAGAGAGGGAGAAATGTTGGGGAAGGGATGTAGGATTGTCTGGATAAGGTAAGTTGGGCAGGTTAGGAACCAATTGCAGACAGACAAGACAAGCAAGACAAGAGACAGGGATGGTGAAGGACACATGAGGTGGGTGAACACATTGGATGGGTTGAAGGTGGGGATATCAAGAACCCATGGATGCTAAGTTGGTTAACAGTGAGAATGGAGTCCTCACTCACTGGACTGTCACCACTGTTACCTCACTGTGCTGATGGCTGCAGTGTCTGATGTCAGCTTCTTGTTGTGTTATTTAATACAGGGATGGAGAGTAGTTCATTCAGCCGGCATAGGTGTGCACCAACAGTGTAGTGCACAATCCTATGCACCATCCCTGGCAGTTTGTCACAGGTGATAAACTCACCCCCTCTACCACTGTGCCCAGAGGGAACAACAGGCCTGCCCACCAGGGCATATCTAAGTGAGGGGCTGGGTATTGTAGGAGCAGCAGACAGGGTGCTACCAGGTACTGCACCAGATATGCTGGGCAGCGGTGCTGTAGCTGGTGGAGTTGGGGCCAGTGGATCCAGTGGGACAGTTCTACTCCACTGTGCAGTGGGAAAAATGAAAAATAAAAAAGTAAACACACAAAAAAAAGAAAATAATACCCCTGCCAAAAGAAAACAGAAGAGAGAAAAGTTTTGGGTGAGAGAAAAAAAGAGAGAACATTAGTAACTTCATATGTGACATACAAAGCATTGATACGATTATTTTATTCTATTCTGTTACCTTTACTTTTAACACTACAAACTCCTAACAAATACCTCTGTTTACTGTACAGACTACCCAGCTTCTAACAGATGCACAGTATTCTACAGACTGCAGTAAGCAATAGTTGATGTGTGCATACTTGGCACATATGCATGGCCCAAATATACTGATTACTGTTTATAGCAAGGCAGTGGTGTCACTGCTTTATGGCTCTGATATTACACTGTAATATTGATGAAACCTTAACATACTAAAATATTCTATATTTATTATATTTAGGAAGTGTGGTTTTGAAGGAACAACCTATGACTATTTTGTAATAATTAACTGTTGTTTTGCCCTTCAGTATAATGCATGCATACTTCCCTATTACAGTTAAGAATTGCATGCTCAATTTGATGCAACTGTGTAAGTAACAAATAAATGTGTCGTAACTTTTAATGCTAAAATAACCCCACTGTTGGGATATTCATGCCAATCTAGCACCATGGGTTCCCACATTCAGTGCCCGGTCTGTGATGGCTGTGGAAAAAAAAATAACACAACAGAATGCCATTAAGTATACCAATCCTGACTAGACCCTTCTTTTAACACTGAGAAGTAGTCTCTGTTAGTGATATTTGCACATCTGTGGGGTGCCTCTAATCAAACATTCCTTGATCCAATGGTCGAGGGTATCCCTCTTCCTCAGTCCCTGTAGTGGTTTCTACATTGTTCCTCAGTGTGGGGGATACTGTTAGAACTGGGCAGAGCTCAGACCAGACTATTTCATGCCTCTGCCTTGTAATCCAAGCCAGGATAGCCCCTGTGCAACAGCCTGGGCCCATGTTCATTGACATGGAGTCCAACAAACACTTGGACTCCTGGACACCCCATATTTGAGCACAGAATCTCAAAAATTCTCCAGGAATGCCAGCCATGCCTATTACAGATCAAGACTGATGTAAAATGTTTTCCAGCCAATTGCAGGTATTGCTCTTACTGGGAGTGTGCATTTTCTGGATTTGCAACATTTAAAATTGTAGCACATCAATTACCAGCATGCAAATAATTGTGTGAGAGTGTGCACTGCTAGGAAACATGTTTGCACAATGGCCAATAGTATTAATTTAATGTATCTAATGTATGTGTGTGGCTCTCTGCATTCTGTCTGCTATGTGGTTGACCCATTAATCCGGTTTGTGCACTGTGACTCTAAGCGCAAACAAAATGTGCATCGCCAAAGCCATTTGAGCTAAGTGGTGCATCATGCAAACCATGCCCCTCCCCCCAAAAAAGTATAAACAATAAAGAATTATTTGAAATTGGGAAAATCAATCAATGAAATACACAATAGAAACTGTTAGTACACATGAGATATGACTACATAGGTCTGGATCCTGACTCTCCCTGCAATGCACCATCATAGAACAGGAGGGTGGACTTATCCATCTTTGCCCCACAAACACTTTCACAGCAAATACATGATGCAATTCTTCACACAACCAAGTGCAATGGAATGTACACTGATATCAAGGCATGATTTGTTATTTGTAAATGTATTCTATGTAATACATTTGGATGAATTGCACTTACTGATCACACAACCTGCTATCATTTTCCTTGCAAATATACAGCTGTGTCCTACCTGTCTGTGCTTTATAGTCATTCATCAGTTATCTGACCATTACTTAGAGACATGCAGTGTGTAAGCCAGTCTATACCATTTACCTTAAAATGTGTGAGGATATTTACTTGGGACAATACGATATACAGTTGTCATCTAATTAATGGAAAGCTGGATGTCACAAACAAGCACAGACTGCTGTTTGGGCATGTGGAGCAAAGGTGGGTTCCTGTTATTGAACATGCAAGAATATAATGTTCTTTCAAGTGGGGTAGAGTCAGGCTGAGCTACTGTTATGGCACAAACAAAGTTAAGTTGCTCTTGTTACTCTCCTTTTTTTGCATCATGTTGTGTAATAAAACAATTGAAATAAAAGTTACTTCTATGTCACTTGTGTTTTTTTTTTTTTTTTTGGGAGGCGGAATAAATATTAGTACAGTGATAAGCTTAGTTTGGAGTTGTCAGCTACATTCTTGTTAAACTAACATGTCATGCCGATTGTGAGGAGGACATGTAGTACCTCCTGTCTTACTGTTGGCCTTACCTCTTGCTCAATTTCTTTCAGGACCACCAGGATTTCAGCAATATAGGTCACCTGCAGGTGATAAGTCAAACCAAGTTCTTTCAGTACTGCAGATCAATTTCTAGTAAGCTAATGTGTTATTGTAGGCCTGTTGTATGTGTTGCTGTACTGTCTGTAATAGTGGTAGCAATGTTAGTTGTTTAACATATATTGCACCATAATAGTGCAGGTGTTAATATATGCCTGTGTTTCTCCCTTTTTATCACAGGTGATCATGACTGTGGGAGTGTGGGCCCTGTGCCACCTGATGTCAGTGTCTCATCAGACACTAATGATGATGGTGGTGAAACTGAGGCAGAATTGGGGAGTGGACAAGTTGAATCTGGCACAGAGGTTGACATCCAGCCACCCCCTTCTTTTTCCCCAGATACAGCCAGTAGGCCTACATCTAAACAGTCCACTGACCCGAGAGATATAGGACAGATGCAGGACAATGACATTGAGCAGGGAAGTGTGGCTACTGAGGCTTCAGTGCCTGTTGAGACTAACCATAGCCTAAGTTTTAGTGACGTGCCACACAGGAGGGTTGATAGGGGTTCTTGGAGGGGGCCTGCTGTCCCTCCTCCACTTGCTGCAGGTGTCTCTCCCTGTGTCACTCAATGTATGTTTAGGGCCATCATGGAGGAATGGGCATGTTCAGAAATGTGCTCCAGACAAATGCTTAGGGTTGTGGATGTGGCACAATCTGACATGGGTTACTGCCTCCACTGTGTCGCTGATTCTCTGGATCAGATGAATGACACATTGGAATGAGGGGTATCTGTGATAGACCAAGGGGTGTCTGTCATAGAACAAGCAGTGTCTGTGATGGAACATGTGCTGGAAGGGGAATGATGCCTTGTGGGTGCAGGTCAGCCACAACATCTGCTGACAGACAATATGGTCATTCCCAATCAAGCTCCCATAGTAGCAGTACTTCACCAGGTCCATTAGGGAGTATGTTGTCCACTTTCAGACATGGCAGACCATGGGGTCATGGTCCTGGGCATTCACATGAAGGAAGCATATCCAGCAGACATCGCTCATGCTCAGGTAGCAGTACTCCCTCTGACCTTAAGTGTGGAAGTGACAATGCAACTCTTGGCAGAGCCAGTTCTTGTGGCTGGGGGTGACAGCGGTGAACTTAATGCATGGCTCACTCCAACATACCAAGGCATAGTGCTAGCACTGAACCTGTCTGTGTTCAAGCAGAGTCTCACACACCACTTTCACATGGAAGACCCCTACAGATACACAAACAGGATGCCTGCTTCCCTTTCTCCATTACACATACTCACCAACCTTTTGTGTCTGCCCAGGCCTCCTGCCCCCCCCCCCACACCCTGTGCAAGTGAAGATAACTGTGCCATAACCCTGTTTTCCTTTTTGGATTCAGGGATACAAAAGCTTTGTGACTGATACACCAGAGGCATAAGTACATTAATGCCTAGTATATCTGCATTTGTGTTTTTGAACTGATAATTGGATCTATCAGTTATATTTCCCTTTCCAAATGATACAGTGGATAGCATCATCATGACAGTACTCTCTAGTGTATTCTCTTGTAAGAGTTGTGAAGTTAGTAATTACAATGTGTGTCATTAATTTATAACTTTACTCTTTAATATTTTCATGTACATATGTATGGTGCACATCACACGACAAGCCATCATATCAGATCTCAGGATTGTATGACAACACTGTAGTCAAACTCATCAGAACAGTAATACAGTATAATGTTCTCTTTTACAGGAACCTCACCACACATGTGCAGCAACTGGACAGAGCACAGGGCTTTCTCATCTAGGGCCTACTAACCATGACATGATGTATGTGGGTAGATTAAAAGACATGTCACTGCCATCAGTCTTGTTTGCATTAAATTGTAACTGTTATTCTAAGCCTATTGCTTTTGTTTTAAGCACTAGGGCTTCAGGTCAGTTGTCTTACATTATGAAGGTTTGTAGTCTACACTCTGGTGGGAGGAGAGGGTAGCCTTTGCCCCTTTCATTTGGGAATTGCTGGTTGAATGTTTATTGTGACTGTTGTTCTAATTCTCCTTCTGATGGTTTAAGCACTTGGCCTCCAAGCCAGTTACTTTACAATAAGAAGGTTTGTGGTGTAGACTATCATGGTAGGGGAGGATAGCCTACATACTTCTATGTTGGGAATTGATGGTTGAAGGCTTATTGTATCTGTTATTCTGAAAGTGTCTTAGTTCTAGTTTCACACTAGGAAGGTTTGTTGTCTAACCTCTTCTTTGAGTATTCTACTGGATTGCTGCTTTATTTAAAATGGTTGTCCTTCTGTTGTGATTGTAATTTTCTGCACTTTGAATTTCTAGGACTTTTGCATTTTATAATATAAGCATAATTCAGGCTTACTGAATATAGACTGGCATCATGGGAGCATAAAACCAGCCATCTTACATTCTGAAGATCCCCCTGCACCCTTTTGGCAGAACCATGCAGTCAAAAACCCATTTGACTTTGGGATTGCTGGAATAAGGCTCACTGTTGTCCATTCCCTTGTTTTACTTGTTTAAAATAGGTTAACTTTGCTTGTATTGCAGTGTTGTGTTTTGGGGTGTTTGCACTTAGTTTACTGTAGCTGTTCAGAGCTTACACTGCTGCCCTACAAGCAACTTAGGTGTGCATTGTGAGACTGACACATTTTGGTAACTCTAACCCTCCATAGAATAGACACATTTTGTTAGTCTTACAACAAAACCTGGTCCATCTAGACCACTCCCACTAATTACTACAGTATATAACTTCCATAATGGGCAGACAGTTTCTCACCATGTTTCCAGGCAGCCTGACTTGCATGAACATCCTGAGGCAACAGAGTAATTGCCTCTTGAATACCGACAACCAGCTACTGCTGAAACAAATTAATACAACATGTGAGAGCTCTATCTATACTATGAATTTGGACTCAATTCTCTCACATAACAACAAACCAGATAGCAAACACGTTGTCAACAGACACAATTCACCTGTGGCACATAAGTTCACAACACATAAACCCACATACATGGAGGTACTTGCTAGAAACCTAACTAAAGATTGGAGACCTCCCTGGTGCAAACCTGCTGCACACTGTGCAGACCCAACAGAATCCACTACACATAATGATACACACTAACCAGTGTCTCAGCCTATAAGCCCATCAGGCAAAACACCTCACAACCAAATTTTGTGCTCATAAGCAACTCCATAATGAGACACACAGATGCCCTCACATGGCTGGACAAGAAGATGTTCACAGTCTGCTGCTTGTCAGGTGCCAAGGTCCATCATATCATGCATGCACTCAAGTCTCTCAGCAACAAGTACCATTATGAATTTGTCATAGTCCATGCTGCAGTGAATAAGTGGAGATGTACATCACTGTGCTATATTAAGGTGCTTGCCTCCCCCACAGTGGCCATTTTAGGCAATATCAAAACAACTAAACTCCCAACATAAAAGAATCCACCACAGACAAGCTGAGCGTTATCCTGCTTAATGCAAGGAGTGTAAATCAGAAACTGCACTCACTGGAAGAACTCCTTAACTTGGAATATGCCCATGTCTGTGCAGTCACACAGACATGGTTCAAGGCCGCAGAAAGCCTCCTGGCCATGCAGGGGTACCATGCCTTCCACATGTTCACACATCAAAACAAGCATGAAAGAACCAAAGGCAGAGGTGTATACGTCTTCAGTAAGGACAAATACACTGCAAGGCTGGTGAAAGAGTAAAACTCTGTAGCGCTACTCCAAGTCCAACTTACTGTATGTAAAACCCCCTTCCATATCAGTTATAATTACAGGTCCCCCACCATGAACTAAAAAGACTGCTTTTCCTACTTGAACCTAATTGAGTCACGCACTAGAGAGCCAAACACCTTGCTCATGTTTGATTTCAACTTTCCTTCCATCGATTTCGAGTCATATATGTGTGAAAACACACCCTAATGTTCCTGGACTTTGTTAATATACATGCTGTGTGACAGATAGTCTGCACCCTCACAAGAGGCTACAATGTCCTAAGACATAGTGGTTCTCTGCACTACCCCCTGTGTGTTGCCCCCCCCCCATCAGGTGAGATCACAATTCAATCTTATTAACATTCACATTCATACCTGACACCCCCTGAAAAGCAGAAAGGATAAAACATTTTATTCAAAGAAAACTATAGGCTCCTAACTGATGCCATAAAGAGTTGCAACCCCCCTGCTATCACAATGACTGCTATACAGAGCTGTACACAAATGGCCTGTATAAACAACTATACAAATGTATAGAGTCAGCTGAACGTGAACTGATCAAAACAAGTTCCTCACAGAAAACAAACCACCCTAGTGGGCGTCAGGCATACATAGGTTATGCAACAAGTGAAGGAAAGTAATGTCTAAGAACAAGAACGAACATATTCAGCAGAGGAAGGACACCCTGCACAGCTTGAGCAAGGAAATTAGCTAACTTGAAAAGTCCTCTAAAGCCATGTACAAACCTAAAATAGCATCCCTAGATAAAGATAACAAGATGGCATTGTTTATCTACTTCAGACATCTAAAAGTAAAGGCCCAACTTTGTGCTCAACTAATAGTGGATGGTACCACTCATACTGACCCTGAGGACAATGCCAACCTGCTTCCAGACAGTTTGGGGAAGACTTTATCCCCCTGTCCCCACCAGATATACCCCAAAGCATACCTGTTACCAGTCCTCTACCTAGTAACTTCCTAGGGATTTAAGGTGATATCTGCCTGGGCTGAAGGCCAGTGTCTGATCCTGGCCTGGTAGGATGGTTTGGTATGCAATAATCTGATGTAGCTGATTACAACAGCATTGTCTGTTGAGCATATGGTGATAACAGCGTCCCGCAAGCTGGAGCAAAAGGATCTCTGTAATGTCAGGAAACATCTGTCTCACACACACAGTTGATTCCAGTGAACAGAACCCCTACCTATCTAAATACAGTCTACAGAACACAGTACTATATGTACGTGCCATAGCACGTGTGACATTTACATGTCTGCAGGTCAACTTATAGTCGATGATATCAGCATGCCATGTGGGAGAAAAGAGGTTGGGAGGGCTGCATGAAATGGATGTGTAGGCTTCTGCAAGTATAAAAAGACTAGCAAGTTATGCCATTAAAGAAGTAACTGCAGAATAGCACATCTACTCTGCTGAGCTGAGTCACATACACACCCAGCTGACTGTAGAGAGAATTACTCAAGCACCATGGCACTTTTTTACATGGCTACAGGTGAATGTATGGTAGATGACATCAGTATACCATGTGGAGAACAACAGGTTGTGAGGCCTGCATAGGCACATAGATTCATAGGTTCATAAGAGACCAGTAGACTAACTGTAGAGTGTATCCTAGGTGTGTAGAAGCCTAGCTGTATAAAAAAGTACACTTATTGAGCATAGTTGGATGTTTGAGTTTAGCAGAGCAAGGTTTTCAGCACCACCAACTAGCCCTATCTATGAGGGAGCACACAACATTATATATTACAGTTTGTAGTATGGTTGATGTATGTGTGCAAAAAATACTGAGCCCCCAGGGTTGTATTGCTTCGGGGGTGGACAACACGTGTGCTTTGTGAATATATGATGTATACTAAGAATTTGTCCTGAAAAACTGACCATATGTATAGAAGGCTAACTGAATGTGGACAGTCACTTCCACAGAGAGAGGTGACAACATAATCATGTAGTATAGTCAATTGTACCAAATCAAATGCATCAAGTAACCATGTATATAACATGGAGCACTATGTATGGGACATTTTTTTTGGGGGGAGGGGGACAGATGCCCTATATTTTTTTGAAAGAGAGAGAGGAATGTTGGGGAAGGGACATTGGTATGTCTGAGGCAAGTAGGTTGGCAAGGTGAGGAATCAATTGCTGACAGACAGGACATACAAGTCAAGAGATGGGGAAAGTGAAGAACACAAAAGGTGGGTGAACACCATGGTTGAGGTATGGGTGTGGACCCTGCAAACCCATTGATGTCAAGCTGGGTGACAGTGACAATCTAGTCCTCACCCACTGGACTGTCATCACTGTCACCTCACTGTGGCAATGGCTGCAGTGTCTGACATCTGCATCTCCTTTGTTATTTAGTACAAATGGAGAGCAGTGTTTCCATATGGTATAAGCATAAGCCCACAGTGTGGTACATAATGCACCGCACCATCCCTGGCTGTTCTCAAGTGATAAAATCACCCACTTTGCCACTGTTCCTAGAGGGAAACACATGTCTGTCCTCCAGGGCAGAAGTACATGAGGGGCCAGGTAATGCAGGGGCAGTATAAGGGGTTTTACCAGGTTGTGACTCACACATGCAGGGCCTTGGTACCATAGCCATGGATTGGGGGAAGATGGATTCCATGTGCCAGGCCTACCCCGCTGTGCTGTGGGGGAAAGAAAAATAATAATAAAAAAAAGAGAGAAAATAAGGGTTGAGGTTAGAGATAGTGCAAGTTGTCTTACTTGCTTATTTAGGCTGAGGTGGGTGGTCTTCCAGTTCTGGGTTTTCACTTTTGTATTTTTAGACATCAGTTTTGTTTGTTTACTGTATAACCTAGTAATGACAGATAAGTGCCTGTCCAGGACAAGATAACAGTGTCCCACAGGCTGGTGTAAAAAGACTCACAGTAAATTCCAAAAATAGCTCACCCACATTCACTCACCAACCCCCCCCCCCCCCATTTGACCGCAGTGAGAATATAACCCCTACCTAACTACACAGGCTATAGAGCACAGTATTTAACACAAGTGCCATGGCTCAAGTCCAACTTGGAGTGTGTCAGATAACACTTTATAGATGATGACATCAGCAGTATTTGTTGAGGACAAGATAACAATATCCCACAGGCTGCTGTAAAAGCCTCACTATAAAGTCAAACAGCTCACACACACACACACACGCACACACACGCACACACACGCACACACACACACACACACACACACACACACGCACACACGCACACACGCACACACACACACACACACACATACACCCCCCATTTTACTGTGGTGAAAATAGAACCCCTACCTATCTAATTACACAGACTACATAACACAGTAAATAATGCACTCACCACAGCACAAGTCTGATTTTGTCAGGACAGCAGGCAAACTTAATGTAGATGGCATTGGTAGGCCATGTGGGGGCAAGAGGTTGGGAGACCTGCACGAAATGGATGTGTAGCCTTGTGCAAGTCTCAAAAACTGGCAAGCCATGCCATTGGAGCAGTAACTGTGGGATACACACTTCTCATCTTCTGTGTAGACCCACACACAGTTGAATGCAATGAGAATACAACCCCTACCTATCTAAGTACACAGACTACAAAACACAATACTTATCATATGCACAACTGCACAAATATTATTTTAACAGGACTGCAGGTGAACCTATAGTAGATGACATTGACTGGCCATGTGGGAGACAAGAGGTTGGAAGGCCTGCATAGGTACATTGCTTCTTGTGTCATCTGAGGCTAGCAGTCTAATAGCAGTAGGCTGTTATGAAGCTTAGCTATGCAACAACACAAGTACCCTTACTGAGCATGCTTGGCTGTGTGAGTTTTGCAGTGCAAAGCTGTGAGTACCACTAAGTGGCCCTGTCCATGAGTGAGCACACCACATTATGTATAATACTTTGTACTGTGGTTGATATATGTGTGGAAAAAATAATGAGACCCCAGGGTTGTAGTGCTTGTTTAGGGTGGATGGGGGGGGGCAAATGGCCTTACTGTAAATATATGACATATACTTATATTGTGCCGTTAGTTTGTAATGTTTCCACATGTAGTTTTATTTCATACAAAGGAACTGGACAATAAACAGCAAATATAAAATATCATATATACAATCCCATAGAGCAATGAGCCTTGCATTTGTGTCCTGGTTAACAAAGTGAACCCACATGTGAGATAGGCCTGTTTGCGCACTCGAAGCAGTGTGGAAATGCGAAGTACATTGCTAATGCTTGCTACTATAAACCAGTTTGATTTGTACTCCAGGCTGGCTTTTCAGGATGGCTAAGAGCATTAATTGAATGTATCCATTTTCTATTTTTGGGTGTCTGCTTTGTAGGAAATCTTGTTTCTCCCTCTTTCTGAAATGTTGCACATCACTCAAACAAGATAAGCTTAGCCAAACATTTTTTGGCATAATATGCATTGCTCAAAACTGGAAATAAAAGAAGACAAATAAGAAAAGATCCTAGGAACACATATGCAAAATCTGTAAAAGCACAGTAAAACTTGATAGTGCACATCAAAAATGTCTACATATGTCAGGAGTTGAACCCTCACACCAATACAGCTTCAGAAAACAAGAGGGATGTCTTAGTCCTCTTGGCAACACCATCAGTGAAATGAGAAGTGATTCTTCACACAACCAACTGCATCAGAATGGGCACTGCTATCAAATCATCAACTGTGATTTGTACATTTAATTCTCTTTACTATATTTGGACATAGAGCAGTTAGTAAACACACAGCCTGGTATAATTATGCTTACAAATATACAGCTCTGTGTTAATTTCTGTGTTTCGTGGTCATTCATCAGTTATCTAACACATCCAGTGTGTAAACTATTGTATATTATAGGCTTTAACATTTTCATAACCTATTGTTAACAAAGATTGCTTTCATCCTTCTAGACTTCTTCAGGTCTGTGTACAAGAACCCTAAAAACAGTCTATAAATATATATATAATTGTATATTTAGTTAGTATTGTTATTACACATAATTTTGAATAAAGTGGAAAAAGAACCAAAAAAAAAATAAAAATAAGAAAAAAATGTATGTATGATGATGGAAACACTTAAGTTACAACTGATTTAAAATGGTATTTAAAACGAACTGGTAGATTAAAATAAAATAAAATAAATTAGTCATGTAAACAATGTGGCAATTTTTTAAGTTCCAGTGCACTTTTAATTGAACGGTAGTAGTTTAGTCCAGGCTTCCTAAAAGAGTTCAGCTTTAATTGCCACATGAGTTCATGTTTCTCCAGAATATTCGGGAAGTCTCCTTCAAGATCACCCATATCTATGCAACCCAGGATCTGGAACTTAAAACCTGTGTGTCTTTTATGAAGAGAAAGGTGTTTGGCTAGAGCATTATTTTTACATCCTGAGCGGATTTCTGACAGATGACATGAAATCCTACTCTTGAGTTTATTTACAGTCTTGCCCACATAGAATGCATCAGATTCATTGCACTGTTCCCTGTAAATTACTTTTGTAGTGTTACAGTCACCCCTGCACTGGTTTTAATGATTTTCTTTAAATAAGGGCAATAGAAACTATCACCTTGCTGTATAAATATACAAAATGTACAGTTTCACATCTTTTAGTGCTTTTTGCATATGGTCTAGGTTTAAATTCAACAAAACTTCTAATTTTCCTGGCATTCCTACAAACAAATGATGGGTTTTCACCTAAGATGTTAATCAGAAAAGGGTTTCCTGTGACAATGTCCCAGTTTTCTTCAATACTATTTTTGATACTGTGATAATCCAAAGTGTATGCAGGATGCAGCTATTTTTGCATTTGTTATTCTCTGTGGAATTAGTTAACATTTTTCTACTGGGGAGGTTGAGTGAAGGTTCTTCAGTCCTTTTCAGTTATATAATGGATTCCTGGATGTTTTTTAACATGTGACTTTCATAGCCTCACATTAGAAAATCATTCTCTAAGTTGTTCAGGTTTCTCAAAAATAGTTCTATCTCTGCGGTAATTCTAGCTAATCTATAGCCTTGGGATTCATTACAATATACTTGGTATTTCTAGGATGTAGACTTTTACTGTGGAGTAATAAGTTAACTTTTGTTGGTTTTCTGAATAGATCAGTCGTGATTCTGTATTGTTGGTGTCCTTGGAAATCTGCATATCTAAGAACATGGTTGAGGTACAGCTATGGGAAGAGGTAAACTTCAGGAAGGGGTTGTTTGATTGAGGTATGTGATAAAATCTCCAAGCTGCAAGGTGTCACCTTCCCACACAATAAAGATGTCATCAATAAAACGTAAATAGCATGTGATATGCTGCATGTAATCTGTGTTGTTTAACACAAAGTCCTCCTCCCACTTGCCCTGGGCTATGTTAGCTATGCTGGGAGCCATGGCAGCCCTCATTGCTATATCAGTTTTTTGTTTGTAGTGTTTGCCATTGAAAGTAAAAAAAAAAACTGAAGTCCAGTACAAGATTAATGAGCTTGCTTAACTTTTGCAGTTGTGCCTGTGTGCCCTGATTATGTTTCTTAAAAGACTCCATAGCTGCTGTTATACAGTAATTTTGAGGGAGCACTGTGTACAAGGATTCCACATCAATAGTAAATAAAATACTGTCAGCTTCCACTGTAATGTTTTTTATTTTCCTCAAAAAATCCATTGAATCTCTTATGTATGACGTATTCTTTTCTGCTAGAGGTTTCAGCAAGTAATCAATGTAAATGGTTGTGGCTTCAGTAAGGGAACCTCCACTTGCTACCACTGGTCTATAAGGTGGGTCTTCTCTGTTCTTGTTTGGCTTTGGTATTCCAAAAAAAGTAAGGTAAATGTGGAAATTGGCTCCATAAATAATTATAAAGATTTTCAGTGATAAGTTTTTCTTCCCATAATGTGGTGAGATTAGTGTTCCATAAATCATATGCTCTTTTTATGTCATCCATGGTAAAGAACTCATAAAATCTGCTATCCTCTAGCATGTTCTCTATCTTTTGGTTGTAGCTAGTGCTATCAGTCACAAGTATACCTCCTCCCTTCTCTGCTTTCATTACACGCCTGGATTTATCACTGCCTAGCTCAAGCAATGCTTTTCATTCTCCCTGTGTTAAGTTATAAAGTTTCTTCTTAGGAGGTGTTTTAAGCAGTTTCCTGATATCCATCTCACATTTCACTTCAATAGCAGCTAGTGTTTGATGTAGTGGTGGACAAAAGCTGCTAGGCCTTTTTATAGTTTCATCAATAGGCTTAGTTTCAATGTCATTATTTTTGCCATGAAACTGTACCCTTAAGTTGAGCTTCCTCACAAACATTTTAAGGTCTATCAGTACCTGAGCAACCTTACTCTGGCAGCTTGGTACAAAAGTAAGTCCTTTGGACAACACACTTTTTTCCTGTTCAGTCAGTGCTTTAACAGAGTGGTTCCAGGTAAGTGGAGCCCCTGTTATTGTGGCACCTGTTATTGTTGTTATTGTACCTGTTATTGTGGCTGGTTCCTCCATCTGAGTCTAGGACCTGGGTTGTAGTTGGGGTTCCTGTTGTGATTTCCCAGGTATTGTATTTCCCTCACCCCTGTCCACTGTTTGGTTCTCCTGTCTCCCTGGGAGTTCTTGGATAGACTATGAGAATTCTGGAATTTCTCTTCTGCTTTCTGGAATCTTGATGGGTTGTAGTAATATTCCTCACTGCGGCTGTGGTAATGGGGTTAGCTGGTAAGAGGGAACAAGCTCTGGGGCTCTGGTGGTGGTCGTTCTTGTTCTGCTACTGGTGCTGGCTTTGGTATTGGTGTGGTGGTTAATGTCTGTGCTGTTGATATTGGTCTTCCTGAAGAAACTGGTCTCTGTGAAGGTGCTGCTGCCCCTGGTAGCTGGAATGTCTGTGGTCCCGTTTGTCCTGGTAGTCCTGTAATTTGTCCTGTAGAACTCTCTGTCGGTTCTGGTTGCCGCTGTAACTTATGTTCCTGTCTTGATCCTTCTGTGATGTCAAAGGCTTCAGTAGAGTGTTGATAGCCAGAGGGGATTGGGATTGAGGGGAATGAGATGTTGAGGGGGCAGTCTCCTGGTTATCCTGTATTGTGCCCCTGTCTGGTTTTGTGCAAGGATCTCCCTTGGGAAAATCCCATTGAGGTCTGCTGGCATGGTTATACTTTCCCTTATATCCCCTGTATTAACTAAAACCTTGTCTGTTGTTGGTTCTGCTGTTGTTGTTGTTGTTATTATTCTACCTCCTAGTAAGTCTCCCAGGATCATCTTTGTCCAGTTGATCTCGTTTCATTTTATTAATCTTTCTTTCTTTAATGGACTGTTCATATCCTTTTACTCTTTCTTTAAGCAGCTCAAATTTAGAATCTAGGTCATTGTGGTTCTCATTTTCCAATGTTGTTTTTACAGATCTAATGTCAGCCTTTGTAGCTTCCTGCACACTAAGGTTATTCCTTAGTAGCAGACAAATAAGTTTGTAGCTGGCATCCTCTAAAATATCTTCCCATTCCTTGGAAAATGAATCACCCATACGTTTCCACATTGGTCTTTTGTTCAATCTAAGTCCCTGGGGTAGTCTCTTCTTATCTATGCTTTGTTGTAAATAAATGTGTTCCCAGTAGAGTCCCTGCATGTGTTTCAGTTGCTTTTCTAGTTTAGAAAAAGTCTCTGAATTCATATTTTCTGGGCCCATTCTTCCCTGTTCATTTTATGTATACATTTGTATCTGATCTGCTTCTGTATCATTCCAGATAGCTACAGTTAGTAAATCATTTAGCCTGTCATTATCCATGTCTTAAAATGCTGGAATTCCACACCAATTCAGGGATCCTTTGACAGAACAAAAACCTTGGTCTCAGAAACCAAAGTACCAACAAAGATCAAGTAATCTCCGTGTTATCCCAGAAGTCTCAAAACAACCCACTAAAGGGTAGTGGGTCCAAAAACAAAACCAATCACTGTATACTAATCACATCAGACAATAGTAATAGAAGTAGCGAACCTAAACTCATTTTACGTCAAAAAAAAAAAAAAAAAAACAAACCAAAAAATAATAATAGAAAATATATAATTATACAGCATTACTAAGTATTTGAAAGTAATCCAAGTAAGGCAGGCAGTCTGTTTCCATTCGAAAATCCTTTATTAAGGTCACAGACAAGCAATCCAAGAAATATCGCTTTCATCCTTCTAGACTTCTTCATTTTACTTGAATTGCTTGTCTGTGTACTTAATAAAGGATTTTTGACTGGAAACAGACTGCCTGCCCTGCTTGGATTACTTTTGAATACTTAGTAATGCTGTTCAATTATATATTTTCTATTATGATTTTTTGTTTTGGTTTTGTTTTGACTTAAGACGAGTTTAAGTTTGCTACTTCTACTACTATTGTCTGATCTGATTAATATACAGTGATTAACTAGAAATATAAGGACTGAAAATCTTCCACACAGAGAAGTTTCTTACACTGTCCTGTATGAATCTTTCATACCTGAGGCCTAGTAATTACTTATGGTTAAATATAAGTAAAATAAGTGTCTGGTGTCACATGTTAACTTACTTTCTGTACAAATCAGATGGTGCAGTGGTACAGCAGTTTGCATTGTCACTTCACAGCAAGAGGTTCACCGGTTTGATTCTTGGGTAGGGTGCCTTCTGTGTGGAGTCTGCATGTCCTCCCTGTATTTGTGTGGGTTTTCTTCAGGTGCATTGGTTTCCTCCCATGCTGCAAAGGCATGCATGCATCTGGAGCTGCTAAATCCAAGTCGGATTTTCCATATAAACAAATGTTAAATACAATAAAATAAAAATCTGCCACTATTTACTTACCGACTGTGCTAAGTTAGGAAGTGCAAAGATATGCCATAATATTATTAAAGAATACACTCAAGGATCAGGACTTACCTTGCAAATGCAGCAGCTGACACATCTTTAGTTCAGGGCTGACTCTGTCTGATGTAAGCAGTACACTGCCAATACATGGAGAGGTAAAGTTTGTGTGAGTTGCCTGGCATCAGTTTTACTACATGTATGGGGGCAGGAGAAAGGGATTAAGTCCTTAGATTGTCAATGTATGTGCTATGCTGTGTCACTTAGCCAAACAAGGGCATACTGAGCACACCTACATCTGCCTACAGAGACAGCAGCTGGGGGTTCCTCCTTTGAGTCCTCCTCTGACTGTGGCTTTGGTAACCTAGGCATTGGTGGAGGGATATGTATCCTTTCCCTTGCTGATCCTGCTGCAGCGGTTTCTGCAAGATCTGATTGTGGAACATATTTGTGTACATGTGCATGGATTATATTTCAGGGCTCCACCAGATATATCTGGGCACCAGAACTGTGACTTCAGAAGCGCAAATCCATACTCTGTGATGTTTCAAGTTTCAGAATGTGCCTCATTATGGCAGTCTTCCATGGATGTGTGTATACTTCTGATGGGTGTCATCAGCCACGGTTCCAGGGCATAGCATCTCTCAGTAAATGGCCCTATGGGATGCCCATCGAGCAAACATCTGGTACAACTGTGATGTGTGCCAATATGGGAGTCATGATAACTGCCAGGGTTGCCAGCACACATACTTAAGATAATTCCTGGGCCATCACACATGACTTGGCAGGTGTTGGAGTGGTATCCCTTGCAGCTAATGCAGATTCTACCCTGCTCACCAGGTAAATGTGTACATGAGTGCAATCTATGGCACCTAGTACATCAGGGTAGTGAGTTACACGGTAAAACAGTTCTATATTGCTGGTCTTCTCTTTAGCGGTATTGGGAAAAATATGTGCTCAGTGACATACATGAGCATAGCATCTAGAAATTGTTGGAGGATCCTGGATGTGATGCCTGTGACACAGCCATCATGTCCCCAGTTGGTATTTGAAAGGTACCAATAGCTACTTTTTAGGCCTATGCATACCTTAGTTTCCATTGGGATGGGTTCCATTTTGTTGGCACTGGCTCTGAATTCAGGGCAGCAGAACTCACAGAGTTCTTGTAATATGTCCCTTTCCACCCAGTAGCACTCTACAGCCTTCTGCTCATGTAGCACCTGGAAAATTATCCTGGGCCTGAACACTCTTCTCCTTCTTGGCCTAGGCCTATTGTCAGCAGCATCTGCATGATTGGTTTCAGCCTCTAGCACATGCAGATGTCAATTAGTTGCCACAGCCCCTAGCTTTTTGTCAGTGTCTCTACTCCAATTTATTGAATGATAAAGGAAAAACCAGGATGTAGGCTACATGGATACTTTGTACATTGTTGCATAGCTCCACCATTTTGCATTGGTTGATTAACAGGCAATTCACCTGTTTATGCTATAACTTGCAGCTATTAAACACATCTCTTACTTGCTCATCAGTGCACTTTGCATAGCTATGAGTACCTTTGCACACCTTCTCATAAATAACTAAGCATATGCAAAATTTATATTTCCTATGTCCTCAGGATATCCCACAAACATGGACCATAAAAAGTGAAGGAAAGGTTGCATACCATGTAGTCGAATGTAGGACCTTCTATACTGCAACCCTAACTCATACATGTGCTGCCACAGGAGTAGCTATATAACAACTCAGAGAAACCTGCATTCATTCCTCTGTTTCTCATGGTTCTGCTAAGTGCCGCATCAAGCAAACAATGGCAAAAATAAAAAAAAGTTAAACTGGACACAGACCACACATTTTAGGTTCATAGGTAGGTACTAGGCTATTGGCAATAGGGCCTATATAAGCCTAGCCAAAAATGTACCCTGGCTTTCGCCACCCAAGAAAATTATTTTCCTGTGCCCCTGTCGAGCAGAGCCACAGAAGTGATCCCTGGGGTGAATTTCCTATTTCCCATCCAATCATCAAGATTTTTCTTGAAGAGTGCTAAAGAGGAGCTCTGTTTGACATAGACAGGTAGTGTGTTCCAAAGTATGGGAAGTCTCTGGGACAGGAATCTATCCCTCCAGCATGTTCTGTTTATTGTGGTGACAACGTTTAGGTTCCTAGAGCATGTAACTTGAAGGGATTGGGATTTCTTTAAGTGGAGCATGTCCAACAGCTCTGGGTTTGACATAGCTTTGTATGTTAGGCAGAGATCACCTCTGAGTAGGCGATATGCGACAGAGTAAAGCTGGAGTTTTTTGAGACGGTCTGCGTAGGGCATCTGTTTGAGGCCAGTAATCTTCTTTGTGAGGTATTTCTGTGGCTTTTCCAGTTGCTGTAGATGTCTTGTGAGGTACATACTAAAAGAGGTGTTGTACTCTATAATGGGTCTAATAAGTGATGAGTACAGGGGAACAATGACCTCTTTTTTTCTGGATGAGAAACCTTTTGTGATGAGGTGAGCCATGTAGAAGGATTTCATGACCACTGCGGTGATGTGATTATCAAAGGAGAGACTACTTTCCACCTGTGTCCCAAGGTCTCATCACATTTTCGGCGTTAAGTAGACTACCAGCTATGTGGTAGTTCATGGGTACAGAGTTTTTTCCAAAGGGGATGACAATACACTTTTGGCATTGAGCTTCAGGCCATGGCTTTGACTCCAGGCATCTGTCTCAGTGAGGTCCTTTTGTAGTATGTCCACATCGTTAGGAGTTTCGATTATGGCTCCTAGTTTGCAGTCATCTGCAAACTTTGTTAGCCAAAGACCTTCTGTGTTAGCCTGTACTTCAGAGAAGTAGATACCAAACAGGAGAGGACCCAGGACAGAACCCTGTGGTACTCCACTTGTCACTAGTCTGAAGTCGGATTTTGATTCTGCTACTTTCACAGTGTAGGTTCTGTCCATGAGCCAGTTGGCAACCCATCTTGTGACATAGGTATTTTTACCTAGTTTAGTGAGCTTATCTATTGTCGAAAGCCTTGGCAAGATCTAGATAAGCTGTGTGAACCACCTTACCCTCATCTATGGCTTTGGTGACTGCTTCAAAGAAGTCAATCAGGTTTAGGAGACATGATCTGCCTTTTACAAATCCAAACTGGGTAGGGTCCAGAGTTTGGAGATTACCAATGTCTTTGTTTATGAGTTCCATGATGATACGTTCCATGGCCTTGCAGACCAGGCTCATCAGGCTAATGGGGCAGTGGATCTCGGGGTCCATCATGGCTCTCCCTTTGTGAAGTGGGATAACCATTGTGGTGCACCATTCAGTGGGCACAAAGCCTGAGGTGAGGCTATGATTGAACATTGTACTTAGGTAGGGTGCCAGTTCATTATGTAGTTCATGTAGAACTCAGCCAGGGATATAGTCAGGCCCCATGGATGCTGTGTTTTTGGCTTTGGAGAGTGTTTTTTTTACCTGTGTAGCTGTGATTACAGGAACTTTGCATTCTTACAGTATAGAGATGGGCCCTCTATGGGGTGAGAAGGGGGTAAAGTTAGCACTGAACCTATCTGCCAGGATGTTGGCAATATCAGTTGGTTCTGTATATTTTGTGTAATTGTGCTGTAACTCAATGAGGATGATGCAGAACTTAGGAATTGTACACTGCTAACATGCACTTTCACCTTTTGTAGCCCTACATGTTCACCTTTGCAAGTGTAACCTGACACATCCCTGATATCAGCATTCACTGTTGCCATGCATTCAACACGAATGCTGTGGAAGTGCCTACAGAAAGTGAACATCCCTGCACGGTTACTCATTTTTGAGATTTGACAATTCTAATGAGTTTTGACCTCATTTACATCTTCACCGTGCTGACAGCCTGGAAACTACACATTTAGTAATCATATAGGCAAGGAAATTGCACAGGAGCCCAAAGCAGTAACAGAGGAATTCTGTAATCCATCAGCAACATACTGCATATGCAAACATTACAGTATAATACTCTGTTCATAGGTTCATAGGTTCATACTAGGCTATCTGCCCTAGGGCATTTATAAGCCTAGCCAGAGTGTGTTTGGCTTTCGCCACCCATTTTAAATGAATTTTGATATGCCCTTTTTTGAGGTTAGTATATTGTGCCTCTGTCTAACAGTGACACAGAAGTGGACACCTGGGGTAAACTTACGATCTCCCATCCACTCATCAAGATTCCTCTTGAAGAGAGTCAATGAGGGACTCTGCCTAACCTGGACTGGGATTTTATTCCAGAGTGAAGGGAGCCTCTGGGTTATGAATCTGTCCCTCCAGCATGTCCTATTTATTTCAGTGCTGAGGTTCAAGTTTCATGGAGGTTTACACATTTTAGCAGACTGCATTACTTACAAGTATATTCTTCATTTGGGGTGGGGGATAGAAGCTGCATTTATGTCATGGCACTTAAAAGGACATTATTATGATTGTTACACTGATTTTTGAGCACCCACCCTGCGTAATTAGGTCAGACTATGTGTGGTGTTAAGGGCAGTTCTGTACAAATGTAAGAGCTTTTACTTGCTCTTGTTTCATGTAGACTCCTTTCCGTGGCTGTATTCGGAAAGTTTTGGAATACATAGCGAATACAAACACTGAGTCTACATGGCTGCTTTAGAAGTTGTTGAATCATTCCACCATGTTGATTTTCTTCATTAGCATAAAATTAATATATTTATGCTGCAGTTTGCATGCCACGAAAGTTTCCATATGTGTGCATGAGTGAGTGCCGTTGGACTCTGCTATGTGGAATTTACTGAATCTAAAATGTTTTGCACTCATGTGTGCATCACCCCATGATGCGCACATGGTAAAAATGATCATGTAAGCTTTATTGAAGCCTCCTGATAATCTTTATGTGATAAAAGCATTTAAGAGGAAACAAAAAGATCCATGTACAATTTTAAAAATAGGTAGAAAGAAAGACATTGGAAGGGCATTTGAAAACTTTATACAAAGAAATACTGGACATTGCATAATTTTATAACAAAAGGGGTTTGTGGACTGGTGGCTGGGATTGTAATATTGTTTACCTAGCATTATAAATATGGAGGGGAAAGGGGGTGTTGTAGAATACTGAGGACAACCCAAAACATTTTTTTTTGTTCATAAGTTCATAGATTAGTACTAGGCTAACTGTCCTTGCAAGCCATTTTAAGCCTAGCCAATTATCTCTTATGAGACTCAAACCCTGTACCTTGTGTTTGTAAGGCAAACACCTCAATCATTTGGCCACCCTCCCTTGGAAAATAAGGAAATTTGATAAATAAGTGTGACAAAAAAATGGGACATGATACAAAAAATGTGAATTGAAATTTTATGAATTTAACAAAACTGGACATTTATGGATGGATTGCAAAAATGGAAATAAGAGTAAGGAAAAAGAAAGGGAAGGAAATGAGCAAAAAGAAGAAATTTTAAAAGTAGTTGAAGAGGAAAAAAATAGTAAAGAGGAGACAGAAGAAGGTTCTGAAATAATTGATAGAAAAGATACAAACTTGTGGGTAGTAAAAGGGAAACAATTTTTATTGGTAAAAGAGTAAAAGACAGAAAATAGAATTTAAAGGGATAAGTACAAAAGAAAAAAAGAAGGGATATGGATGGGAAATATATATATATATATATAAATACACACACACGCACACACACACACACACATTATATATATATATATATATATATATATATATATATATATATATATATATATATATATATATATATATAGACAGAGCTAAAGATTGGGGTTTGGTATAATGGTTAAGGTGTTTGATTCTTACCTTTGGGAAGGAAATTGGTTAGGCCTAAAATGTCCTCTTGAGAAAGCTAAACCATGAGTCTAAGGAAAAGGAAAATGAAACCATCACAGTGCTTTCTGCAAATGTGAACAGTGTTAAGAATATAGTAAGAAGGATAGGAATTTTATAGTGGTGTAGTACATGTGATGTAGATGTAATTATATTAGAAGGTACAAGATTTTTAACATATGAAGAAAGATTGCAAAATGGAGTATTATACTGTATTACTATTCTGATGAGTGACTACTGTGCTGTCAAACAAACCTGATGTCTGCATGTGATGGCATGTCTTATGATGTGCACCCTACATATGTACTGGAAAACATTAAAGAGAAAGGTTAAAAAAGTAATGACAAACATTGCAGTTCCTGACTTCACAACCCTTACAAGAGAGAAAAGTTAAAAAAGTAATGACAAACATTGCAGTTCCTGACTTCACAACCCTTACATGAGAATACACTAGAAAGTGCTGTCATGATATCCACTGCATCCTTTGTAAAGGCAAACATAACTGACAGGTACAATTATCAGTTCAACATCACAAATGTAGATATACTAGGCACTATTGTAGCTATGCACCCTGTGCATCAGGCACAAAGCTTTTGTATCCCTAAATCCAAAAGAGAGAAAACAGGGACATGGCACAGTTATCATCACTTGTACAGGATACTGGGAGGTGGCAGGCCTAGGCTGACACAAAATGTCAGGGAGTGCGTGTGAGGGACAAAGGGAAGCAGGCTGGCTGTGTGTGTGTGTGTCTGTATGGGTCCTCCATTTGAAAGTGGTGTGTGACAGTCTTAATGAACACAGACAAGCGTAGTGCTAGCTCTACATCTTGGCATATTGGAAAGGTGCGGGCCATACATGGTAGAGGTGGCAGTTCATCATTGTCCCCCTTGACCACAGGAACTGGCTCTGCCAGGAACTGCACTGGCACCTCCATGCCCAAGGTCAGATGGAGTGCTGCTACCTGAGCATGACTGATGACTGCCTGACATGATTCTTTCATGGGAATGCCCAAGACCTCTACCCCATTGCCTGCCATGTCTGGTGTAGACAGCACACTCCTCAATGGACAAGCAGAAGTACTGCCACTATGGGAGTGTGATCGGGAATTGCCAAGTTTGCTCTTAGCAGATGTTGTGGCTGACCTACACCCACAAGGATGCTGATCGCCTCCCAGCAGACGTTCCATCACAGACAATGCTCACTGCATGACAGACTTCCCTCAGTCCATCATAGACACTCCTTACTCCAATATGTCATTCATCCTAGCCAGGAAATTGGTGACACAGTGGAGTCAGTCATGTATGTCAGATTGTGCCACATCCACAACCCTGAGCATTTGTCTGGAGCACCTTTCTGAACATGCCTGTACCTCCATGACCCTAAACATACATTGAGTGACATGGGAAGAGATACCTGCAGCAGGCCCCCGTCCGTGCACCCCTATCAACCCTTCTGCATGGCACCTCACCAACACTTTGGCAATGGCTAGAGTCAACAGGCAATAAAGCTGCAGTAGCCACATTTCCTTTCTCAATGTCATTGTCCTTCACCTGTCCTATATCTATGGGACCAGCAGACTGGATACATCTAGGCCTACTGGCTGTGTCCAGGGAAAAAGAAGGGTGTGGCTGGAAGTCAACCTCTGTGTCAGATTCAACCTGTGCACTCTCTGACTGTGCCTCAGTTTCACCACCATCATCACCAGTGTCTGACAAGACAATGACATCAAGGGGCACGGGGCCCACACTCTCACTGTCATGATTACCTGTGATAAAAAGGGAGAAACACAGGTATACATTAATACTTGCACTACTATGGTGCAATATATGCTAAACCACTAACAGTGCTGCACTATTACAGACAGTACAGCAATACACACAACAGGCCTAAAATGACACATTATATTACTAGAAACTGAGCTGCATACTGAAATAACTTGATTTGGCTTAATACCTGTGCTGCAGGAGGCCTACTCTGCTGGATCCTTGAATGTCCTGAAATAAGTTAAGCAAGAGGTAAGGCCAAAATCATCACATTTAACAGTAAGACAGGGAGTACTACATATACTCCTCTCAATCATAACTTGTTACTTTGATAAGGATGTGGGTGACAACTCCAAACTAAGCTTATTGCTGCACTAATATTCAATCCACCTCTCAAAAAAACACAAGTGACACAGAAGTAATTTTTATTTCAATGGTTTTATTATACAATAGTATTGAACTGGTCATATAACAAAGCCTACTTGGCAGCTCTTCCTGGGACTGAGAAGGAGTTGCACCCACATCAAGGACATACTGTGGGCCACTCTCATATTGTCCCCAGTGAATATCCTCACATATTTTAAGGTATATAGACCGGCTTATACACTGCATGTCTCTGAGTACTGGTCAGATAACTGATGAATGACCAAGAAAATCAAAAATGCAAGACACAGCTGTATATTTGCAAGGAATAATCACAGCAGGTTGTGTGATCAGTAAGTGCACAACATCCAAATATATTACATAGAATACTGCACATTTACAAATAACAGGTCACGCTTTGATATCAGTGTACATTCAGTTGCTCTTGGTCATGTGAGGAATAATGTTGTGTATTTGCTGCAAAGTTGGTTGTGGGACAAAGATGGATAAGACCCCCTCCTGTTTTGTGACAGTGCATTGCAGTGAGAGTCAAGATCCAGTCCTATGTAGTCATATCTCATGTGTGCTAACAGTTTCTACAATATATGTCATAGACTGATTTTCTGCTTTTCAACTAATTCTCCATTTTTTTATACTTTACTTAGCACAAATTATTTTGGCTATGCTCATTTCATTTGTGCAGAGAGCAGCCTTGTACAAACAGGACAAATGGGCCACCCATGTAGCACATAGGTCCCAGACTGCCACACACAACTTCACATTCAATTAATACTGTTGGCAGTCACACAAACACATTTCCCAGCAGTGCTTACTCTTGTGCAATGTGCTTGCATGATGGTAAGTGATGCGCAACACTTTCAAATGTTCAAATCAAGAAAGTGTGCAATCCCAGTAAGTGTGATAACTGCAATTGATGGGAAAGCATCATTCTGCATTGGTATTAATCTGTGATAGGCATGGCTGATGTTCCTGGAGAATTTTTGAGATTCCATGCTCAAAGATGGGGTGTCCAGGAGTCCAAAGTGTTTGTTGGACTCCTAGTTAATGAACATGGGCTCAGGCTGCTGCAGAGAGACTATTGTGGCTCAGATTACAAGGCAGATGCATGGAACAGTCTGTTTTAGCCTCTGACCAGTGTTACCAGTATTCCTCACACTGGTGAACAATGTAGGAACCACTGCAGTGAGCTGAGAATGAGGAAGAGGGATACCCTCGACCACTGGATTGAGGAATGTAGCTGGGGGGCCCCCACAAGTGTGTAAGTATCTCTTACAGAGATTACCTGTCAGCATTAAAAGCTGGATATAGTAAGAATTGGTATGCTTAATGGTATTCTGTTGTGTTCTGTTTTTTCATAGCCATCACAGAATGAGCACTGAATGTTCAAACCCATGCTGCTAGATTGGCATGGATGTGAGACACATGTGGGATGTATGCATCCCAACAGTGGGGTTATTTTAGCATTAACAGTTTTGATGCATTTATCTGTTATGTATACAGTTGTATCAAATTGAGCACTCATTTCTTGACTGTAATAGGGAAGTATGCATGTATTACTCTGGAGGGCAAAAGAAAAGTTCATTATTACAAAGTAGTCATAGGTTGTGTCTTCAAAATCCACACTTCCCAAATATATTAAATATATATAATATATTAAATATGTTAAAGTTAAATCCATACTGCAATGCAACTTTAGATCTGTAAAGCAGTGTCACCACTGGTTTGTTATAAACTGTAATCAGTATATTTGACCATCATATGTGCAATGTATGCACACATCATGGATTGCTTACTGCAATCTGCTGTATATTGTGCATCTGTTAGAAGCCAGGCAGCCTTAACAGTGAACAAAAGTATTGGAGTTTGTAGTGTTGAAAGTAAAGGTAACAGAATAGAGTAAAATAATTGTATTAATTCTTTGTATGTCACATATAGGATCATAGGAGGTTACTAGAGGACATTTGAAGTTACCAATGTTCTCCTTTTTTCACCCCAGCCCTTTTCTCTCTTTTTTATTTCTTTTTGGTTTATTTTCTCTTTTTATGTGTTTACTTTTTTAGTTTTTGTTTTTCACACAGCAAAGCTGGTTAGGACTGTCCCACAGGATTGATTTGTCCCCACTCCACCAGCTACAGCACTGCTGTCTAGCACATCTGGTGAAGAACCTGCTAGCCACCCCCTTTCCTTCCCCTGAACTACCCAGCCCCCTCAGGTAGTTCTGATCCTGAGAATAGGCCTGTGGTTCCCTCCAGGAGGAGTGGTGGAGGGGGTGAGATTATCACAGGTGACAAACTGCCAGGGATGGTGCATAGGATTGTGCACTGTACTGTTGGTGCATGCCTATGCCAGATGGAGGCACTATTCTCCATAATTTTGTTAAATATCACAAGGAGACACAGAGGTCAGAGACTGCAGCCATTGGTGCAGTGATAAGACAGTGATGACAATTCACTGGGTGAAGACTCAATTCTCACTGTCACCCAACTTGACCTCCATGGGTTTGTGACATCCCCACCTTCACCCCAGTCATGATGTTCTCCCACTTCATGTTTCCTTCACTGTGTCTGTATCTTGTCTTGTTTGTCCTGTCTCTGTCTGCAATTGCTTCCTCATCTGCTCAACTTACCTCACCCAGACATTCTAATGGCCTTTCCCCAAAATTCCTCTCTCTCTAAAACAAAAAGAAATGGGCACCTGTCCCGCAAAAAAAAATATTGTTCCATGCATATATCTCCATTTTGCACGTGTTTTCATGACACACATGATTTTCTCCAATTCTTTATACAACAGATTGTCTTGTGGTCACCCCTCCCTCTGGAGGTGACAGTCCAAATTCAGCAACATTTGTATGTATAGCTATGGTTCTTTCCTACATCCTTCCTGCACATTCCTACCTTGTTTTCACTTTTTGCATTCTCCTCCTTGCTCCCCATTTCACCACTTTCCAGATTTCTTTTCTTTAAAGAATTATTGTGCAATGGTGCCCATCATGTATTAACACGTGGCTATGGCAAAACCAGTTCTAAGTATTATATAGTTGGATTGAAAACCCATACCATCTAGCCATATTTTAGACACTCCATAACAACCATCTCACTTCAAAATTTGGATTTACACTTTAAATTATTAGACACTGTTAACATACACCTGGATTTGAACCAAGAACAATCTGAACAAAAAAAATATATGTATCATTGCATTATTGGTGCTACAGACTCAGTTGATTTGGAGTTGTATAGCAAATGGCTGACTTAACTGCTGTTGTATACACCTGCTAGTTAACTGAATATCTGGTTGCAAGAATTAATGCAGTTAATGCAGTGCAGTGATATGTTTCTTTTTGGGGCAAATTGTTTAGCTATAGGTAATACATTAAACTATTTTTGTAGTAGCATTGCTTATTGAAGCTGTGCGATGTGCCGCATCACAACATTGTGCATTACTGCTAAACAAAACTAAATGAGTATCCCACAATAGTGCTTTAAAAACATTACAGGAGAGTGTTCAATGCTGCTTCATAACATGTAATGAAGAAAATATGACATTAGTGATATGGGGAGAAAGCATGGGGAAGTACAAAGGGAAATATTTCCTAAATTGTGTCGCTTGTTACTGAATGTATTAAATACATCTGTTATCTAACTGACTCTGTGGCAGCAAGTGTTAATGCATTGTTTTTGGGGGCAGATGATAGTGGGCTCGAATACAGGTGGAAGTAATAATTTTACAAGTGTGTATGATGCCTTAAATATATCTACTTATATTGCTGCCTTTTACCATTGCTGTGCATTGGTGCACACCACACACCACTGAAGCAATTATTCTTTAAAGAAAAGAAATGAGGAAGACAGGAAAGTGGCAAAATGGGGATCAAGCAAGGGGGAAGAGCAAAGTGAAACCAAGGCAGGAGTGTGCAGGAAGGATGTAGGAAAGAACCATAGCTATCCATTTCTTCCAGAATAAAACATACAAATTTTGCTGAATTTGGACTGTCACCCCCCCCCCCCAGAGAGAGAGAGAGAGAGGGGTGACCACAATACAATCTGTTGTATAGAGAATTGGACAGAAGCATGTGTGTCATGAAGACAAATGTGTGAAATGGACAGCTATGAATGCAACTTTTTTTTTTTTTGTGGGACAGGTGCCTTTTATTGAGAGAGAAATGTTAGGGAAGGGTTGTTAGAGTGTCTGGGTCAGGTAAGCTGAGCAGGTGAGGAAGCAATTGCAAACAGACAAGACAACAAGGCAAGATACAGGGATGGTGATGGACACATGAGGTGGGTGAACACAGTGAGAATCAAGTACTCACCCAGTGAAACTGCCATCACTGTCACCTCACTGCACCACTGGCTGCAGTACCCAATGTCTACACCTCCTACGGGTGATCTATACTAGCATACAGAGCAGACACTCCATCCAGCATAGGCGTGAGCCAACAGTGCGATGCACGATCCTAGACACCATTTTTGGCAGTTCATCATGGGTGATAAATTTACCCCCTCCATTGCTGCTAATGGAAGGAGCCACAAGTCTATGCTCTGGGGCAGAACTACCTGAGGGGCCAGGTAGTGCAGCAGTAGCAGAGGGGGTGCTACCAGGTACTGTACCAGATGTGCTGGCCAGCAGTGTTGTAGCCGGTGGAGTGGGGATATATGGATCCCATGGTAAACACAAAACAAAAAATAAAATAACCCCCTCCCAAAAAAAGAGAGAAAAGGGTCGGGGTGAGAGAAAAAAGAAAGAATATTAGTAACGTCATATTTCACAATACATAGCATTGATACAATTATTTTACTCTATTCTTTTACCTTTACTTTTAACACTACAAACTCCTAACAAGTTTATTCCTTACTTTTAAGACTACCCAGTTCATAGCAGAGGCACACTATAGTACAGATTGCAGCCACCAATCCTTGATGTGTGCATATATTGCACATATGTGTGTTTCAATTATACTGATTACAGTTTACTGAAGGTCGTTTGTGCCACTGGTATAGAGGTATGAAGTTACATTCCAGTAGAATGATGAAAACCTAACAGTATTGTATATGTGGGAAATGCAGTTTTTGAAGCCACAGCCGATGACTACGCTAAAATACTGTACTGCTCTTTGTCCTACAGACTACTGCATGCATACTTTTCCATTTACAGTTCAGAGATGCAGCCCACTGCTATTTCAGAATATGGCACCATTGCTTTGTGCTACAGACTAAGGCATGCACAGTTTCTTTTACAGTTGGGATATGCATGCTCACTGTCATATATATGCGTATCCCAATTATACTGATTACAGATTACTGAAGGTCATCTGTGTCACTGGCATAGAGGTATAAAGTTACCTTCCAATAATGATGAAAACCTAACAGTACTGTATATTTGAGAAGTGCAGTTTTTGAACCCACAACCAATGACTACACTAAAATACTGTATTGTTATTTTGTCCTACAGACTACTGCATGCATACTTTTCATTTTACAGTTTAGATATGCATGCCCTCTGTTAATTGAGAATATGGCACTGGTGCTTTCTGCTACAGACTATGGCATGCATAGTTTCTTTTACAGTTGGGATATGAATGTTTAATTTGATACAACTCTATTAAGTACCACCTAAGCAGTTCTTAAATTTAATGCTACAAAATTAATATACAAATTATCATTATTATTATTAAAATACTGTTTAGACAGTACTGCTCAGATGCATACACACCACATGCTTCTGGCATCCTTACTAGACATACAGCATGGGATTGAACATTCGAGCCTCTCTCCTCAGCAGCTGGGAAATAACAGAACAGAACACCATTATGAATACCAGCCTTGACTATATTCAGATTTTAACTCTTACAATTATTCACTGAAATTTATACTTTATCTGTGGGTGTCACCTGCCCAACATTGACATATCCAAAGGTCAAGGGTATCCCGCTTACTCTTCTGGAGGTTAGCAAAATAATGTCTGCATTGCTCACCTGTGTATGGAATACCTGTCGCACTGGTTAAGGCCCTGACAATAGTATTCCATGCTTTGGATTTATATTCTGAGCCAGAATTGTCCCACTGCAGCAACCTGGGCCCATGCTCCCTAACTAGGAGTCCAACAAATATCTTGGACTCCTGGATACTCCAGCACTGTGCCCAAAAGCATACATCCTCTTGAGCAACTCCAGACATTCCTGCCATAGTTTAAGCTCAATGTCTAATGAGCATTTCTTACTAATTGCAGTTTTTATGAAGCTGTTTCTCACCTATTGCAAGTCTTGCTCTTAGTGAGAGTATGCACATTTTGGATTTGCAACATTTGAAAACATTGAGCATCACTTACTATTGCATAAACATAATAGGTGAGGTGCGCAATGCTTGGCATGGTGTGTGCACAATGATAAGTGAAGTGCAACAGTGGCGAACAATGCAATTTCTAGCTGATTAGGTATGTAGACACTTGTGTAAATAGGCTAGTTAAATTTACCATATATGCAGTTCTTCTGCACTTGCAACTATTATAACAAGAAGGTTGAAAAAACAGTTGTTTATCTTGAACTTTATCACTATAATCTGCAATCTCACAACAGTAAAACAAAGCCTGCACACCTTGTGACAGAACCCAATACCATCTGCACTCCATCCTTACACTTAACACCTGCTGCCACAGGATTAGTGAGATGATATCTGCTATCTTAGTAGTTATTGTAAGGTTCTATCTGTTAATCATAGAGCAATGCATACAGTGGTTGCATGATGCACAAAATTATTAATTGAATACATCCAGTTTATATGTGTGGTTGCCTGGGTCCTGTCTACAACCTGGGTGGTCCATTCCTCCAGTTTGTGCACTGCTGTGCTTCAAACAAACCAGCTGAACATAGCTAAACATGTTTATGCCAAGAGACGCATCACACAAACACTGGCTATAAAAAATAAATAAATACATAAAAAGGATAAACAAAATTAATTAAAATACAAAAGGCAGGCTGTCCACAGTTTTGCAGAATGTCCAGATATTTACATCATATATTTGGCCTGTTCTTTATGGGTGATTCATTGTGAAATCACTGAAGATTGTAGGCAATGTATAATGCCATAAACATTTCTGTTCAGTACTTCATATCTTTCAGAAAATGATTGTTTGACATTTGTCCTCTCATTAGTTTAGTGTTTGAGTTTAACAATCCATATTCAGTACACAGGTTTTGTGGCCAGTAACACTGGGACTAGCTTGCAAAATCTTGCCTGTGCACATTGCACATCAATATTCATGGCACAAGGCTGCACAATGCTGTAATGCACAGTATCGTGTACATGAATACACTCAGTGTAGGCTTTGTGTAGAACCTACATGGGGTTTAGTGTATCCAGTAGTACGTTGGTTACAGTCTTTCTTTTTTCATATTCTCCAAGAAAATTTTCCATTGAAAAAAATTCTCAAATATAATTTCACAAACTGTCCCTTCGTTAATAGGAATAAATGCTCTTACCTCATGTGCTTTTACAACCAGAGGAGCTATTAAATTGTACCACACTCTATACCTGTCTATTTCTGTGTTTTCTTTACTTTGAATCTTTACCACATACTTCCAATTTTCATTTTATTTTGCCTTCTTTCTTGTTGCTCCACTTTTGCCTTCTTATGCTTTCTCTGGATATGTTTTCTTTTACATCTCACCACTATTCTTCAGGATTGCCTCCGTATTCTCCTTTTGTTTTTCTCCATAATGTCCACCCAGGAAATATCTCTTTCATTTTCTGGCTCATTTTGCACCACCATTTCTTTAAGTCAACCATACTGCAGCTCTTCTGACTGGAGGGTTGTAATTATACATCCATCATTTGCTGACTCATCTCTATCAAACAGGTTTCTTTTAAACATCTCCTTAGATTTCTGCACACATTCTCAGGTCTCAAAATTTGCTTTTTCCTTCATTTTTTTCACCACTCCATCATCTCCTTCTCTCTCCATCTGTCCCCCCCTTTTCTCCTGGCCACCTCTGCACCTGGAATGGAAAGCAGAAATGCTCCTCCAAAATAGGTCCTCATGACAACAGTGACAAGTAGGAGTCCTTTATTAAAATTCGCAATATACAATATATGCATCCTATATACAAATTATACATCCCATTTACAGTTATTTACAATTATGTACAATTAACTCACATATTTCAAAATGTTAAACTTTCAATTCCCCCCACTCTTTTTTCCACAACCAAAATTGGATTTTCTTCGACATGTCTGACAATACCCATTTCCCATTAAATTTATCTCATTCATTCTTTCACTCCCGACAATCCACATTATACAAAACAATTTTTAGTCTAATCTATCTATAACATTTTGTTTTATATTTTCATAGTATCCATATTCTAGCATGTCCATATTTATATATTTAACATTTTTCAATCCTTTTAAACATTCTTTATCATGTATTTCTTTCCACAACTGATTTACTCTTTTACATTTCAGAAAAAAACATATTCATGGTCTCTAATTCCCCACAGTGCATGCAGATTCTATCTTTTATTGTTTTATGTGGCATGTTAGCCTTTACTGGAAGTCTAGTTATAGACAACTTCCACAAAAAAAGAATGTACATTCCATATATTTTTCAAATTATAGCTTTTACTTTTTTTTTCTCCTGATTGCCTCCAAGGGTAAATATAATAATATTTCTCATTACATTATTTTTCATACCATTCTTTCCTGTTCTTTTCTATATTTTTAAATCAATCTTCCACAGTAATATTTTCTCTTGATGCAGTTTAATTTCCATGCAACTAATTTATTTACTTCTTTTTAAATATGTAAGTTTTTCCCATAATGCTTTATATTTTATCAATATAATCATTATTAACAGTTTTCCTTTTTCTTTTATTCCTGTCAAAATTTTGTATAAATTCAGTTAGGCTATATATGCAATTGAGTTTATCAAACCTAAACCTGTGTCCTTTTTTATAACATAAATAATTAATCTTTTAATAGGGTTCAATGTAGATCCCCATGATAAATGTAAATACCAAATTCAATCATTCTTTTTCACATTCTAATGATATCATAAATACACTTTCTAGATGTCTCATACTACCTAATATTACATTATTTTTCACATTCTAATGGCATCATCAATACACTTTTTAGATGTGTCATACTACCTAATATTACTGAATTAATTAAACATGTTGTTTCTTATACATAAGTTTAAATGTTCTCCAAAATATACAAATGCACCTTATTTTAAGTATCATATCCTTCCATTGTGTCACTGTCTGTTGCTCATTACCAAACCTTATTCCCAGAATTTCTATTTATTCTTTATTCAACTGAATACCTCTTATTTTTCCTGAAAACCCCAGTCCTTTACTCTTTTCCTCATTAATACTCAAACCTAACACCTTTAATTCTTTTTATAGTTTCTTAATATCTATACTTATCCATTCGTTATTTTTATCAGCTAATACTAGATCACCCTCATAAGAGAACATTACTTGAATCTAAATTCCCTCTGGTGTACAATATTTAGCTTCCTCCAGTACCAAATTTATCTTGGTAGCTACCACCTTCATAATTAATGCAAATAGAATATGGAGGGATTCAATATAACCTACTCAATCATTTTTCACTGTGTGTGCATCATGGCATGATGTGCACATGGCTGGGAAGAGGTTTAGATTCAGTAAACTCTGCGTAGTGGCATGCACTCACGCGCAAACATGGAAGCTTCTATGGCATTCAAATTATAGCATAACTAGGTGAATTGAATGTTAATGAAGCAAATCAGCATGATGGAGTGATTCAACAAGCTGTAAAGCAACCATATTGACCCCATGCTTGTGTTGCCCATGTATTCGAAAGTTTTCCGAATGCATCCACAGAAAAGAGTCTACACGGAAACAAGAGCAAGTAAATGTCCAGACATTTGTACAGAACAGACCCTAACATGTAACCCCACACACATTATGCCATTATCAGACATGTTGGATGCTAGAAAATTATATTAATGATAGCAACAATTCATTTTTAAGTGCCATGACATAAATGCAGCTTTGCACCCCTACCCCAGAATGAATAATGTACTTGTAACTAATGTAGACAGCTAAAAGTGTAAACCCCATGAAAAACAGAATTCAAAACCTGCATTCCTATGTGCAGACATATACCTTAGTAATACCCTCCCTTGACTGTGCAACACTGGGCTCTGCTCCAGTTTCCCTGTCTACACAGTTGCCAACCATGCAAATTCAGGGCTGTTAACACAGTGAAGATGCGCATGTGGTCAAAACTCATTAGAATCCCAAAAACATGTAACCATGTAGGGATGTTCATTTTGTGTAGGCACTTCCACAGTGTTCATGTTGAATGAACAGTGTTAAATAAATTTGTTAGAGTCAGACTGTAAAAATCATTGAGTTATTCAAACACAATGTCAATTAATAACAAACAATAATGCAGGAAAGCTTGAGTATCTTAAAGCTCTAATGTACATTAGGAGGCAAAAAACCATACACAAAGTTTGTATAGAATTTTGACTGCTTTATTGACCAAAACACATTGGTTATATACATTTCATTATCAGTTTTGCCCACCTTACTGGTGTGGTCAGTGACAGGGTCTTTACATCATAGTAATTCATAAAAAGTGCTGAATTTGTGTTTTTCAAAAAGTCCTTTTCCCATGAGAATGTTGCAGCCTTGCAAGCAGCTGGTCAGTCACGATGACCTCCTGAGGATGTAGCCAATTCAAGGTTCTCTGATTAGTTCAAATACAATAGATGTATGTCTTCCTTAAAGCCTCCCTTTGTCTCTCTTGTCCCCAGCTGCGCACTATCAGAGATAGTGCGCACAAGGCTACTTTCCTGGTGGAGGCAGGAAAGAGGACACACATGCGAACAGATTTATTATTTTCTAACTTTGCAAAATAATCTTTACTTGAAAGACATGAGCCAGACTGCATCTGCAAGCTGCCAAGGTCAAATTTCTGATTACACTGCAGCTTGTGCTTCAAGCAATAATATGCAGGTTTATTTCTACTATTATTCTAGTAAGACAGGATTAAATGCATTAAGTACATTTATTCCTAACTAAAGCACACATTTCTCTATATATTTGATCACACAACTTATATATGTTTGAATGATTAAATACACATCTTTCTAAGCAGCACACATTGTAAATATATTTTTCTAGGCAGCATGTATGTAAATATATTTTCTAAGCAGCACACATTGTAAATATATTTTTCTAGGCAGCATGTAGATTTTTCTAACATTCTCCCTCCTTTTAATGCATTTAATACTATATGAAACATAAACAGTGTTAGTTCATTTCTTAGCCTTTTCCTTTCAAGGACTTTCAGCTAAGTAAGTCATTCGTTTTATATTTCAGATAGACTTTCACTCGGTATCAATAAATTCAATTCTATATCTTGGTACATAGTTTCAGTCACTGATACATCAACTAAGTCTTTAACTAATTTTTTCACACAGGGTATCCCAGCAGACACATGCTCCAATTATGAGCAGTACCACACAAATTGCAATCAGAATGTTCATAAGGACCGACCCCCACCCCCCAAACAGATTCTGGAAAAAGTTCGTCAGTGGGTTTGGGCCTGGTTCTGCCATTGCTGACACCTGCTGTATTACCTCCAGGTGATCATTAATTTCATGCTGGTTGTCTGGAATGTACACACAGCATTCTTCTTTGATAAGCGCGCACGTACCACCTCTCGCCGCTAGGGTGAAGTCGAGAGCCATTCGGTTCTGTAATACAACTGTTCTCATTGCATTCATCTCATCAGTCACAAGTTCAAGAGCGGAAAAAGTCGCATTGCTCATTACTTCGAGAAGTTTTGACAATTTTCTCAATTCCCAAATCGATTTGACTGCTCCATAGGTTGGGAATATTCCAGCCCAGGATATAACACTGTCACTCAAGTCCATATGGGTCAATTTTTCTTTGTCCTTCACAGACGAATGATCCTTCCAGCTTGCTTCAATCTTACCCACTGGATTAGTAGGTTTTCTGACTGTATTTTCAGCTCGGTGAGCTACATCTCTTACATTACGTATTTTACCCAGGGGCAATTCTGCAGTATGTCTTATGGCTGGAACCAGATAACCCAAAAAACAACTGCCGGACCAATTCTCAGGTAACCATTTATAGGCTTTTTCCCACAAACAAAATAACAGTTTTCTACTTTTGTACTGATGCGGGTTAACCCTGAATGAAACATTTTCTTATCTATAACAGAGAATTGTCTATATATTTCAGGAGATTTTTGCACATTTCTCAATGTTGTTTTCATCAAGCTTAAATATGAATCATAATTCGTGCTGCAACTAGTACCTTGGTCTATAGGTTTTATATAACATTTGTAAGACACAGTTATGTTACAGTTACTCCAACCAACCTGGAGTGTATCATTTTTAACAAAACAAACAATTCCTTTCTGAGTAACAGGCAAGTGTAATGCCACTTTGTCTTGTGATCTCACAGTGCCTGTGTCAAATAACAGGTTTTCCCAAGTTGCATTTATTCCCAAGGGAACAGCAGACATCAAAAGTCCTCCATATGCTGTGGGTATTGCAGTACAGACCCAGCAATTTGAAACGTTCATAGTCTCTACATAAACTCGTTTCATAGCCAGGTATGTGTTAAAGTTTGGGTGCCAGTCTATAGCCAGTCCTTCATCACGTTTTATTAATTTCACTTCTGTAGTTATATGCAAGAAAAACCATAACAACAAAAAGGTTACTACAAACATAGTTATTAAGTGTATGATCAGTAGGCCAGTGAACCAGTGTCTCTGGGGTTGTTTCACATTTTTATTCATTCTGCCTCTGGCCATCCTGTTCCTGTGGTATGTCCAAACTGAATTTCTTAACAGGTTTACAATGGGTTAAATGAACCCAAGATGCTCTCTCAGCGATTTTCACTGCAGTGGGTGTTGCCAACAGTACCTGGTACGGACCTTCCCACCTTGGACTCGCCCAGTTCTTTCTCTTTATGATTTTCAGCCAAATCCAGGACCCGGGTCAGCACGGCTTCTGGTTTCGTTTCTTGTTTATCTGGAAAAGAGTTCAACTGCAAAACAGTCTTATTTGTTAATAACTTTTTCATATAACTAGCTAATGAGCCATCGGCCTCCAGCTCTGCGGGCATGAGGGCCTTCCATTGTGGCACACAATATGCCCTTCCAAACACTATTTCAAAAGGGGTCAAGCCCTTTACATTTGGAACAGTTCTCATGCTCAGCAGTGCTAAAGGCAGACAGCAAATCCAAGTCTTTTGAGTCTCACTCATTAATTTTCTCAACTTGTTTTTCAAGATTCCATTGTACCTCTCCACCAGTCCTGCTGACTGAGGGTGATAAGCACAATGGTTTTCAAAGAAATCCCAAAAAATCTCCCAAGCTGCTGTATTGTCTGGTTAACAAAATGTGTCCCATTGTCACTATAAATTCTCTCCGGTATGCCAAATCTAGGAATGATTTCTTTCACTAGGGCCTTTGCCACTGTTGCTGCATCCGGATTTCTAGTTGGAAAAGCTTCTACCCATTTTGAAAACATATCTATGATTACTAAACAGTATTTTTCCCTTCACATTTGTTCAGTTCTATGAAATCCATACAAATAGTATGGAACGGATAGGGTGGTGTTGGAAAACTCCCTCGCTTTGGTTTAAATGCTCCCTGTGCATGATGTTTGCTACAAATATGACATGTTGCACAAAATTTTTGTGTATAATTCGTAAATCCATATGTTTGGAATGTTTTGTTAACTAACTGTACCATCCCCCCTGTTGAGACATGGCTCTGCCCATGGCTCAACAAAGCTGCATATCTAAATAAATTAGATGGTAATATGGGCTTCTCCTCTTTGGAGATGTACAGTCCCTCTTTAAGGATTGCTCCTCGTTTTATCCACTTTTGCTTTTCTGCTTTTGTAGCTAATGTCTGCATTGTTTTTAACATTTCTAAATCTAGAGTCTTAGAAGGTTGTAGTTCTTCATTTAAAAGCACAGTTTCTGGGTCTGAGGCAGCTTGCTTCGCAGCTGCATCAGCCCGAGCATTCCCTTTGAAATTCTGTCTTGTTGTTTTGTATGGGCTGCACATTTACAGATAGCTATTCTAGTGGGTAACTGAATAGAATCTAACAGGTTCAGAATTAATTGCGCATGATTAATCGGCTTGCCAGTAGATGTTATCATTCCCCTGTTTTTCCATTGCTGTGCAAAGACATGCACTGTAGAGAAAGCGTACTGACTGTCAGTATATATGTTAACACATTTGCCTTTCGCTAGAGTGCAAGCACGTGTCAAAGCTATCAGTTCTGCTGCTTGAGCTGACAGGTTATGTTGCAGGGGTTGTGCTTCTATGATTTCGTCATCAGTCACTACTGCATAGCCCACTAGGTTCTTCCCTGTAGGACCTCGTCTACAGGACCCATCCACAAAAAATGTCACCTCTGCGTCAGCTAAAGGTACATCAGTAAGATCTTGTCTGGGTGTGGTTATTTGTTCCATTTCCTGTAGGCAGCTGTGCGGTATGCCATCCACAGGAATTGGAAGTAACGTCGACGGATTTAATGTTGTACAACGTTCAATTGTCATATGGGGTTGACTCAATAGTATGGTCATGCAAGAAAGATGTCTGGCAGGGGATAAAAATGCTATTTTTTCCTGCAGTAAAATTATCGCAACTGCATGAGGTACTCTCAACGTGAGAGGATGAAACAACACCACTGAGGCTGAAGCTTGCACTGCCATAGCTGCTGCGACTACTGCTTGTACGCAGGGTGGTAATGATCGTGCCACCGGATCTAACTGTGATGAATAGTAAGCTATGGGGCGTTGCTTGCCGCCATGTTGTTGCGTCAGTACTGACGTCATATATCCCCGCCTACAATCTACAGTTTGGAAAAATCTCTTATGGTAATTCGGAAGCCCTAAAACTAATGATGAAACTATCAGTTTTTTTAGTCTGCAAAAGGCTGCCTCTGCTTCCGAAGTCCAGTGTAGTGTTTCTTGTGCTGCCATTGGTGTTTTAAATATTAAATCAGCCAATGGAGCCGTTTCTAAAGCATAATTCGGTATCCAACCCGACAAAAATTAGTCGTTCCCAAGAAAGACATCATTTCCTTCTTGGTAGTTGGTCTGGGTGCTTGTAAAATAGCTGTTTTTCGTTCTTCATCTAATGTTCTGCCTTCTTTGGATATCACATATCCCAGGTATTTAACCTGTTCTTTCCAAAGTTGCAATTTATGTTTATTCACTTTATGCCCTTGCTCAGCTAAGAATTTCAGTAATGCTATTGTGTCTTCCCTACACTGTTGCTGGGTAGGGGCTGCAAGCAAGATGTCATCTACATAAAGTAGTACTTGGCTGCCCGCTGGTGGAGAAAACCCTGCCAGGTTGCTAGCCATCGCTGTTGCGAATATCGTTGGACTTTCACTATTTCTCTGTGGTAGTCGGGTGTACGATACCTTTTGCCCTGAAATGTAAATGCAAACCAATGCTGGCTGTCAGGGTGGATAGGTATTGAGAAAAATGCATTGCTAATATCTACCACGGTGAAATATTTCTGTTGTGGCTTCAAATCATTTAATAAGGTATGTGGGTCTGGCACCGTAGGTGCTCTTGGTATTACCGCATCATTTACAGCTTGTAAATCTTGCACCATCCGCCATTCCCGTTTGCTTTTTACAGGAAATAGAGGAGTATTACATGGTGAATCTAAAGATTCCACCAGTATCCCTTCCTTGAGTAATGCCATTATAATAGGTTTGATTCCCTGTTCTGCATCCTTGCTCAAAGGATATTGTCTTTTCCTTGGTCTAAAGGCTGATTTTGGTGTAATAACTACTGGCCCTGCTGTACGAATAAGTCCTACATCTGATTTTCCTGTTGACCAAAGAACATTTGGTATTTCACTCAAAGCTTTTTCTTCTTCTTCTATCAAGAACGCCATTCAGCTGTCTTCACTCTGTTGTAAGTGTACAGCTGGTGCTTGCGTTAACCAATTCAGTTTCTGTTTCTGTACTCCTAAGTCCGATAATTCTGAGTCAGTTAGTCTCTCCCATCCTGTCACTTTGTCACCCAAGTCTACCCACCTAACATTCTTGTTTTTGGTTAGGCTAACGTGTGGTAGTTTATTGGATTTGTACAATTCCAAAAACTCCTGAGGTAACGAACAACTTACCACACTGTTGCCCTCAGTGTCCCAGTATAGGGTCCGTAATATCAGTCTATTTGCAGGATTCCTGAACAACTTTTGTTCGTATTCTTTATCAGGTCCTGGTGTGCTACAATAATATAGGGTACAATGTAATAAATGTTGCTGGTCAGTATCGACGGCAGGCACCTTGCTGGTGCCTACATTCATCAATTCCTCGGTCACTGCCCTGGTCCGGTTGTAACCAGATCCTGGCTGTACCAATAATAAGCCTCCCCCGACCGCACTACAAAGGTGTCAGTTTGTCTCTGTGCCTCCATACCGTTCATGGTAGGGACTACTGCTATGCCAAAAGTTGCATAAGGTCTCTTCCTAATAGGTTCATGGGGCATTTGGCAGAAAGTACTATTTTACTTCTCTGGGTCATGCCGAGACTGGATCAGTTATTGCTATATCATGGGAAAGTGGTTCCCTGTACAACTGTCCGTTTGCTGCTTTCACTAATATGTAATCAGGTGACTCAGAATGTTCCGGTAACTTTGAAGGATGTATCAAAGTTCGTGATGCTCCTGAATCACACAAAATTTGATTTCTCTCCTTCTACCAGAAGTGTAACTTCGGTTTCGTGTCTGCTAAATAGAGCTCTAAGCTCAGTAGTGCCAGATCTAAAACTTCACTTTCCCCAACTTCTACATCCAGTTGCATGTCATCTGCTTCTTCTAAGGTATTTACATCATCCCCTGCTCATTAGTCTCTTCTGATAACTGCTGAGCAGCATAACTGTCATATAGTCAATCCTCATCTTCCTTATCCTTTTTTCGCAGGTGCCTTGCTCCTGCAATCCCTTGCCAAATGTCCCTTCTTACCGCAATTGAAGCATTCACCTTTTTCTTTCTGCTCTCATAAATTTCTGAGTTTTGTCAGAGCGTTTGTTACCCTGAATATTTTGCTTACCCTTTTGGCTGCTTGTACTACAAAACTTCCGCACCGTCTTCAGCTGTGAAGACCATGCGTTTTCTTTTCTTTTACTGTTAAAATGTTTTTCGGCATGTCTAGCATACTCTAACAAGGCTTGAAGCCTACTTGTTCGGTGATCTATCATGTGCTTCGTGATGAAGCTATTGACAGGGCAATACAACCTTTCAAAATGCATTCTTCAATTGTTGTTCATATGAACTGTCATTTTTGATTTTCAGGAACAGGCATGCCACTATGGTTATTAAAACATTCTAACAATCTACCATAGTATGCATCCACAGTTTCATTATCTTGTTGTACACACTGGTTAATGCAAGTCCAGTCTGCCCTAGGTTTCCATTTTTCAGTAATGCGGTCTGTAAGACCCTTCAATCTAGTATCTAGTTCTGCGTCACTATGTGGGAGTGGCCTGTGTTGTGCGTCACGGGCATTCCAGGTGCCACAAATCATGTGCCAGTCTGGACCTAAAATTTGTCTAACTACTCTTTCTACCTCTTCCCCATTTAAGTGGTAACTCAATCTCATACCCTGTAAATCCTGTAGAAATTTCTCAAAGTTAATTTTTGGATGGGGAATTCCTTCTGTAGCTTTTCGGATGTCTTCCGTGTCCATGGTCTGTATACTAAGAGAGTTGAGGCCTGGCCCTCCTGTCCTGCCTCGGGTTTGGTACTTCTATTAATGGACAGATTTCCTCACCCTCATCTAATAAATTCCCGCTTGGTTGAACATCTACAAGTGTTTGACGTGTTCGGGATCTAGTCCCGATAGGTTCTCTTACAAATGGTTGTCTTAATATCCCTGTTGTCTCTGGGTAACGTGGGGGGGGGTCAGCCCGCCCTCCCGCTTCATATTCTGAGTAAGGGATCGGTGGGCGTGGTAGGGAGGGACCGATGCTACTATTACATTATTATCCTCTTTGTCTAAAAAATAATGCCTTTGCATTTTTATTTTTCTGTTCCTTCGGTTCGCTTCCTCAATCCACCTATGTGCTTGAGGAACACCCAACTGTCGTTGTTTTTTTGCCTGACCTTCTGCGTCAGATTTTAACTGTCTTAAAAGTTTTACTAATGACATTTTATCCAATTTACCATCAAAGTCATACTTGTTAACCCATGTTGCAAAATATCTCACATTATCTGCTCTCTGTAATTGCATATATTTTGCATCTTCTGTTAGGGGCGGGTCACGTGACCCTTTAGTGCACTCATTTCCCATGTCTCTGAAAGAGAAAAAAGAAGAGAGAGAGAGAGAGAGAGAAAAAAAAAACAACAGAACTGTTACGTAACCCTTTCTCTTGTACCACGTGGTATCTCTATTCCCCGTATTCACAGTAGTGTCTAGAATGACTGTTTACTTTGTTTTGCTTTATTTCCTGATCTATGACTCAAGATACAATACTTCGACTACCTCTCTCCCTGCTATCACAAACCTTAGCAATAGCACAGTGTAACCTGGTCCCCGATCTAAAACAAAAACAAAGAGAGGAATTCTGCTTACCCGAGCCTCCTGCTTATGTTTGATAGGCTTTTTAGGACCCAGTTTTCCGCTTTCGCCACAGATCAGACAAGTGGACAGCCTCTTTGGGCACGACAATTCAGTCGGAGGTCTTTCCTTCTTCTCGCAGACTTCAATACCACCTATATATTCTGACCTGTAGCTTACCAAGGGAATTCCGCACGATTAGGACCAAGATGTTAAATAAATTTGTTAGAGTCAGACTGTAAAAATCATTGAGTTATTCAAACACAATGTCAATTAATAACAAACAATAATGCAGGAAAGCTTGAGTATCTTAAAGCTCTAATGTACATTAGGAGGCAAAACCATACACAAAGTTTGTATAGAATTTTGACTGCTTTATTGACCAAAACACATTGGTTATATACATTTCATTATCAGTTTTGCCCACCTTACTGGTGTGGTCAGTGACAGGGTCTTTACATCATAGTAATTCATAAAAGTGCTGAATTTGTGTTTTTCAAAAAGTCCTTTTCCCATGAGAATGTTGCAGCCTTGCAAGCAGCTGGTCAGTCACGATGACCTCCTGAGGATGTAGCCAATTCAAGGTTCTCTGATTAGTTCAAATACAATAGATGTATGTCTTCCTTAAAGCCTCCCTTTGTCTCTCTTGTCCCCAGCTGCGCACTATCAGAGATAGTGCGACAAGGCTACTTTCCTGGTGGAGGCAGGAAAGAGGACACACATGCGAACAGATTTATTATTTTCTAACTTTGCAAAATAATCTTTACTTGAAAGACATGAGCCAGACTGCATCTGCAAGCTGCCAAGGTCAAATTTCTGATTACACTGCAGCTTGTGCTTCAAGCAATAATATGCAGGTTTATTTCTACTATTATTCTAGTAAGACAGGATTAAATGCATTAAGTACATTTATTCCTAACTAAAGCACACATTTCTCTATATATTTGATCACACAACTTATATATGTTTGAATGATTAAATACACATCTTTCTAAGCAGCACACATTGTAAATATATTTTTCTAGGCAGCATGTATGTAAATATATTTTCTAAGCAGCACACATTGTAAATATATTTTTCTAGGCAGCATGTAGATTTTTCTAACAAACAGCAACAGTGAATGTTGATTTCTGGGGGGTGTCAGGTTACACTTACAGAGATGTACATGTAGGTCTATCAAGTGTAAAGGAGTATGTAAGTATTGGATAATTCACATGTTTCGTTTCATCCTCTTTATTGTTTGTTAAAATGTGTCCTCTCTGGCTGCTTTAAGTTCAAATTTAATTTTTAATTTTCTTCCTTGTTTGCATGATGTGAGACTTAGTGCAACTACAGGAAATGGAAGAATGAATAGCAGGTTTCTCAGTGTTCCTTAACATGTGACAGCAGAAACTTATTTTACTTAGATATGTCCATTACTAAGTTTTTTTCTTATTCCTCTCATTTTTCATTACACTTTTTGAGTAATACACCTCATAGCACAAACAGTGTAAGGATTAAAAGCTGGATATGGACAGGTTTGGTATGCTTAATGATATTTTGTACTATTCTGTTTTTTCTGCAGCCACCATAAATCGAGAACTGAATATGCAACCCTATGCCACTAGATGGGCATAGATGCGAAAAGCATGTGGTATGCATGCATCTGAACAGTACTGTTATTTTAGAATTAAAAGTAAAGACACATTTATTGGTTTATTATGCAGTTGTATAAAACTGAGCATTCATTTCTCAACTGTAATAGGAAAGCATCCATGCATTAGTCTGCAGGCCAAAACAACAGTTCACTCTTACAGAGTAGTCATAGATTGTGCCTAACAAAACCACACTTCCCAAATATACAATGCTGTTAAGCTGTCATCGATATTGCAATGTAACATCAGAGCTCTAAAGCAGTGGCACCATTGGACTGCTGTAAACTGTAACCAGTATAATTGGAACATGCATATGTGCAATATAGGCATGCATCAAGGATTGCTTGCTACAATCTGTATTATACTGTGCATCTATTAGGAGCTGGGTAGTCTTAACACTAAACAAGGTATTTGTTAGGAGTTGGGAGTCTTAAAATCAAAGGTAACAGAATAAACTCAAATAATTGTACCAGTGCTTTGTATGTTACATATGAAGTTACTAATGTTCTTCCTTGTTTTTCTCACCCCAACCCTTATCTTCTGTTTTTATTTTATTTTATTATTTTTTTAATTTTATATTTTTTGTTTTTTCCAACAGAACAGTAGGGTAGGCCTGTACCACAGGATCCTCCTGCCCCCACTTCACCGGCTACAGCACCGCTGTCCAGCACATCTGCTCTGTTATATGGTAGCACCCTCTCTGCTGCCCCAGTACTACCTGGCCCTTCAGGAAGTTCTGCCTCACAAGATAGGCCAATGGTTCCATCCAGGAGCACTGGCAGAGGTGGTGCATTATTAATACTGCTCTCCATCATTGTATTAAATAACACAAGGAGACACAGATGTCAGACACAGTACCCATCAGTGCAGTGAGGTGACAGTGATGACAGTCCAGTGGGTGGGGACTTGATTCCCACAGTCATCCAGCTTGGCGATTATGGGTTTGCAATGTCCCGACCCTCACTCCAACCATGGTGTTCACCTAGCTCTTGTGTCCTTCACCAGCCCTGTCTCTTGTCTTGTTTGTCTTGTCAGTCTGCAGTTGCTTCCTGACGTGCCCAACTTACCTCACCCAGACATTCCTACATCCCCTCCCCAACATTCCTCTCTCTCTCACTCCAAAAAAAAAAAATAATAAAATGCGCACCTATCCCACACACACACACACACACACACACACACACACACACACACACACACACACAAAAAAAATTGTACTATACATTGCTCTCCATTTCACACATGTATCTTCATGACACACTTGATTCTGTCCAATTGCCTATGCAACATATTGTTTTGTGGCAGTGGCAGCTGGTGACTTCAAATCAAGGGGGGCTGCAGGAGACATCTGAATGGGTGGGGTCAATGGAAAGGGGTGCAGGCAACTAGAAAGGGGAGGAGCTATGTTCAAAACCACAAAAAACTAACTAAATACACTGCTCTGGGTACCAAACCGTCATTATGAGAGTCCAATCAAGACAAAATGAAGTGTAGAAGAATAAAAATATTTCAATGCATTGGTTGCATGACAGCTTACTTAATATCTAGATGGAAACAAAAAGGTTGTGAGGCATGAAAAAATAAATTACTTTTTAAATACATTAATGGAATGCCAGTCAAAATCAAGTATAAGAAAAACAAGCAGCACTCAACTCAAACCACTTCTTGCACTGCAGTTCTAATTATAATTTATATTCAGCTTTATTAAAGTACCAAGTAACATGCTGAAAGTAGAACTCTCTGATGCCCCCACTTGTAAAGATGTTTCTTATGCAAAAAAAGACCTGCTGCCTGACAACTATCTACTTGTTTCATGGTGAAAACATGATCAAAGTAAAAAATGAAAAGCAAGCAAGAAATAAGCTCAAGATACATTGATTAAAAGGATTACTGTACAGGTTATGGACCACACAATTGGCATTCTGTTTAGTTTATGGGTAAAGCCTGCAGAGATGACTGGAAGTCTCCAAGTGTAATGAGCATCTTAAGATAATGTAATCCTGTCCTTTATTACAAATACTGTCATATGCATTTCAATACCCAAGGCTTATACATTATCTAGTTAAGTATTCTCTACATGGCAACAACAGAAAGGCTTTCAATATTGGCAATTCTTTAGCAGTATGCTTATTAAAGCTTACTTGCATCTTAGGATCTCAGCCAAGCTTACCTGATGGTCATTAAAGTATTGCTACTTAAACACAGAGCAACAGGCACTTTGAGTAATAAGCATAAATCAACAGTACGAAAAATATGACAGAAACCAAACCATTCTGCAAAAATCAAGGAGAGATGAAAAGCCACTCTAGTACTTGTGTCTACCTTGGATTGGGGGGATACTCTGCACAACTACTCCTTGCCTTGCTTCGACACATCCAGGGTCACTACATGGGGGAGTGGGGTGCAACAAGTATGTCACAATTTGAAATGTCTCTGGCTGACTGTGATGGCCCTGACACATTTGTCATACCTCTCAACCTCAGAGCAAAAAATCTGGACAAAGCCATACAAAGAAGTGGGACAAAGGCCCAAAAATAAGGACAATTTTTAAAATATTGCTCTTATAAACTTAGAAAGATAATAGAATAGGTCTTGCATTAGTATGAATTTTCTGAATGGTATGAAATCTAAAACTCAAATGTCTGTCATTATTTTCTAACTTCAGTCTTTAATGATTTGTCACTAATTTGCCAAAAAAAAAAAACACAATTTTATGATAAATGGACCAAAAATGTAATGTAAAAATATAAAATAGCCACACAATACAGCTGGGAACCTGTCAAAGAAGGGACACTTTAATATTAGTACTGCTAACTTGAGCAGCTGACAAAATAAAAGAATCTACATGCATTTCTGAAATAAAAGTAATCTATAACTCTGATTATTACAGTTATTTCTTAATTGTAAACCCGCCATTTTTCTTCCAAAATTGCTATTTTGCAGAGGGATTATTAGGGGGAAGAGCAACATTTTGAGCCAAAATCAGGGACAGTTGAGATGTTTGGCTATGCCTAATTCTATAAAGCAATTTGCATGTACCTCTCAACCTGTTAATGCAATAAATCTGGACAAGGCCAAATATATTGGGGGAACATATAAACAGTACTAAAAATTGCTCTTGTATAAACTGAGACAGTTGATAGAACAACAGGTCTTACTTTAGCATGCATTTTTCTGAAGGTTATGAAGTCTGAAACTCAGTGTGTCATTATTTAGTGACTTAATTCCTAAATGATTTGCCAGAAAACCACAAATTTTATGAGAAACAAACCAAAAATAAGAAGCAAAAATCTATTCATTCTTTGAAAATCTGGACAGTTGGGAGGTATAGTTCAGCTGGGGCTATCTTTAAGTTTGCCGCCCTTTGCCCTCACAAAATCATGGTCGAATGGAGCCTCCCCCTGCAGCCATTCCAATGATCCATTACTTGGCTATTTCACTCCATTTACCTTAAACACTAATGTGCATACTGATTTACTTTTATGATGATTTGGACTTCATTTGAAAGTTTTATTTTGCATTTTACAGCACAAACGCTAAGACATCTGCTAAAAAAACTTAGCATTAAAACTTAATTCACATTCATTGAAACAGCATTGAAACCCACATTCAAAGAAAATACATTTTACCAGTGGCAGATAAAGATTAATTCTGGTCTGTTTTCAAATCATAGGCCCCTTGCATATGAAACATACATGTGCTCTTTGATACACCTTCCTATTGTTTTGAACATTTTTCCAGTAAACAATGAAACAAAACGCATGCACCAATAATGAAAAAACTGCCCAATTCAGAACATCTTTCCAGTAAACAATGAAACAAAATGCATGCACCCATAATGACAAAACTGCCCAGTTCAGAACATTTCCATCATAAAAGTCTACTCAAACTTCTACAATTCACCATTATCAGTAAATATGCACAATTCTACAGTCCACCATTATCAGTAAATATGCATAATTCTACATTCCACCATTATCAGTAAATATGCACAATCTCTGAAGAAGCAAAAAAGTCATCTAAATAATTCCACATTAAATAAATCTGTAACTAATGAAGAGGTTGCTGCTAGCAAACACCTTTATATTTCATGGTTTCATCAAAAAATAAAGTGTCTGATGCCCCTGAGGAATAAATTGCCTATATTACACTAAAATGATAAGCTAGTAATATTGCAATAGGAAATGGATGGCAAACTGATAACAGGCTCAGTTAGTATCTTAACTTTTTCAGTACAGCAGCATTCACCCCTTGTGTAAGTAGAACCAACAACCTTCTGCATCAAAAGCAAGTACACAACCTGTTCTGCTATTAACAATGCAAGCTGACTTAGCATAAGCAGCACTAAACTTCTCTTCCCCTGCAGCTCTCAGCTCCTTGTAAAATCTACACAATACTCAACTGCATCTCAACTTCGCAGCACAAGAAATCTGGAAAAAGCCAAATTTATTGGGGGGGGGGTCAAAAGGCCAAAAACCAGGGACACATTAAACATTGCTTGCATAATCTTGGAAAGTTGTTAGAATAAAATGCTGTGTTACCACCATACATTTTACTGCCAAGGTCCCTGTGCAAAAGAGTCAGAGCATCAGAGCAACATACCACTATGCCAAATCAACTGCTTTGTGAAAGAAAAATGCTGTGTTACCACCATACATTTTACTACCAATGTCCCTGTGCAAAACAGTCAGAGCAACATACCACTATACCAAATCACCTGCTTTGTGAAAGAAAAATGGTGTGTTACCACCATACATTTTACTGCCAAGGTCCCTGTGCAAAACAGTCAGAGCAACATACCACTATGCCAAATCAGCTGCTTTGTGAAAGAGAGGAAGACTGAAACTTAAATGGCTATCATTTAATGAATTCAGTTCTCACCACAGCTGTCAACCTCTTAGCACAAAACATCTGGAAAAACTCAGTAATGAGGGAATACAGCCCTCAAACATATTCAGTGAATTCAGTTCTTGCCATAGCTGTCAACCTTAGCACAAAAGACCTGGACAAAGCCAATAATGGGGTAATACAGTCCCAAAAATAAGGACAAATTTCAAATATTCATCTTATAAACTTAGAAAATTGCTAGAATAAAAGGTTGTGTTACTATGTATTTTCTGAAGAATATGAAGTCTGAAATTCAAATGCCTGTCAATTTTACTTCTGATGGAACAAAAACAATTTTCAGCAGAGGCCCAGGGAGAAATACTGCAGACACATATCTTTGTAAAATGTCAGGACACCAGAGCAAATCTACACAAACACAGGGATGAGATGCAGACTCCACACAGAAGTCACCCCAGCCAAGTATCAAACCAGAAAACCTGTAGCTGTGAGGCAATAATACAACCACTGCACCATCAAATTTGTAAGGAATTAAACATTCAGAAACCTGAAGTCTGAAATTCAAATGCCTGTCAATTTTATTTAACATTTGTTAATCAGGGCAATCTGACTTGGAACAAAAAAAACAATTTTCAGCAGAGGCCCAGGAAGAAATAATGCAGACATGTCTTTGTAACATGGAAGGACACAAAAGCAAACCCACACAAACACAGGGAGAAGATGCAAAACCCACACAGAAGGCACCCCAGCCAAGAATCAAACTTGAGAACCTGCAGCTGTGAGGCAACAATGCTACCACTGCACCATCAAATATGAAGCATTGCACTATTTAGAAACCACAGATATTATGAGGAACAGATCAGATCAAATATGAGGCAAAAATCTGAATTTTTTTTACAAATGGTGGTGGGTAGGGAATTCAGGTCCTTAACACCTGCATACAAGGTACAGGGTTCAAGCCTGAGTCTCTCTACCCACCACCATTTGAAGCCTTTGTCCAGCAGTAATCCCGTGCACTGACAGTCCTGCTAGAGCAGCTCAGTCCTCCTCATTGGTTCTGACTGTGGCTGAAGCAGTCCGGAGCTCCTCTGTTCTGTGCGGTCATCACGCACAGATTCCTGGTATCTCACAGCAATGATTGCTGGGTACCTCTTTCCCCATATCTGGACTGCTGATAAAGGCAGTCTGAGTTGTCAGTGCATGCGCATAGGATCGGGACTCGTGAATTGTTTTTCTTGTTTTACAGATTTTTTTTTTTGTTTTTTTTCTAGGTGGGAGGGCTGCAGTCCAGCAGTCCGATAGGATGAGCTGCCCCTATTTTGTGGTCAATCCTCTCTCTGGAGGTGACAGTTCAAATTCAGATAATATTTTGCATGCATATTCATGTTTTATTCTTGAAGAAATGGATAGCTATACTTCTTTCCTACATCCTTCCTGCACCTTCCTGCCTTGTTTTCACTTTACTTCCCTCCCGCTTACTCCCCATTTCACCACTTTCCTACCTTTCCCATTTCTTTTTTTTAAAGCATAATTGAGTGATGCTACACACCATGCAATATTTTACAGCTACAGCAAAAAGCAGTTATAAGTGCTATATACAGTTGTAGTGGAAACCAATACCATCTAGCTATATTTTAGAGACTTCATACCAACTATCACACTGCAAAATTCGGATTTAATGTAAAACTATTTGACACTGTTACATACACAGGGACTCAAACTAGTACCATCTGAATACAACAATGAAAACTGAAAAATGAGGACTTTTTGGAGAGAACCTCATTGAATAAATTACCTGTAAAGGGAAGTATGAAGTAGCGAATAATGAGTTGTAGTGAATATGAGGAAGAAGAAATAGTAAAACCTTGTTTCCAAAAATTTTAATGAATAATCATTTTGAATGCATTTAAGAATTAATATGTATGGGAAGGATTTAGAAATATGAATATGAACATAATTTTGCATGGAATGCATGGGAAAGAAAAGGAATATGGCTTTGATAATTGGAATAAAATGTTATTTACAGCACTGTGTGTGTTGTGGAAAAGATGCGAATGATCATTGTGTAATAAAAAAAGAATACGAAAATGAGATGTCAGAAGTAAAAAACAAAGATCATTGTGGAAGAAGGAATGTGGGATAGAGGGAAGAGTTAGCTAAGTATGTTGCAATATATATTAAATATATGGGGCTTTGTGTTATTTAAAAAAATAATTGAAATGCTTTACATTATTTCTTGTTGAGAAGATGAAAGAGTAATTACTGAATATAGAAAGAAATTATAATAATGTAAACACTAGGTTGTGGTGAAAGCAAATAATGTAAATATTGTAAATAAAACACCCCATATTTTTCCTATAACTGCTGAGGGATCTTCAAAATCCACTTAAGGTACCATCAGCTCAGGTAGATGGAGTCTCTGTTTAGCATCTCATCTGAAGTATGGAACACTTATATGAGTAGTACCCCTCATCCATTATACCACACTGCAGTATCAGTATTGGAAAAAATGGATCCAATTACCTGGTGTGGGAACAGAGCCCACAGCCTTCTGATCTTCCAGCATCAAAAGCAAGTATGCTACCTGTTGATGTTTGAAAGTCGAAAGTCTTCTCAATATAAAACGAAATGTGTTTTACCTCTCTAGCCCCATTTTCTGAGGCAGACCAGAGATACTAAAATGTATTGCAGTTTCTTTTCTTTGTGCACAGTATCTTACTGCAAAATGCTCTCCTCTTTCCAAGGAAAATGAAAGGCAACACTCATCTGGAAACTAAATTTTCTTGAGACCCTACTACCACAACCATGTTCTTTTCCCTCTATGTTGAGCAATGATATTAGCATTACAATAATTGTTTTTCATACAGAAATAAGTTAATGTTTTGAAGCAGACATCGAAGGTGGTAAATGACATGGTAACAAGAATAACGGATAACTACTTCAACTGTTTTTCAGTTTCTCGCTCTAGTTTTTCCACCTTTGCTGCTATTCCTCTCTCAGCTATGCCTGATTTTAGAGAATGCCCCTGGTTTTGCTACATATATTTTACAATATTTAGAATATGACTGCATTGTTTTGGCCTTTGACCCCATCACTTTTTGGCTTTGCTCCTGATTATTGAGCTAAGAGGTTGAAAAAAAACTATATAAAGCTACATTTGCACATTAGAGTACATTTTTACTGTCCCTAATTTTCAAAGACATCCCAGAGTTTGGCTTATAATTTTGGTTTGACTTCCTAAAAAACATGATTGTGATGCTTTGTTTAAAGGATGGAACAGCTTTCTTTTACTTCATAAAATGCACGGTATCGCTTTTACACTTATTTTGTAAACTTTTCAAATGTCCCTGATTGTGGTCCTTATTTTGTTGGCTTTTACTCTGATTCTTGTGCTGAAAAATTAAGAGTTATGCAGAGACTACTTAAAACAACAACCATTAAACAGTTGACTGTCTCCTCAGCCTTCATATCAGTGTCACACAAAACATTCAAAAGCCCTCACAAAGTGGTGCATAACTGATGATATTAAAGGCTGGCTTACAGAGGAAAATACAGTGCATAGACAAAAGTGAAGTCTGTGTCATTACTGTTGCTGGTACTGCTTCACTTCAGAATATTTTGAGGTGGACTATGTTTTAACCAGGGTATTTCCATGTTTGTCCACTGCTAGGGATGACAGGGTGAGCTCTTAATCCACTTCTCTGTTCAAAGCAAAACAGTAAAACACACATCTGGTGACAGTCTGCAATCATCCCAAATACAAACTGTTGATTCATAGTTGTGCTACAAGCCAATGTTACTTAAGTAAGAAAAAGGGATTTTTTTTCTTTTTCTTTTTCTTTCTTTTCTTTTTTTTCTTGACTCACCCAGGGAGTGGGACACACTGTTTCACGCATGAGGCACGTACACCTGTCAGGCCGAGTGTAGTGCTGCCCCTGATCACAAGAGACCAAATTTACCTACATCCTAGACATTGCAATACCCCAAAAAAGTGATAATACATAATAAAATGTTGACAATATACATTTATTTGTTAGAACTTTCAATGCTTGCAAAGAAGTTATTACATAATTATTGAACATACTTTCTTATCTAATGTAAACTGTTTAGTAGTAAGTACATAAAATGGATAAAGTACTAGTTATTTAGTTTCATGGTCTGAAACTAAATTCCCATAAATGGATTATTTTATCTTTTGGGACATGATCTTCCCCAGGGAACAACAACTTTGACAATACACCCCTAAGAGTTAACCCAGTTGTTTGGGATTTGGGAACTTATGTGGACTGTGCCCTAATCTTTGACCAACTTGTGTATATTGCTGTAAAAAAGTCCTTCTATATTGCAAAGCTTATAAACAAAGGGATTGTGTCTTGATCTAGGGATGCTCTACATAGACCAATTCAAACCCTGTGACTATGCTGTACATCCTACAGACTGTTAAGAGATGACCTATGTCTGGCATACAAGGCATCCTCTGACCCACTACTGACGGATTTACTGCAAATTAATAAGTCAAATGGCATCAGAAGTACTTGTTATAGAGATCTAAACCACTGCAATAATATTTCACAGAGGATACGGCTGCTGTGGAACAGATTCCGATTCACATAATGCAAAGTTCTTCCTAGTCCATTTTCAAGCTCAGCTTAGATCTATGGATGGTAAACAGAAAATGTAATGCAGGACTGTCCCTTACACTGCTAATGGACAGATGCTGCTCCTAAATGCTTTATTTCATACAGGGGTTCCCTCAAATGTTCTATGGTATGATCCCAGTTACTCTCATTATGGGTAATATATAATTACCGACCATAGGATGGGTAAGGCCAATCTATAACCAAATGGGATAGGTTATTTTGAGCACAGAAAGGAAAATTGGCTAGGCTTAAAATATGCCACATGGGCAACTAGCCTGGTACTTACCTATTACCATGTGAACCTATTTCTTTATAAGCATTATATATAAATTCAAGATACACAAAACTGGACTGTAAATATTAAAAATGAGTACTTGGAAAACCCATAGACAATGATACCCACTGCATGTAAATTTATAACAATTTGTAGGACTGAGTCAGCATGACTTTTTCATTCAGGATACAGGTATTAAATAACACAAATCAACACTGTACACATGGCTAACAAAAGTGCTACCTACTATTAAAAATTAAGCTATATACACTATTTACATGCCTGAGGCAGCAATAGTACTGTATGACTGCTGGACTGATTCAGCATTTCTTTTTCTTTCAGGATACAGATAGTGAATAGAACAAATCAACACTGAACACTTGGCTAACACAAGTGCTAGCTACTACAATAAACTCACAGTTAACCGGCACCCGTGGGGATTGATAGATGTAGGAAAACTGCACTTTCTGGTTGCTTGAGAGTTACTATTAAAAATAGGCTTGACTAATATTGTACACTATACTATTTGTTTTGTTTGACTTGGGGAGAGAGTGAATGTATTCCTATCTTCCTTTTAAAACTCTAAAACTCTAAAAATGTAAGGTATGTTTTGGCTGGGGGGAAACAGAAAGTGCAACATATGAAAATTTTACTGTATTTCTTCAATTTTTTTTTGCCGGTTGCTTGAGTTCCGGTTAACTGAGAGTTTACTGTATTAAAGAATTAGGCTATATACACTATTTACATTAATGAGGCAGCAATCATACTGAAGACTGTATGATTGCATCAGCATTTCTTTTTCATTCAGGATACAGGCAGTGAATAGCACAAATCAACACAGAACGCTTGGCTAATAGAAATGATAGCTACTCTTAAACAATTAAGCTGTGTAGACTTTCTACACAGTTGAAGAAGCAATAATACTGTAAGATTTTGTAACCTTTGTAAAAAAACAACAGTGAGTGCCAACATGATGTACACACAGCTCAACAGAATGGAGACGAATCATGAATTAAATTGAAAGCTGGTTATATAGTAACATTTAAATTAATTACAAGTGTCATGAAGAGGAAGATATGTTATGACTGCATGGTGTTGGAAGTAGGGACTCTTTCCTGCTGGAGTGAGTTAAGTTTTAATCTGAGCCCATTAGCTAAGAGACTCATCATCATCATCACTTCCTTTTTCCCACTTTCTGCATGGGTCAGGGTATCATATCAATTGTCACCATCTCTCTCAATTCAAAAACTCCTACCTTCTTTGACACTCATGCCTGACTTTCACAGGTCATCTCTCTCACAATTTATACACCTCTTTATTGGATACTCTCATTTATATATCTGCGGTGGTGCAGCGGTAGAGTTGTTGCCTCACAGCAAAAGGTTCTCCCGTTCGATTCTCGGCTAGAGTGTGAGGAGTGCCTTCTGTGTGGAGTCTGCATGTCCTCCCCGCAGTTGGGTGGGCCTTCGAAAGACATGCGTAAATTAGCATGCCTTCGTTGAAGGTTGAACGTCGAGCTGGCACCTCGGCGTTCGTGAAAATCTACTGCCAATCATTAGCAGACTGGAGTTCCGCTGTGGTGACCCCTAACCAGGAAAAGCCGAAAGACAAACAACAACAACAACTGGATACCCTCATTTCCTCTTGCCTTCATTCTGTCTGTCGCAAATCTTCTTCACCAGATTGTATTATGCTTTTCTGCACATGTGCTTGTATCACTATAATCTGTTCTCTTTGACCTTTTCTTCACTTGCAGCTATGTTGGCTTTTGCTCTTATGTCCTCATTTCTTTGTCTGTCGCACAGAGTGTCTCCAACCACCAATCTCAGACACTTCATCTGGATAACTTTTCACTTCCTCAACTGTTCAGTCTTTATTGCCAGGTTTCTGTACCACATAGCAGCACTGGTTAAACCATTGTCTTGTACACATTACTTAAGTAAGAGACAAATCTATGTATATGCTGCATGATAATGTAAAGGCATAATCAAATTTATTAAGCAAGTCTGACAGATGAAGCAAGTTTGATGCATTGCTAAGATGAGAGCTATGGGGTGGTGTTGCTAAGGATTTTTGTATGTTAACGTAGATAATAACAGGTTAGATGAATTAGTTACTGGAAGCTAACTACCTCATACAAGGGGGTGGGAACAATGTTCATGTGGAAGAAGGCCTTGCAAAGAGTTTTCCAAGTTAAACTTAAAAAAAAGGATCACCACACAAGTCCTCTTTATTTGTCACAAGATTAATTGCTTTCATCCTCTATATTCAGGGACCTCACCAGAATAAAACCAATACTATAACCACTGTTGAAAACTGTTTATCCTCCAATCATGTGACTGTGTTAAACCAATCACCTTAATACCCTTTTGCATCATTGTTGTAAGTTCTTAAAGTGTATGAAACTGCTTATCATTATATACCTCTGTGGTACTTTTTTAAGGAGCTCTCATGAGTCTTTAAAAAGATATTTCTCTTTTCCACCACGCTTTTTAATTTGCCATCTACATATCTAGCTGTGGCATGTCTTAGAATTCTCTGTGTCCACTTTTAGGCATAACATATAGTAGAGACTACAATAACAAAATTAACTTTATATTTTATGATGAAGTATATGAAGAGGTCTCAAGAACTGAGTTAAGCATAGCATATTATAAGGTCAATATGTTAATTTCTTATTTATTAATGCAGGGACAAATTACACAAAATGACTACAATTTTTTGAAAGTTGAAAACCTATGGATCCATTCTATTTTTGGGATATCCAGAATTCTTAAACATATCCTACATCAATGGTTGTGGAGAAAAAATAGGCATACTAAGGAGAATCTGGATCATGAATTTGTATTTTTTTGTACTGGAGAAGTTGGAAAATTACTTAACAGGGAGACCAAGGAAAACATTGCTGGAATTCAAAGAACTGCAGTGGTAAATAACACACCTTTAAGAACTTGCAACAATGATGCAAAAGGGTATTAAGGTGATGATTCAACACAGTCACATGATGTGGTGATAACTAGTATTAAACAGTGGTTTTATTATTGTTTTTATTCTGATTTATAGTTGCTTAGGTTGTTAACTTATCAGGTTTCTAAATTAGCTAGATTATTTTTGAAAGAATACACCTTGAGTGGAAAACCATATTCTAGCTGAGAAAAGGGGAGGACTTTGATGATGGCAGTCATGTCTTCAGGAGTGAGGAGCCCTGGGATATTTCAACAGTTATTGAGTTATTTTAATTCTAGGATGCAAGCAGACAGGTGCTGTTAGATGGGAGTAAAATAATGCCTATGCATATGAATAAAGTAACAGGTTCAAGTGTGGAGCTGTCTCGAGTTGGGTACCAGTATATCTAGGCTTTAGTCTTGTTGAGTTTCAAAGAACATTTTCATTGCCTCTGTCTAGTAAAGCATGCACTGCTTTTACTTTAATAATTTTTTTTTTAGGTATGTGAGTATAGTTGACAATGGGTGGTAACATATGATCTGGATGATCTGAAGTGTATGATATTACCAACATAGAGGACACATTGGTGGCTTGGAAAAGACAGTGACATTATTTATAAAAAGTGTGAATAGGAGGAGTCAAATTATGGGTCTTTGAGGAACTCCAGAGTGTTTTGGATCTGTTGAGGAGTGATTTTGACCTGACTTGCTTGAAAAAGATCTATCAGAAACAAGAAATTGCTGATGAGACAAAGTTCAGTAAGATAGGTATTTAAGAAAACAGTGTTTGACAGTACTGAAAGCCTTTAAAAATTGACAAAAAAAAAAAACACACTAGTATGAAGACCTTTACTGCATTAAATAAATTTACTAAGTAATTGAGAGAAGGGTCATTAGATTGCATCTAATCTGTGAATCTGTGATGGTTGTTTGGGGGAAAGAAGTATTTGTAAAGTAATTCTGTTGTTTGATCACTGGTTATTTTTCCAGCAATGTACCCAGATACAGGAGAACAGAGATAGGCTGGTAGTTGCATGAGTGTGTTATTACTTTTATTATTGGTATTATTTTTAGGACAGGTATTTTAGGGCCTGTTTCCCATTGTTAGGGGTACGATTGATGCATTAGGGGAAAACTGAGAACATGCCAGGCTTAGTAAATGAGATGCTGATATTTTTGTTTATTTTTCTTAAGCATTTTCAGGATGTGTATTGTTCTACTCTGGTTTATTCTGCGGTATTTAACTTCAGCTCTCCAGATTGCCTTTTTAGCAATGGTTACTAAGGTGGATGAACTGATGGTTATCCTGTAGAAGCCTAATTGATTTCCTCATGGACCAGAGAGAATTGCATTTTTATGTAAGGTGTGGGCAACTTTAGTAAACATGATACTATGGAGGACTTTCTGCATTGGGAAGTCATAGAGAATTATATAGTGTTTGGTTGGAATACTGCTTTAGTTAGGAAAGGAGAGGCAGTATCTAGATTAATTTCTAGATAGAGCTAATATAATTCAGTGAATATAATGTCATTATTGAGTGCATAGATATTTTCCAATATTATGTATTGTAATGTATATCCTACTGTTGGGGATATTTTTTTCTTTTTTTTTCTTTTTTTGGACCAAGAACATGTGATATGGTTGTAATTACTGGGGAAAAGGGAATAAACTGTATTACTTTTTAAATTTTTCGAGGTTTATTAGTCAACGTAATGGGTGGCACAGTGGTGGAGTGGTTAATGTTGTTGCATCACAGCAAGAGGTTCCTCAGTTCTATTCCCAGCTAGGGTGCCTTCTGCGCAGAGTCTGCATGTCCTCCCTGCATTTGCGTGGGTTTCTGCCAGGTACTCTGGTTTACTCCCACATTCCAAAGACATGCATCTGGAGCATTTCTCCCCAGCCTTCTGCTGAAAATAGGCTCTGTCCTAGTTGGACTTTTGTGGTCAACAAATGTAAAATAACTACAGAAATAAATAAAGATTTTGTAATTATGAGTACCATGATTAGAACTGGTATGTTCAGACAGGAAGCAGTTAGCTGGTATATGAACAATAGAAGAACCTTCCTCTAGATTTTAGGCTAGGATGATCATACATAAGATTCTATAATTAGGAAACTGGGAGCTTATAATGAAGGAGTGTTGTCTGAGCTAAATTGCACATATTCCTGCTAAGTTAAACTTGTTTTTACAGCAGCCACAGATATGATATATACTCTACTGTATATGTCTCCTATATTTCATAGTATAACCTTTATTGGGAAATCATTTTATGTGTTATTTGTGGGGACATTTATAGTGAACAGGTGGTATAACTGGGTATGAATTTGAAGTTCATGATTAGTCTCCATGTCACTTGACAGAAATAAGAGGGTCATAATGAGAGAAAATATATTTTTCTGGGTTTACTGTGTTCCTAGATGTAGTAAAGAGATAGGTTCATAGGTTCCTAGGTAATAGTCTATTTCCCTGTGAGGTTCTTATGAAGACTAGTCTTGCATTCCTGTGGTAATTATTAGCCCTTATATTTTGCAACACAAATATCCAAATGTGGACTGAACAAATATATGTTGTGGTAATTATGTTTCCCCTATCCATGAGGGCCAGCGGTGCTAAACCATGGGTGATGTTGTTTTCACCTATCCATTCATCCAAATTAAATTTGAATTGACATAAAGAAGTACTCTGCTTTATGTGGTGTGGAACAATCCCTTAGGAGTGGTACTCTCTGTGATACATACCTATCGCTCCAGTATGTTCTATTAATTTTTGCAAAGAAGATTTAGATCCCTAAGTAAGTGTTTCTGAAACAAGTGGATTTGTGAATTGGAAACAGGGTTGACAGAACAGGCTTTGTTGAGGCTATATACACAAGGTAGCTATTGTCTCTCAATAGTCCAATAGTCTGTATGATGTTAGGAAGAAAGACAAGACTTTTAGACTGTCTGCATATATATATATATATATATATATATATATATATATATATATATATATATATATATGGGTCTACTACTAATGCCCGAAACGACGATTCCCCGACGGAAAACTCACCAACGCCAGATGACCGACAGGTAAGTGTACCGACAGGGTGATTTGCCGACAGCGGAAAGACCGATAAGGGAATGTGCGATCGCGACGTGGTAAGTGTGCGATGGTGACGGAGTTAGGAGCGGTCAGGTAAGTGCTCGAGATTGTGGGATGTCGGGTTAGGCTGTGGGAAAGGTGAGTGTGTGTTCGTGTCAGAGGTATGGTTCGGGTAAGGTAAGTGTGTGCTAGTGAGGGACTGTAGTTTAGGGACGGGTTAAGTGAGTTAGGGTTAGGGTGCAGGTAGGTGATGTGTGCGTTAGTGTCGGAGATTGGGCTAGGGGTGGGTTAAGTGAGTTAGGGTTAGGGTGCAGGTAGGTGATGTGTGCGTTAGTGTCGGAGCTTGGGCTAGGGGTGGGTTAAGTGAGTTAGGGTTAGGGTGCAGGTAGGTGAAGTGTGCGATAGTGTCGGACCTTAGGGTTAGGGTTTGGGTCAGGGCTAGTGTGTATGCTATGTAGTGTCGCGTGTTGTTTACGTTCCGTGTGTCGGTGTAATGGTGTTCGGTGTAATGGTGTTCGGTGTTTTGCGTTGTCGGGTTTGTGTGATGTCGGTCATCTGGCGTCGGGGAGTTTTCCGTCAGGGAATCGTCGTGTCGGTAATTAGTAGTAGACCCATATATATATATATATATATATATATATATATATATATATAATTTATGATTTAAGCCCTTTATTTTTCTTTAAATTAGAAAGCACTGTGGACATTCCATATGTGACAAAAGAGGTGTTATATTTACTGCACAAAAACCAAACAGGCAAAACACACCAGGAAACCGGAGGCAATACTGGAAGCTGGAAACAGAGTTTAATACATCCAAAGTACAGGTTAAACGCTTTCTGCAGTGAAGATAACTGCCTTCATCAGAACAATGAAAACTTTAAAATACATCACATATATACATATGCCCCCACTGAAACCCGCCTTTTTTAATCAATTAAACAATTAAAATTTAAAAAGACACATTCATATATAACACAATTCAACTTTTGAAACATTGAGCTATATTTAGCTCCCTTACAATAGTGGGTGTTTGATGACAGAAAGACAGCACATTCTTGACATAGGTCCCTCTGTTCTCAGAGGGGTAGTGTCAATGTGAGAGAGTAATGTTTGTCAAAGGATGCTGTTATACTTTTCTTAGCATTAAGCCTTAGTCCATGGTTTTGACACAAAGTATTTGTTTGGGAAAGGACATCATTTAAGGTCCCTGTGTCCTCTGGGGAATTTATGATAGAACTGAGTTTGCAATACTTGGTCATCCACAAACTCTTATCATTTGCTTTGACCTCAGATAAGTAAATGTCAAAGAGGAAAACATTTAAAATTAAGTTTTTAATGTTAGGTCATGGAAGTAAAATAAATGTTTAATTTGTGAAATGTAGATAGTGGAGGGCTGCAGAGAGAACTATTTTTGAGACAGTGTGGGAAAAGATTTTCTGGAGCAGGTTACAATAGTTTGATAAGTTATATCTGAATTTTAATAAGATTTTGGATAGAGCACTGATACTAAACTTAGGAAAGGCTTAAACCTTCATTTAATTATACCAAAGCTTGTGTCTAAGCTCTTGCTCATACACCACACACAATAAATAAACAAAATATATTCACAAATGGAATTTAATAGTATAAGAAAGGGAGTTGCATCTGGCTTCATATAATTAATGAACTCAGTTTATTTCATAATACTGGCTTAATTTTTGCTTGAATATAGTCAGTAATTTCTTGGAATGTTTCCATGCAAATTAATAAATGGTAACATTGGAAAATTATTCCACTCTGCTTTTATAGTAGTTATAAGATCTTCAACTTCAAAACAATATTTGTCATTTTAGATGTCACACAATCCACTTAAAGTATTGCTTCACAGACATATGCAGAATAGAAAGTTGATATGAAAACTGCTTTTTTTTTCTTTTACCTCATCATGCGTTATTTCACAAGAATCCACATTATTTGCTTCCTTCAACATATGTCAACACTATTGTTCATTTTAATAATTTATTCTTTGTGCTGACAAACAAATATTATTCACACTTTTTACTTTTATCTCCATACATTTCATGTGACTTTACTATATGCTAAATATTGTACAATCTGGTCGTTAATAATTTCCATCTTTATTAAGCACATCCCATTTGCAGTGCATTTAATCTCACACTATGCTGCACATTTCAAAGTTTAATATACACTGATTACTGATATAAATAAACTCACTGCATACTAACTGCTATGATATTTGACTATTAATGTAGTCTTCCACTAAGCACTCATTGACGTCTGATAAATATAAATTATCTCTAAACAGCTTGCTGCAGCAACTGACTATTAAGACATTACCTGTAAAAATTCACACCACTTTCTAATACAGAAATTCAGTGCATATAGCTTGCTGAAATATCCATCTATTAACAAGTTGCTATTGCAATTTAGCTAATTATTAATTTTTAGAAAGTCTGTACACAGTGCCGTACTAAATGTTGGACCAGATTCATTAACATCTACACTGAATGCAACTATCCTGTACACTGCACTATTTGGTATTCATTCTACAGCACAGCCCTTAGTGTAGGGTAGCAAAACAAGGGTAAATGGCAGGAAATGCTAAGAAGAGCATAAGTAGCTGACTCACATGTTAATTAGACAATCCAATATGGCTATTCAGGAAGCTATAAAGCAATTGTATACACTCAGTGTAGCCATTTGCCCTGAAATCCAAAAGGCTTTGGATTGCTGCCATGATTACACTTTAAAAATCAAACACATTAGCAATTGCTACTGCCATCATTAACCTGGATGTGCAACAGGCTTTAATTCAAGGTGCTGCTGCTACCAAACTTCAGCCAGTAAGAAGAAGGGTGTTTAGACCTGGTTTTATTTATTATGGACACTGAGGAAACTCGGAGCTATACTATATAACATTAAGTATCCTGTTTTTTGTTTATTTTGTTCTTTATTTCCTTGTTATTTATAGCACTTTGTCTACTGTGTATTTTTCTAGCTAGTTTCACTGTGTGTGAGGTATTAACTGGAAATTGTCCACTTTTGTTAAGCATCTGTTGGGTTGTTTATTTCTGATAACTTGTTGCAGTTAAACTCTTTTTTCTAGAGGCTCCTTTAGCTGTTTAAAACTTTCATTTAAAGTCTCACTGCTGCTTTTCAGCTGTGAGATACATTTCTACAGTTGTTCCAAGTAGTGGGGATATTTGTAGCATTTCCACATTCAGGCTTGTATTTGGGCCTAGTGTTTGTGGAGGCTGTGTGTCTGAGCACATATTCAGGGACATCTTGGTTTAGCCAAAGCCATCAGGCATTTCAGTGAGAGAGAATTGTTTGAAGTCATTGGCTGACTGAGGTCACCTGGACTACAGCTTAGACTAAGTACCTCATTGGGTCTTTTGAGATTTTTTTCTTAAAAGCTGTCTCAGGTTTCAACTTTCTGTTACCTAAGAAATTCAGTTGTGAGTGTTCTGCCATTTCACACTGAACTGATCAAAGGAAGGACACTGAGGAAACTAGGAGCTATAATATATAACATTAAGTATCCTGTTTTTTGTTTATTTTGTTCTTTATTTCTTTGTTATTTATAGCACTTTGTGCACTGTGTATTTTTCTAGCTAGTTTCACTGTGTGTGAGGTATTAACTGGAAATTGTCCACTTTTGTTAAGCATCTGTTGGGTTGTTTATTTCTGATAACTTGTTGCAGTTAAACTCTTTTTTCTAGAGGCTCCTTTAGCTATTTAAAACTTTCATTTAAAGGCTCACTGCTGCTTTTCAGCTGTGAGATACATTTCTGCAGTTGTTCCAAGTAGTCGGGATATTTGTAGCATTTCCATATTCAGGCTTGTATTTGGGCCTAGTGTTTGTGGAGGCTGTGTGTCTGAGCACATATTCAGGGACATCTTGGTTTAGCCAAAGCCATCAGGCATTTCAGTGAGAGAGAATTGTTTGAGGTCATTGGCTGACTGAGGTCACCTGGACTACAGCTTAGACTAAGCACCTCATTGGGTCTTTTGAGATTTTTTTCTTAAAAGCTGTCTCAGGTTTCAACTTTCTGTTACCTAAGAAATTCAGTTGTGAGTGTTCTGCCATTTCACACTGAACTGATCGAAGGAAGGACACTGAGGAAACTCGGAGCTATAATATATAACATTAAGTATCCTGTTTTTTGTTTATTTTGTTCTTTATTTCTTTGTTATTTATAGCACTTTGTGTACTGTGTATTTTTCTAGCTAGTTTCACTGTGTGTGAGGTATTAACTGGAAATTGTCCACTTTTGTTAAGCATCTGTTGGGTTATTTATTTCTGATAACTTGTTGCAGTTAAACTCTTTTTTTCTAGAGGCTCCTTTAGCTGTTTAAAACTTACATTTAAAGGCTCACTGCTGCTTTTCAGCTGTGAGATACATTTCTGCAGTTTGTTTCCCACCCTCCCTCTCTGTTGGTATAGTGTTTTTATAGCTGGTGGCTTTGCAGTTGCCCGCCCCTAGTGTAAATTTGATCTGGGACCCTCCTCCCAGTCTAGTGTCATTACCTCTTTCTTCCCAGTACAGGGAGAACATTTGAGAAGGCCAATCAGCTTAGTTTCTGCTACTCCTTCCTCTCTTTCCAGAAAAAAAAATATATATATCTGCTTTTACTGTATTTGTGTTTCTTCCTATTTTATTTTGCTTTTGCTTCATCTTAAAAGTACTCAATTGTATTTATTACTGCTTGGTGTAACTCATTCTAAGCCTTTTAGTTTAAGCACTTGGGCTTCAGACCAGTTGTTTTATATTAGGAAGGTTTGTGGTCTGCACTGTAGTGGCAGAACAGGTAGCTTACATCCTTCTAAGTTGGGAACTGCTGATTGAGGGCTCAGTGTCTGTTATTCTAAAAGTGTATTAATTCTGGTTTAAGCACTTGGGCTTCAGGCCAATTATTTTACATTAAGAGGGTTCGTGGTCTGCACTCTTGTGGGAGGAGAGGCTGGACTCTGCCCTTCTGAGCTTGGAAATTCTGGTTAAAGGCTTATAGTGCCTGCATATTTGAACTGCTTCTTACAGAAATTGGTACACCTTGTTTGCTGTAGCATAGACTAGATCCAGGCCAGCTAAATCTAGCTTTGTTTGTATAACTTGAGCACTAATCCAGGCATTCTTTAAAGTATTCAATTGTATTTATTACTGCTTGGTAGTAACTTGATTAAAGTGTAGCTATCATTCTAAGTCTTTTGGATTAAACACTTGGGCTTCAGACCAGTTGTTTTACATTAGGAAGGTTTGTGGCCTGCACTGTGTTTGCAGGACAGGTAGCTTACATCCTTCTAAGTTGGGAACTGCTGATTGAGGGCTCAGTGTCTGTTATTCTAAAAGTATATTAGTTCTGGTTTAAGCACTTGGGCTTCAGGCCAGTTATTTTACATTAAGAGGGTTCGTGGTCTGCACTCTTGTGGGAGGAGAGGCTGGACTCTGCCCTTCTGAGCTGGGAATTTCTGGTTAAAGGCTTATAGTGCCTGCATATTTGAACTGCTTCTTACTGTATTTGGTACACCTTGTTTGATGTAGCATAGATTAGATCCATGCCTGCTGAATCTAGCTTTGTTTGTATGCCTGTTGTTTGTTTGCTTGTTATTTCCCTGAAAAGCTAATTCCACATAGAACGCGGCTTTTCAGCGCTTCTGTGGATCCCTAGTGATATCTGCATTGCTTATTGTACTTATTTCCTTGCTTCACTTGAAAGAAAGTTACTGTTTGTCATTTTTGCATTTAAGTTACCTGTAACACATTGCATTTAAGTTACCTGGCACTTGCTCACTAAAGCAATTGTATAAGTCAGCACTAAAAAAAATTAAAAGCACTACACCCTCACAAACTCCCATTGAGTACCTTGTTCCCCATTGGCCCTCTTTTTCAATTATAAAGGAATTCCCAATACTATTCTAGCATGTCCAAAGGTCAGTTGTCAATCTCCCCTCTGGTCCAGCTGGTGATTCTGGGAATCTTGAGGCAATGTTACAACTGCCTCATGTACACAGACAACACTCTCCTCCTCCCAACAAATTCCAACACATGTGAGAAATGCAACCATATAGCCAAACTGGTGGCTAAGCTCTCTCAACTCAGTACTGGCATAACCAGTCAGGAGGAGAAGGAAACCACACTCCCTACAATTCCAGTCTCACATAGACCTACCATGACAGCAAACCAAACACATAAACACACAAAAACATACTCGGAGGCTCTAAATAAAAATCTGCCTAAGCAGCAGAAACCTCCAAAGCAGACACCCAAGCAACCGCTACCCCAAAACAAAACACGTGCAACACATAACTCACAAAGCCAGTGTGCCAAACAGTCACAGCCCTTAAGGCTAAACAACACACCTGATACACTTGTAATAGGTGACTCTATCATCAGGCACACTGACGTCCCGCTCACCAGGCTGAACAAGGAGAAGGTCACGGTGAGCTGCCTGTCGGGCGCTAGGATCTGCCACATAACACAAGCACTCAGGTCACTCCAAGGCAAGTACAATTATGACTCAGTCATTATCCATGCTGGTGTGAATGACCTGAGACCTACCTCCCTGGACTACATGAAAAGAGACATAGAGGAGCTCTCTGAGCATGTAGCCCAGGCCGGTATGACTCTGACCTTGAGTAGCATCTTACCCTCACCAAGAATGATGCCACAATATGAAGACAAGATGAACAATTTCAACAATTATTGGTGTCATTCAAAGGGGATCCAATGCCTGTCAGCCTGGGATGACATGCTCAACAAGCCACGATGCTTCGCTAGGGATGGCTTGCACCTGTCACCCCTGGGCTTTCGGATATTGGCAAAGGCTCTTGCTACCCCATAGGGCCTTTTTTAGGTAAGGCTCAAACGACAAACCCACCTCCATAGGTATCACAAGGGATAAGAAACTAAGAGTAATGCTACTCAATGCCAGAAGTCTAAACCTCAAGATGCATGCACTCCAAACTCTCCTTAGCATGGAGAACATCAATATCTGTGCAGTAACAGAAACCTGGTTCAAGGCTCCCGAGAGCACCCCAGCACTACCAGGTTATACCTCATACCATGCTTTTCGGCCCCAAAACTTGGACCGAACCACAAAAGGAGGGGGAGTATCAATATTTGTCAAAGATACACACATGCACGAAGCATCAGAGACTATCCATGTGCAACTAACAGTGGGTAAAACTGCCTTCCAGTTTATAGCCTGCTAAAGGCCACCCTCCTAAACCCAGGAACCCCACTCGGCCTTCCTGAGAACACTGGAAAATATGAAGGTCTCTCCAAACACCATTATATTGGGCGACTTCAACTACCCAAACATAGACTGGGAACATTACTCTAACTCCAACACTCTAGCCCAAAGGTTCCTAGAATTTATAAACTCAAATGCTATGGAACAACTTGTTACCACTCCCACAAGAGGGGAAAACATACTGGACCTGATCATCACCAACATGGGGACTTTATGCTCCAGACCAGAAGTGTATCCCCTCACTGGTAAGATCAGACCATAAACTAATCTCACTGGATATTCACATCCCGACCCCAATCCCTGCCCAGAAAACCACAGTGAAAAACTTCTCTAAAGCAAATTTCACACTCCTCAAAACCGAAGTGGAATCCTTCAAAGCCCCCAGACATGTGGAAAATATGGCCCAGACTGCAGAATCTTTTATAAACGCATTCTATGAACACCTTTAGGAATGCATGGATCATGCAATCCCAAATAAAGCCAAGACCCAATCCCCCAAAGGCAGATGTCCTGTCTGGTGGACCCCAGCCATAAACAAACTATACAATAGAAGGAGGAAGCTACTACATGATAGAGCAAAATCCCAAAAAGGGAAGGCATCTCTGATCAGTATTAGCAAAAACTACGGGCACTCATAAAATTGTCTAAGGCCAGCTTCGAGAGAAAAATTGCACAGGGCACTAAGGATAATCACAAGGCTTTCTTTAGTTCTGTTAGGAACCTGGGTGGGAATTCCAAGATATGCTCAGAATTAGTCCAAAATGACAAAAAATACACCAAACCCACAGACATTGCCAACATGCTAGCTGACAGGTTCAGCGCAAACTCCCCCCCCCCCACCTAAAGGGCAAATATCTATCCCAGCAGAGTGCTACCCCCCTGACATCTCAGATGCTCAGGTAAGAGCCGCCCTCTCCAAAGCAAAAAACACAGCATCAATGGGACCAGACGGTGTCCCGGGCTGCGTCCTACATGAACTCCAAGAAGAGCTAAACCCATACATAAAACTACTGTTCAATCTCAGCCTTACTACAGGATATGTACCCAAAGAGTGGCGTACAGCAGCAGTTGTCCCTCTCCACAAAGGTGGTGCCTCAATGGATCCTGGAAACTATCGTCCCATAAGCCTGACTAGCTTGATCTGCAAAGCTATGGAAAGGATCATCATGGACCTCATAAATAAAGATATTGGGGACCTACAGACACTGGATCCTACCCAGTTCAGCTTTGTTAAGGGCAGATCTTGCCTCTTAAACCTGGTCAATTTCTTTGAAATGGTCACTAAGGCCTTTGACGAGGGGAAGGTGGTCCACACAGCCTACCTGGACCTCGCAAAAGCCTTCGATACAATACCCCACTCGGGCATTATAGATAAGCTCACCAGCTTAAATATAAACCCCTTTGTCACTAGATGGGTTGCAAACTGGCTCAAGGACAGAACCTACATGGTTAGAATTGCTGGAGCCATGTCAGACTCCAAACCAGTTACAAGTGGTGTCCCACAAGGCTCAGTCCTGGGACCTCTCTTGTTCGGTATATATTTCTCGGAGGTACAGGCCAACACGGAAGGACTGTGGCTGACCAAGTTTGCAGATGACTGCAAACTGGGCACCATAATCGACTCTCCAGCCGACACAAGCATCCTCCAAAAGGGCCTCATAGAAACAGACAACTGGTGCCAGAAGCATGGCCTCAAGCTAAACACCAAAAAGTGTATAGTCATCCCCTTTGGCAAAAACAAAGTGCCCACAAATTACCACATAGGTGGTAATCCATTAAGTACAGAAGAAGTAATTAGGGACCTGGGGACCCAAGTTGATAGCAATCTCTCATTTGACAACCACATGGCCAAAGTGGTTAGAAAAACATTTTATATAGCCCACCTAATCATGAAGGGATTCACATCTAGATCAGGGGAGGTTATCGTGCCTCTTTACTCATACCTCATCAGGCCCATATTGAGTACAATGCCCCTTTTGGGATGTACCTTACCAGACACCTGCAGCAACTGGAAAGACCCCAAAAGTACCTCACCAAGAGGATCAAAGGGCTCAAACAGATGCCATATGCTGCCTGGTTAAAGAAACTCCAGCTCTACTCAGTGGCATACCGCCTGCTCAGAGGCGATCTGTGCCTGACGTATAAAGCCATTTCCAATCTGGAATTAATGGACATGCTGCACCTCAGAAAAACCAAATCCCATCGAGCCACGCGCTCGAGAGACTTGATCCTCAGCACTGAAATAAATAGGACATGCTGGAGGGACAGATTCATAACCCAGAGGCTCCCTTCACTCTGGAATAAAATCCCAGTCCAGGTTAGGCAGAGTCCCTCATTGACTCTCTTCAAGAGTAATCTTGATGAGTGGAGAGAGATCTTAGGTTTACCCCGGGTATCACTTCTGTGTCACTGTTAGACAGAGGCACAGTATACTAACCTCGAAAAAGGGCATAGCAAAATTAATTTAAAATGGGTGGCGAAAGCCAAACACACTCTGGCTACACTTATAAATGCCCTAGGGCAGATAGCCTAGTATGAACCTATGAGCCTATGAACCTATGACACAAACACTGTGGAGCAATATCAGGTATACAGGGAAACACTAGAGGAAATATGCAACCTCTACCACTCTCACCTTGTGGTCCAAGGAAATCATGGAGAACCCATCCAAGTGGAAACAAAGGTATGTGTAGTCCTATATATACTAGCTCTAAGTACTTTTCAGAGACCCACAGGTGATATGTTAGGGGCATCACAGAGCTCAGCTTCCAGAAAAATACATCACTTTCTAAATGCAATTCTGCAACATGCAATGGAGCATATCTGTTTCTCACACACCCCAGAAAAGAGAGAAAGAACCATATAGGAATTTTATGTGAAGCACACTTCCCTGAAGTTTTGGGAGCCATAGATTACAGATACATATAAATAAAAGCCTCACCTAGTAAAAAGGGAAGGAGGTAGATTAAAAGGAATGGATGCCACTCTATAAACTGTCAGGTTGACTGGAATGCCCAAGAGATCATCTACAATATATGTGCATGTAGTCCCGGCAGTTTTAACAAATCACATATATGGCACACCTGTGAGCTGTACAAAAGATTTGCTAGGGGTGACTTTCCATAAATGCATCTAGTGAGGTGTGCAGGTTATGCACTGGAACTATGGCTCATGGCACCCATGTGAAACCTACACGACCACACTGAGCAAAGATACAACAATGTCCATTCTACAACTGGGAATATCATAGAACATGAATTTGGCTTGCTTATTTCTAGGTTCCAGTGTTTAAACACCTCAAGAGGTGTGCTGCAGTATGACCAAGCAGACTCTTCTGAACTACTCACATTCTGTTCTATGTTGCATAATATCATTCTCAGGACACAGCTTCAACAATGACAACTAGGGGCAGGAAAAATTTCCCAGTACCATGGGCAGGGCCAGCAGAACCTGCAGATACAAATGAGGAGTTTCATGGAGGAATACCATCCACAGATGCTGCCGGCAGCTTTAGGCATGCATGATATGCTGTGGCTCTGGCCAAGAGGCAAAGGATAGCTAATGAATACCTAAATGAAAGAATAAGAGCCTTGTCACATACAAATATTAAAACTGATACCTTCCAAACTGCACAGCCATTATTTAATCGTGTAATAGTCGTATTCTGTTAGCATCAGACAGAGGCAGCCCCCAAGGAGACATCTTGTATCTGCATTATTACCAAGGTAAGTCTGGAACATGTATAGAAAAAGCAATATAGTTATATAACTGTTTATTGCATTAACCAAATACTCATATGTCCCAAGAGTACAGTAACATCAACAACAGCTTATGAGAGATGTTTGTAATATACAGCTATGGATTTTACCCAATAATGTGCAGCAAGCATTTCATTTAGCAACTGTGTATAAACCAGTGAGTATGTCAATGTTAGCTTCATTTGCACAAATATAACAGTAAGTACTACTTTAACATCTACTTTGACTGCATGAGTAAGGAAAGAAAGAGCAATACAGTGAAGGTCAACAATTACAGAAGCAATCATTTACAACTGATTATAAGCTATGACTAACAGCATTTATTCTGCAATACATTTACATTAAAGGCAGGTTCTGAGTAAACAAGCATTAGCTGTCTGCTCTGTGCATCAGACGTATATGCAACCCAAAGTGACAAAGAAATGTACAAAAGGCAGAGTACAGTCATCATCAATTGCACAGGTGTGGAGGTGGGATAGGAAGACAGACCTGATACCAAAGAAGTGAGTGTGTACATGTAAAACAACATATTCCTTAAGTATCCAATCTTAGGGCCATTAGCACACTCACACATGTGTGAGGTGCTCTGGGGAAGTATTTCTTGAATAGACGTGTGTGTCTTTATGAACACAATCAAGAAGTGTGCTAGCACTATGTCCTGGTATCTGAGAAAAGTGTGAGCCATGCATGGCAGACTAGTGAGTTCAGTGTTGCCACCCCATACCACAAGAACTACTTCTGCAAGGAGCTAAAGTGCTAGTTCTAGGGTGGCTCTTGCTAGAATTTGGGATGCTACCTGAACAGGAGTGATGTCTACTGGATGATCTCTCATTAAGACTTCATCCAGAACCACAACCACATGGCCTACCATGTCTGGGTGTGGACACTGCAATCACTGATGGAATTGTGGCAGTATGTCACTACTGGAACAGAATCTTGCATGGCCATGTTGACTAACATTGGATAATGTAGTGAATCTATAACCAAGTGGATGCTGACCTTCCCCCAGCATCATTCTATTTCAGACACTTTCTGATCCAGTGTGTCATTCATCCTGTGCATGGGCTTACTCGCATGGTTCAGACTGTTCCATGCATTAGAATGTACAATCTCTTCTGATGCTCTGGTGGAATGTGCCTGTATCTCCATAAAAGTCGTGTGGCACTTATTGACAAATCAATATCAGGAGGAGGGAGAACAGCTGGCCTCCTCCAAGCATCTCTACCAAAGTACCTGTGTGGCACCTCACCCTCATGATGCTTATGGGGAAAATCAACCAGTTCTACAACTGGAGTAATAACACTACTCTGATCAACTGTGTCACTCTCAACCTGTCCTATGTCTGAGGTCTCTGTTCCATGGGAATGCGTAGACATACTGAATGTGTACAAAATAGGGGCAGGAGATGCTGCAGGCACAATCCCAGTGTCATTCTGACCCTCAGCACCCCCAGGCTGTGGCTCTTCATTGCTGCCATCATCATCAGAGGCTACCGATGTTCTGATATCAGGCAGTAATAGTTCCATAGTGCCACTGCCAGAATCACCTATGATGACAAATAAGCAACACACATAAAGGATAAATAGATTAAACAAGGATCAAACTCATGCTATGTGAAGCACATGTTAAAAACTGAGAAATATCAATGGAATGGAAACAAATACCTTTAAGTTATTTTACACATACATCTACCTTTCATACATTAATAAGAATAAAAAAGATGTACTTACTATATTCAGGTGGTCATGCACTAACAGAACCAGATGAGCCTAGATATAAAAAAGGCAATGAAATATGGATGACAAGTATCATTCACTAAATGACAGAAGTAACAGAAAACAATTTTCTTTACAGTTGCAAAATAAGACATATGCCATACAAATCTTTATTGTTCACTGGCCTTCCCCCCCCCCATTTCCTTCTACTTCTCTCTCTTCCTCAATGTTTCTACTATTGCACCTGTGTCTGTGGTGCTCTGTGTGTGTGTGTGTGTGTGTGTGTGTGTGTGTGTGTGTGTGTGTGTGTGTGCATGCATGTGTGTGTGTGTGTGTGTGTGTGTGTGTGTGTGTGTGTGTGTGTGTATATATATATATATATATATATATATATATATATATATATATAAAATATCTCTATAGCTATATATATGTATATGTATATATATATATATATATATATATATATATATATATATATATATATATATATATGTATATATATAGTTTCACTTCATAAATGTGAATTTCTGAAATATTGCATTTCAGCAATTTGTGTCCATGAAGCCGAAACCTCTAAATAACGAAAGTGCATAATAGGGCTATGTCGAATTTGCTCTTATGTATTTTCTTTACCGTATGGAAGTGTTCGGCTGGGATGATGTCTGCAGTTTAAGGTGAGTGAGTTTATGTGAGTGTTTTTGTAACTTGTATGAGTGTGTCAGGGTAGGGAGGTGGGGGTATGAGTGTGCGCGTTGGCTGTGTGTGATTTTTTTTTTTTTTTACTGTTTGTGCAGTCTTGGAGTTAGCATATATAAGTAAGTAGGCAATATGAAGTAAAACCATATATATATATATATATATATATATATATATATATATATATATATATATACATATATAAATATATATATATATATATATATATATATATATATATATATATATATATATATATATATATATATATATATATATATATATATATATACAGTTGATATATAGATATAGATATACAATGATAATTCTATAATTCTTTAATAATATAGCATACATGGAAGTTCTGTAGTAGACATATTTGTGTTGTCTTCCATGTCAGACCCAATATCAAGGATTTTGTGTGAACCTTGTGATGAGCTGTCTCAGTCTCTGACACTGGAAAGGAACTTCTCTGTTTCAGTCAGTGTTTACTCGATAGCAAGACCACCTCTTGTAGCCATATGTTCATGTACAATTGTTGCTGTTTAATGTTTGGCTGTCATATCACTGGCCATATATCTTATTTTAGAATATGTACACCTATGCCCTTAGACTGTATTCACATTGTTGACCACCTGCTCCCAGATATTGTCATCTAAGGACTTATCACCCCTGCATCTCTCTAAGAGGAATGATCTTTGGTGATGTAGAGCCTGAATTGTATCATCATTGTCAGTGTCAGTGTATGGCAGTTTACGAGGCACAAATGTCTTGGGGTCATAGCTCCTTATGAGAAGAAGCATACCAGGAAAGAAAAAGTACCTAAGTAAAACAAAATTAATTATTCACCCCACAAAAAAATATATATGAATGTATCCATCTATCATACACAAAATACATATGAAAAAGGAAGGTTCCATATGAGTACACATAACTTTATACAGATTGGCCTTCCCCCACCCACAAAAGAAAGAAAGAACTTGATAATAAATTCATAGCAGGACAAATGTCTCTGTAATTCTGTAGTGCATTGCATCATTATTGAAAAAAAATTATACCTGTCATGAAAAAATGGTTATTTTTTTTGTATGATATCCACTTCTATGAATGGCAACCAGGTAGACATCAGAGGTTAACACAATTGTCTATCCTCAAAAACAATGACCTAGATAATAAGCAATACAATAGTCTTCTACACTAAGTAGTCAGCTTCCCTTATTGAAATTATCACTAAAATGACACCATTATTTAGAAAAATTCTGCAGGGTCAAGAAATAACGGGTATATTTGCCAATGCCAACAGCTACTAAGAAGAGTGCAGACAGTAAGCCAATACTTGTATTGTGAAATGTAATTCATAGCTAGGGTTAAAATCATCTGTTTGTACATAACAGCAACCTACCTTTGCAGCAAGTCATTTATGAAAATAGCAACAAGATTTCAAGGCAAGTAGCAATATCAACCTCTCTGTATGCAAACATTCTCCCCTACTATGATGCAAGTTCCTTACTTGCATGATAACCCATATTTAATGCAGATTCAGCCATCTAGTACTGTAAGTATGCAAATGAGGTGTGATTTCATTTGCAATTATGAGTTTTAATATCTGCACTGAGTGCAGGGAATGTAAACATGGTGTAAGGACCTACATGATAGCAAGCACACTCCCTATTTCTTCAAGGATGGGCACTGAAAAGTGTTACCTGCTAAGTACCTGCAAGTGTAAAGAATTTGTTTCATTGTAGTAACAGTCAAGCCTTCATAGTCAGTCTTCTTTAATGTACACTTACCCTAGGTGTGCCAGAGAGAAGGGACTTACAAGACAGCTTGTGAGTACATTAAATTACTTAGGAAAGCAACATTTGTAACACTTATATGAATTGTCTATGACCACAGTTTCTGCCTCTGAGTACACTGTGTCTGCAAATAAAAAGAAGTACATTACTCATTGAAATGTATATTGACTGCACGGCAAATCACTTTGTATTCTTGTTGGAAAAGCATGGATAAGGGAAAATGCTTTTCACAGAATAAAGAGTAAAAAAGAGCTGCAGTTTTGCATTTTTTTATTTTTATATTGCGTGAGGAAAGATTACTTTTCCTGCTGTCAGGATCACAATCACCCATACATCTAACTGCAAATTATACAGAACAAAGTTTAGAACTTGTTTCTGTTGCACCTGTAATGTCATTTGATGCTACAGTATGTCCCATCTTGAATATATGTAACTTCAGTTTTTTCTTCACAATGTAGGTATGTGTCTGTGGTATACTGATAATAATCTCAAGTGTGTCCTCAAAATGTGCTGGTGTCCTGGGCTTCTCATCCAGAGATGGTGATATTTTGTGAGCAAAATGATGTTTAAGGAGCATATGCCCATGTTTCATGATCATAGGACGTTACTAGGCTAATGGCCCTGGGACCCTTACAAGCCTAGCCAAGAGTTTATCCCCAAAAAGAAACCAGAGTCAGCACCTGTCACCCCTGTCAGCAAGGGACAAAGGTGAAACCCCAGGACAAATTTGTGGTTTCCCATCCACTCATCAAGGTTGTGCTTGAAGAGGGTCAGTGAGGTGCTTTGTTTGACGCATATGGGAAGTCTATTCCAGAGAAGTAGCAGCCTCTGGAACACAACCTGTCTCTCCAGCAGGTTTTGTTAATGCCACATATTAGATTCAGACCTTTTGAGTGGGTAGTGTGTGAGGAGTTATACTTATGGATATGGAGCATCTCTTGTAGGGCAGGGTCAAAGATTGCCTTTGCAATCTGTATGATACTGAGTAGAGTGATAGTGATTTGAGCCTGTCTGCATAGATCAGGTGTTGGAAGCCATTGGTTTTCCTTGTGAGGTATTTCAGTGGCCTTTCCAGTTGGTGCAGATGTGTGGAGAGGTACATCCCAAATGGGGCATTATACTCAATTATTAGTCTAATGTGGGAGGAGTATAGAAAGGTAATAATCTCCTTTTTTCTGGATGCAATCCCTTTACTTATGAGATGAACTGAGTAAAAGGCTTTTCTGACCAATGCCGCTACATGATGGTCGAATGTGAGGTTGTTATTAACCTGAGTGCCCAAGTCTCCCACAACAGGTTGTGTGCTTAGGGGGGTTGTCTTGAGATTTCATATACATCATTGGGTGTTAGTATGTATTCTGAATATAGCTTTAAAACACTTTTGTAAACTGGATTCGAGAATTGCACCACTTGTCATATTTCTCTAAACACAACTCATGTACACATTATGCCACAGAGATAGTTGCCTGACATGTGGAATTTATTCGTTTAGTACTATACAGAATGCTGAAGTCCTCATACCAATGCTAGGCTTCTTTGCACTACAGAAGGCATCTTACTCATTTTTTTTCCTTAAGATGTAAACTGTATTTCACTCCTAGGGACTAATGCCAGCCCAGAGTGCACAATGCCAAATGGCACACAGATGATGAAGAGAAAAGAAAAATAATTATCTTAAATGAAGGGAACATTATGAAACAACTAGTTAAAATGTACAGCTCTGATATTTTCTCAAATTTGAATGAAGTAGTTAAAACATACAGCTCTGATATTTTCTCAGATTTGTCATCTTTGTATTTTTTTATTTTATATTGTGTGATGATGATGTATGATTCTAAACTTTGTGCTGTGCAATTTGCAGTTAGATGTATTGATGGCTGTAATCCTGTCAGCAGGAAAGATAATCTTTCCTCCACAATATAAAATAAAATATTGCAAAATGACAAATTTGAGAAAATATCACAGCTGTATATTTCAACTACTTGTTTCATAATGTTCCCTTCATTTAGTATAATTATTTTTCTTTTCTCTTCATTCTTTGTGTGCTATTTGGCATTGTGCACTCTGGACTGGCAGTAGTCCCTAGCAGTGAAATACAGTTCATCTCCTAAGGAAAAAAAATGAGTAAGATGCCTTCTGTAGTGCAAAGAAACCTGGCATTGGTATGAGGACTGCAGCACTCTGTATAGTACTAAGTGAATAAATTCCACCTGTCAGGAAACTATCTCTGTGGCATAATGTGTACATGAGTTGTGTTTAGATAAATATGACAAGTGGTGCAATTCTCAAATTCAGTTTACAAAAGTGATTTAAAACTGGATTGAGAATACATACTGACACCAATGTTGTATATAAAATCTCAAGTTAAAGTCTGTGATACATGATAAAAATCTAGCCTGTACTCCATGTGGAATATATGGTACATTGGTGTAAACTCACCTATTCACTTTAGTAATAATAATATGCTATGGATGTTGTGACATATGACATTTTTTTTCAATGTGTTAACACAAAGGCAGTAACATAATTAATGCGGAAATATGTGTCATATATGCTGGAGAAATTATCTATATCTCACAGTCTGTCAATATGAAACTTTTATAATATATTGTAAACTTTGATGTAATGAGTAATTGCATGTATTGTGACAAGAATGACCTCCTGTTATTGTCCCTGTACCCCCTTTCTTAGCAACTGGCATGTTGCAAGTAGATATGAAAAGCATAACTGTGTCATGTTAATGCTATTACAGATTTGGTCCTTCCTATATTTATCTATTAAATATGTCAATTTGCAATAAAAGGCACTTTTTACATTCTTTAGAATTTGTTTGTGTCTTTCGGCTTTTTTCCGGTTAGGGGTCGCCACAGCGGAACTCCGGTCCGCTAATGATTGGTAGAAGATTTTTACATGCCGAGTTACCAGCTCTGACACACAACCTTCAACGAAGGTACGCCCCTTCACGCATGCCTCCACACAGAAGACGCTCTAGCTGAGAATCGAACGGACAACGTCTTATTGTGAGTTGACTATGCTACCACAGCACCACCACAGCAGTGTCCAGAATGCCTTCTGCAATTGCATTCTGCTCAGCAAATTGCAAACATGTTTCATCCACTAAGGAAAAAAGTGAAAATCTTAATCAGGGCTGCCTTCTGAAGCACAAACTAGCCTCGCACCATTGCACAGCTCTTAGCAGTCTGAATAATACTCAATAAAGAAAATGCACCTCTAAGGTTATTTTCTCTCTGGCAAAAGATGTAAGTACAATGATCATAGAGAACAAAAACAGATGATGTATGGTTTAAATCCAGTTGACAGATAATATTAAAGAGGGAGTAAGAATGCCATTTATCACAATATTTTAATTAGAATTACCACAGTAAATTCATATGAGTACCATACCTATGTATATTGTGAGACGTGTATTGCTGCTTGCTAGAATATAATGTGTGTAAATTATGTTAAACATGACAGTGGTGATATTCACATTAGAATGTACAAACATGCATGATGCCTGCTATAACAGAGTTGCCCGCTTTGCTGCAAATTGCTCATATAGAACTCATCACTGTACTGCTTTGAGACAACTCCACTGGCTTGAACTGCCCAATCTCCTAACCTACAATCAGCTCTGTCTCTGTCATTCTATCTGTTACCTCCCCAATAAGTGTCCTGCCCTCAAAAACCTAGTACAACATCACTCAGCCAAAAGGCCTCTTAGATCATCAAGCAAACTACTACTAGAAGTCACCAACAGCTACAATAGATTTTGGAGATGCACTATATAGTAGTTCCGTGGCTAAAAAATGGAACTCTGTCCCTACTAGCATTCAAAACACATCATCCAAAGCCTCCTTTAAAGACCTCATTAGGAAACATCTCAAGCAAAGTTGGCAGTGCCATGATTGCTCCCCAGGTTAGTAAAAGTGGATAACATATACATACTAAATCTAGAGCACTTGATAATAGTTTTCAGTCTTACTCACAAACACTGGCTAATCTACAATGTATGTACTGTACCTGTGTACTATGTATGTATTCTACCTATGTTCCAAATTTCAGCTGTACACCACAAATCTATTAATTACCTTTAGTTTTAAAATTAATATGTTTTTGTTTATTTCTCTCCACTGTAACTGTTTATGTGCCGCATACCACTGTAAAAACATGTATCTTGTAATTTGTGTGTATACTGATCATGTCTAAATAACTAAATGTGTCTGTAATTTTTCTTTGTAGAGCTTTAATCCCCGGGCCTCTGCTGAAAAAGGGTCTTTTTGGCTCAGTCAGACACCCTGGTTAACAAATGTAAAGTAAATAAATGTGCACCATATTTTTGTTATAATTCTTAGGACTTATCACATATAAATATGTGTTTATGAAAGCATGTCTTTTGAAGTATGTATGTAACCTAACCCACCCTGAATTATTCAAGTTATGCAATTACATGATTCTGAAATGTATTTATAAACCCAAGTGCTACCGTTTAAAAATAATGCAGTCCCATGACTTAGTAAAGTCACAGACATACAGACATCTGTTAAGTATTTCTCCAGTCAGTCTTAAAATAGTATACCTATAATTACCAGGTTAAAGGTAAGTTGTTTTGTGGCACTGGCAGTTAAGTTTACCACCTTGTCTTTCCAAACATGTTTACTGAATTATCGCTTTTCTCATGAGTTCAAGTCACAGGTGGTATTACTCAATCTTACCTTTGTGCAAATTCCAAAAACAAAATAAGTCACAAGTTATGCCATTTTTTCTGCAACCAACCATGATTATGACAAACCCCATAATGCATGTCATTGTTCAGCTCTGAAACATGTGTCAATAGTTTGAGCACCACATATGGCCAAATGTCATTGCCATATTTCACACATTCTGTGGTTTTGGATGTAATCAGTGCCAATTTGTTTGGCAAACCATTGCTGTGTTTCCAATTTAAAAAGTGCAGTTGGCAAAGCTGTACATCTTTGCGCACAACCCATTACATGTGAGATCTGAATTGGGTGCAAAGTCAGACCACTATTTTTTGCTTGATTGTTGCAGACATGGTTGGTGACAGTAGGGATGGTGTACAGTTTAGAGCACAAAGGTGAGGTGTTGAGGAGTCCAAGATTTTTGTGGCATTCCTTTTGAAGCTCTATGGCTGGAGGCTGGTACAGATGGACTATACCTGGTCTCAGTGCAAGGCAGAGGGGTGGAATAGTTTGGCCTAGGTTGTCTCCATTGCAATTGGCATCCCATGCACTGGGGAGCAATGTCATCGCCACAACAGTGATATGAAGATGTGCAAGCAGGACCTTCCGAGTGGATAAGAGGATGAATTTAAGAGTTTAAACACCTCACAGGTGTATATGTATACTGAGCCATCACCTGTCTATGATATATCATTAATTAGCCAGTCAACCAATTTATTCATCATGCTTTTAAATATCTGTATTTTCTTTTCTCTACTGTATGGCTGGAGCAAAGATGTGGAAAACCATGAAGCACATCAGGATTGACTAACTCATTTTGGAGTAAGTATGCATCAGGTCTGAATGTAAGAAAGAAAAGTATTTTATGTCAATCACTCTATACCATCTTGAACAGGCAGACCTAAACTTTTATATCAAGAATACATACCTGTTCTACTAGCTCTTGGTGATTTCATTTGTTAATCAGTACATCAGCTTAACTGTGTGTGTATTTAGTACCCAGAAACACACATTAGATGTTTTCAGTATATTATTTAGATGATATTAACTGCAATACTGCATGATAGCATAGCAAATACAAGCATTAGCTTTGAAAGCAGATATCTGATATGGCTCAGTGAAATACATGATTCTAATTGTCATATCACAGCATTGTGATTGATCGATTGATTGATTGATTGATTAATTGATTGATTGATTGATTGATTGATTGATTGATTGATTGATTGATTTTATGACGCATTAATGCTTTCCCATCATATCTGGATGTGGTCAAGGTGTACTTATTTATAAAATATCTCATTTTGGTTTATGTACTGAAATAAAGTCATGTGACATGCCATTGATCTAATTCTCTGTTTTTTTTCCTTCCCTACCATATTTAATTCTTTTTTATTCATATATATATATATATATATATATATATATATATATATATATATATATAGACATAGATATATAATTTTAATACACTACTTCTGAAAACAAAATGGCCATCAGCACAAGGAGGTAGACCAACCTATCAGACCTCCCCAGGTCGCTGTGGTAGCACCATCATAGGCAGCACAGATGGAGATAATGGAGAACACTGGACTGCATGTAAGTGTAAATCCAAAATATTGAGTGATGTGGTTATTCAAAGGCCATTGTTCTCTTTTATCACCTGAAACTTTTGCAGCCACTAAATATGATAAAAGTAAAAAGCTCTTCATTATTTCTGAGTATAACTTGTGACAGTAATTAGAAAAATTCTTGACACTGAATTCATAACATACCCTTCAAATGTGGAACAGTGAGGAGCATGGACTTTTTAAGACTCAAATTGAGGAACATTCCTCTTAATTAGGTCACATGAGATTTATGTGTAACAACAATGGGTTTTCTACCCATTATTTTTAGCATTGCCCTGTTTAATGAGCAAAGAAGCCGAGAGCTGTGGCTGAGATGATATGTTGCAGCTCCTATATTTTATGCAACTGCTGTAATGTTTTGAGAGCTACAAAAAACACTGGAGTGGTCCAGTGTTCTCTGTTGTCACTGCACAGACATCCAGCACATCTGGGTTATAACCTTTCCGCATTACCTCCATAATTCCTACCCTACCTGCTCTACCTGGTCAGGTAGCTCTTTTCCAGCTGCTTCACAGGTATACAAAGCAAAGGCAGTATAAAGTTGCTACTTTAAAACACTTACTGCAGCAGTTTTTATGCTGCTGGATGTAATGAACTAGAAGTTCCTATGTGGTATGCTGAGATAATACTTCTGTCTGTTGACTGATGTTTTTGTATAGTGTCATGAGTTCAATTACAGGTATATGTCAAATTATTATTAAATTGAGATTTTATATTCCTATCAAATGGTCAATTGCAAAGGTCTGTATTTCTTTTCAATTTCAATATTTCATTAGTATACCATTTGAAAAGTGCAGCAACAAAGCATTGGCAAAAACATTCCATCTCCAACAGGGAGACTTAGTAAGCCACCTTAATTCTGCATATGCCTTAATGTTGCTTATACTCTCCTACCCCTTCTTGCTCCCTATTACAAGCACTTTTTTGTACAGAGCATTACAGATTAATAATGAGGAATAGAGAATAATTAGGTTCTAATGACAGGTAAGTAATGCCTCTGCATCAAATGTGCTGTGTCCACTTGTGCTCAAGAGAATAAATCTGACTTTGAACACAGGTCCTTTCACTCTATCCCACTATTAACACAAACCTCTTCTCTGCAACACACTGATGATGTCATCATGGCAAAAATGCACTCTTTCCCCTTAAGACTCAGGGGAGAATAAAATAAAGCCTACATGGATTAATTTTCCATGTAGCATAGTAGCACAGAGCTTACATGGAAGTAAGCAGCCATGTGATCCAGTAAACAGACCTGAGATTTCTGCATGAGTGTGTGAACATGGAATTGATTGTGACATGCAATCACCTCATAAGCAGGTGAACTGCATGCAAATGAGGGTGTTGGAATGATCCAGTTAGCAGATAGGCATTAGTGCAGACCCTGTGTTGGTGTCTGAACTGTACATGGAAAAATTTCATGTACATGAGATATAAAAGTGAATAGGGACTGTGAAAGCCCAGTTAGAAGGAGTGAAATAGAATAGCAGACACAGATATGTGCAAAACTATGGCCATTGTGTGTCCAAAAAGTAATGTAAAATAATGTAAAATATTTTTTTTAATACTCATAGTATGTTTGCGCAACATACAGCAGTGAGCAAACATGCCGTTATGCAAAAAGAAAATATTTAAAAGTGTAAAAATGAAAAAAATAAAATATGTGACAATAATGCATTATAGGGCCTTGCATGGAGTATGTACAATGGTAGATGTCTGTGGTTGCTAAGGAGGCAGGGTCTGGAATAATGTTGTTTCCTGGTTGTGTGCACAGATCTGTATGTAAATGAGCTGGGGTTACTAAATAGCAAAAATGGGTATCCATGCCTGCAGATCACATCTGTGTAGCCCTAGAATTGTGTTGGTGTCCACAGAGGAAGTCGCTGACATCAAATGGGGGGGGGTGTCTGTATTTCTTTAAGCACATTGAAGCTCAGTGGTACCTGTTTGCATGCAGCACTTCTGAGCAGAGCAGGGGTGTGTGTCCATTGCCTGCTAAGCTTTGTTTAACTTCAGGGCACATGTTTTAGCTAGGTTGAGCATGTTTGCATGGCACACCACTGTGCTAAGTGTGCCCCTCTATGTGGGTGTGTCTGCTGAGTGCTGAGCATTGTTTATATGTGCAGCACATGTTTGCACACAATGCAGCAGTGATTTGCAGGGAAGGCTGTTAAAAAAAAGAAGAAAATTGACTGGGAAAACCAACCATATATAAATTACTAATGACCCCTGTACCACTTAAACCGGGCCATTAAAACACTGATAATGATGTACTTGGCAGGTGGAATGCATCATAGGTAGCCAGTCACACAGACTGTACCTACAGCAGAGACCTAGAAAAGTTGCATACACCCTACAATCTGATTTCACCCCGATACTCTGCACCGCTGGAGTACAAACATGGGGTATTTAACTAAAAGAATGCTATGGGCTGCTGCAGCTCTGCTACATCTGTATGTGCTAGATGATGAAGTCAGTACTGATGCTGATGCTGATGCTGATGCTGACAATAGGCCTAGAAAGAGAAGGAGAAGAGTGTTCAAGCCCAGCGTAACCTTCCAGGAGCTACATGAACTGGTGATTGTAGAGTGCTACTGGGTGAATAGGGACATACTACAAGAACTCACCGAGCTCTGCAGCCCTCAACTCAGACCCAGAGCCAACAGAAGGGAATCCATCCCAGTGGAAACAAAAGTATGTGCAGACCTTAGGATACTAGCTGCAGGTACTTTCCAGAGACTGTCTGGAGACATGATGGGGGTCTCACAGGCATCAGCATCCAGGATACTCCACCAGTTCCTGGATGCCATGCTAACACATGCAAGTGAGCACATTTGTTTACCCTGTAACCCTGAAGAGAGGACTAGCAATATGTGACTCTTCTACCATGTAGCACACTACACTGAGGTACTGGCTGTCATAGACTGGATTCATGTACACATCTGAGCACTGCCTGGTGAGGAGAGTAGAGTCTATGTCAGCTGCAAGGGGTGTCACCCCATCAGCTCTCAGGTTGTGTGCAATACCCAGGGCATTATCATGAATGTGTGTGTTGGCAACCCTGGCAGTTATGATGACTCCCATATCTGGCATGCATCACAGCTGTACCAGATGTTTGCCAGGGGGACTTCTCATACAGCCATCTACTGGGGGATGCTGGCTATGCACTGGAACAGTGGATGATGACA
>NC_056733.1:1357399294-1357619294 GCF_019279795.1 Protopterus annectens | reverse complement strand
CCCACTACATCAGGAAGTATTAATGTGGCCATCTTTGAAGGCACTCATGCAGAGGGGTGTACAACAGAGAATGGTTCAGATTTATTACTAGTGGAGAATGGAGGAACATCTGAAAACCTACAAAATAGGAATACTACAGCAGATAATATTCTACCAACCATTAGACAATTGGACACTAAGAGCTTGGGACCGGTAGTGAGGAAGAAGACTTTGCTCCCAGCAGAAGGGAATTCAGAGACTAATGAGAGAGACAACACAAATCTTACATTCCCTTTATCATTTCTACCAGCAGATCGCAAGACATGGAGTCCCCAGTACAAGGGGAAGAAACGGAAACCCTCAGGAGTCAGGGGAACCACAGAAGAGAATGTGGAAGAAAACTCCAATGAACTGGTAATTAATTTATCTAGCCATGAGTTGACTGATGCTGAAATGAAAGTGTTAAACAGAGGTCTATCATTTGTGCCTTCACAAGGGATAGACATTAGTGAGTTGATAGTACAATTAAAACTTTTTTACTAGGGGTTTAGCACTTGATTTATTTTATGATAATGACAACACTGAGACAAGGGATATAGTAATTAATAATTTTAGGAAACCTTCATGCTTTGTACCAGAATTGCATCCGCTTTTAGAAAGTTTTGAGAAAGTTTGTTGCAATGATTTTTATATGTTGTTTGAACAAACAGGTTTTAAGTCAGAATTTTACAATTTAAGCCGACAAGAAACAGCAGCTTTAAAAAGTTTACAAAACAATGATACTATAGTTATCCGCCCAGCGGATAAAGGTGGTGCAATAGTGTTGTTTGATAGTGTATATTATAACAATAGAATGTTAGAAATGTTATTAGATGAAACCACATATAAAAAAATACATATGTATGATCTAAACAAGGTTATTAGTAAACTTCATGCCTCATTGTATGATATGTTGATGTCCAATATTATAAACAATGATCTCTATAATTATTTTTTAGTTGAAAAACCTTTGGTACCTATCATCAGAGGTCTTCCGAAGGTGCATAGGACATTGTCTGACCCACCCTTCAGACCTATAGTCTCAGGGAGAGGCTGGCTAACTGAATGTATCTCAATTTATATTGAGAAGCAACTTAGACCTATAGTTGATTCTACCTTCTCCATTTTGAGAGATACTAAACAACTATTGGAATCTCTAGCTGAGAGTGCTGTTGAAAAAGCATACTTGGAGAATGACATTATGATGACTTTAGATGTTCAGTCTTTATTCACCTGCATACCTAATGATATAGGGATAGACTTCCTGAGGCTTTTTCTTCTAGAGAAGGGCATGACTAACAACAAAGTGATTATGATCACCATGCTGATGGAATTAGTGTTAGAAAATAATGTATTTTTATATGGTGATGGTTATTATCTGCAGACTTCAGGGGTAGCGATGGGCACGTCATGTGCCAATTCTTATGCAAACCTTATACTAGCCTACTGGGAATCTATGTATATCTTTGGAAATGAGTTTTATTCACAGCACCTCAAGTATTATAAACATTTTGAGGACGATGTGTTTTTTGTTTGGAGTGGTGATGTTACTATCTTAGATGAGTTTCTAAGTTACATCAACAACACCACATCTTTTCTTAGGCTGACTGGGGAAAGATCATGTTACCAGATTGACTTCTTAGATGTTAACATCAGGAAGCATAATGGGTGTTTCACTACCAACATTTACAGGAAATCCTGTAGAAAGAACACATACTTACATCGTGACAGTATGCACCCTCCCCACATACACAAGAACATTGTTAAGAATCAAGCAGCACACTGTTCACGCCTAACAAGCGATGATTCAGCATATAGGAATGTATTGATAGGCTTAGATGCTGACTCTAAGTCCAGGGGTTACCATGACAATGATTTGACAGTCCTGCAACAAACAGAACGCAATGAAGAAACAAGACCATACATTAGGATAGCAACTAGTGAACAGGTGGAACAAAGCAGGCCATTTACTAGAAGTAAAAAGAGGATGGTACTTTCATATACTAATAAGAATAAGAGTATTACTAATGTCATTAGAAAGAACTGGGGTATCCTACAGTTGGATGACAGGCTTAGAGCACTTGTAGGTCCTCACCCCAGTTTTTCATACAAGAATACTAGATCTTTAAGGAACATGTTATGTTATGAAAGGCGACTTCAAGATCAACCACTCACTGTTAGAATGGGTACCTTTCCATGTCGCAGTTGCAATCAGTGCAAATACGTACTGGGCAGGAATAACTTTAGGCACCCGGACACAGGTGTGCTATATAAATTCGATCATTATGCAGACTGTAGGACAAGGAACATAGTTTATTTAGCCATCTGCACCAAATGCCAGGCTTTCTATGTCGGTATGACGAATAGAACGTTGAGGGAAAGGGTTAGAGAGCATTTATATGTGATCAACAGGGAGAATGACAGGAACGCACTGGCTAGACATGTTCTATCACAAGGCACCACACACACCTTTGATTTCTTAGTTATTGAATTGATACACACCACATTGAGATTAGGCAATGTAAGTAACTTCACTGAAAGGGAAGAATGTAAATGGATCATCAGAATGAAAGCAGATGAAGGACATGGCCTCAATGAGAGGGTTACTCTGAAACCCTTTCTAGTCAGTCATCATCTTAAGCATTAGCAGTTATTTATTAATATACCTTTGACTTTTTCATGTTTCTTGGTGTTAGTAGGAATATGTATTTTTAGAAGTTTTTCAGTAGTTTCATACACTTGAAATGTTTTTATTACATGCTGTTTTTTATATGCTCTTGTATTTTTAAATATTTATATGCTATTTGCCATCTGAAATGTTAATAACAGTTATAATCTATTACTACATCCATTTTAATGTCAATGTTGAATTTTGAAGTTTTAATTTTTACAATATAAGTTTCTGACTTTTTAACTATTTAGAAGTTTCTGACTTTTTATAGTTATGTATTCGTACAAAGGTTTTCATTGGTTAACTGTTTAATTGATAAGTGTTTAAATACAGAAGTGATGAAGTGTTTTATTAAAGTCTGAAGAAGCGTCCAGAGTAGACGTGAAAGCGCTAACAACCCATGGAATAAAGTTCTTTTGCTGTTCAAGTATAAAAATTTTTTATTGATTTTTGCTTTTTTGGTTGATGGTTGGCTTCGATAGTCGTGGAGTACCTGCACCTTGATATGGGCAGCACCATGCCCAAGGTCAGATATGGTGTTAGTACCTGATGGTGACTGCTGTCCACTCAGCCTGTGTCCCCCAAAAGACCACCCAGGACCATGTGCCCATGGGGTGCCACGTCATGGTGTGGACAGCACACCTCTCTCTGTAGTATTGGAGATGCTGCCACTATGGGAATGTGAATGTGCATGGCCACATGGACTACCAGCAGATGGTGTTGCTGGCCTACGTCCACATGTCCAACGGCCAACCCCAACCACATGTTCCAGCACACAGACGTGTGGTCAAAGACAGACAATGTCTGAGCCCATCGTCTGTCCACTACATCAGTGAAATGTTCCATGGCACCACCAGTGCAGTGGAGGCAGTCATGGATGTCAGACTGTGCTGCATCCATAACCCTAAGCATCCATCTGGTGTTGCATTCAGCTCATGCCTATGCCACCATGATAGCCCCAAACATGTGGCAAGTGACCCTTGATGTGACACCTGCAACTGGAAGTGGATGGGCAGCAGTCCTCCTTTGAGCACCCCTGTCAATCTGCCTGTGAGGGACCTCACCAATTCTCTGGCTATGGCCAGTGTCTACACTCACTGATGCCATTATTCTCACATTGTCCTGTACTATGCCACCATCATCTGACTGTCCAATATCTGTTGCCTCTGGTGACTGGGTATGTGTAGCCATACTGATTGTGTATGGGGCCAATGGGGGCAGAAGAGGGATCTCAACCTCTGGGATATATTCACCACTGACAAGCCCACCTGTGCTTCACTATGGTCACCATCATCATCAAAGTCTGATGAGACACTGACATCAGGTTGTGAGGGGGACAGATTCCAATCCCTCTGTTCACCTGTGAGAAGCAAGACAAAAGCAGTACATTACCACCTGCACTATTATGTATGATAATCCACACAGACTCATACAGATGAGGATCCACAACATCACATGCCCCACATCTTCTCATCTCTGATCGCATGCACACCCCCCCCCCACAACAACATACACAGACGACCAAGGCCCCGTATAACATGCACTTCAGCTACATCCAGGTAATGTTACCAGTTCAATACACCTGTGAGGTATGCAATATGACAGTGTATGTGACAGAAATACACATTATACCCAGTAAACCTATTTTGACAATACTATGTCAGTTGTAGTACCACTGCCTCAAGTATGCACCTTCTCCCATCTGTGTCTGAATGGGCATCTTGGAGTAATTGCCTCTTGTATAGCAGGCTACATATTGATAATAACTATAAATGCAAACACATTAATATTTGTACAAATACACACCTGTCATTCCCTAGGCTATACACTGTAGTTAACTGCTCTGAACTGGAACATGCAATTATTCTACTCTAGCTAAGCAGAACACTTGTGCAAAAGGCAAAATGGTAGCATTTAACATTCATAGGGTATATCTGATCAGACAAAACAACAGTATAACACTTACCAGGTACAGAACCATGAACTCCAGCCACACCTCACGTACCTGTGAAAAGTTGAGGGAGAGGTATTGTCAGCAGCACCAAATGTTATGGTGTTACAAGGTAATAAGTACATATATGCACATATACAGTAGCTAATGTGATACTGGCTATATTGCTGCTATTCTGAGTATGTGAGCACCACTGTGGTGAAACCTCAACCCCCATCCAATGCAGATAGACCTAAAACCCATGTGGTGGTCTTTAGAGCCTGCTACAATAACTGCAAAAGTGTTATAGTGGTGAACAGAGTCAGCTTACGTGGACACTCCTTTGATGTGGATGCTGTGGCACCCACATCCAGGATGTATGGAGTGATATTTGGCTGGGAGATGTGGGTTGATCCTAGGTTTACCATGAATTCCTCTGTAGCTGAGAGTGGTTGTTGTGTTGCAGGCCCTCCACTGGTGGCAGCATGATCCCTGGCAACAGCAGCTGCCCTTTGACCTGCGGCACTGACTATGTATGTGGCATGGTGTCGAACCTGCTCATAGGTCCTGTCCTGTTAGCCAATATCATTAAAAGCCCTCACAAGGTCGGCCGACAATTCCGCTCACTGTTCTTGATTGTGAGGAATCCTTGACAGCAGGATGTTATGGTTGAGTCTGAGGGCATCTCCTATTGTGTCATTTTCTGCAGATGAAATCGAAAGAGGCTTCTGTTGATACATCATACCTGCAAGACAACAGCAGGGGAACACAATACAGGACCAAATACTTGGATGTCCATGACATACACACCCTGCACAACCAAAATGGGCTGCACTACCCACTGTTCCCTCACACGTCATACTGCACACTTTATTAACACACTACATGTGTGGCTATCACCAAGATAGTAGCAATACAGGTTATGTCCCTGTGTGCTGTGACAGAGACTGCTGTATGTCTCTACACCCATCACTGCACTCTACTGTGGTGTGTCCGCTATGGGCAAAGTCCCACTATGTCATACAGCCACTGTCAGACAAATAACTGTGTGCTATTACCACTATATGGGGACAATTTAGCAACACCAGTGTGCCTCAGTGACTGACAGCAATCCAAATCTGCTGTAATATATCTTCCCTGTAAGCATCATACCTCTCCACTACACAGATGTTTCTGGAATGTGAACATGTGCCTCATAGATGTGGTCCTTTTGGCAAACACATGTGAATGTCTGACAAATGGTTGGCCAATCATTGATGGTTGTTGTCAGAATACAGAGAATATGGATGTCACATGCCAGATCCCTTAGAAAATACTTATGCTACAGTAATATCTGTTAGTCTATTCATACTCTTACTTTGTATGACCAATATGTATACTCTGTAGCTGAGTTTGGGGCTAGGCCCACCCAGTAATTATGGCTATGACCTGAATTCCTGCTGTAAGGGTTTGACAGGTATGTTAGCCGTAGGCCTCATGCAATGAGGTATGAATGTCAACAAAACACTGACCTAGCCAGAGTACATCAGGGACAGTCAGGCATACTTTTACAATGTCAGAACTATTTATGTGTGACACTAACAGACTGAATGAAGGTGAATTACAGTAGATTGATATTATAGCTGTGTACACCCTTACTTACTGTTAATATGTCTAACTCATAATCCAGTAGCTTTTCTTCAATAATTGCAGGAGGGAGTAACAGGGGCAGAACTGTGATTTGATTCAAAGCAGGGACAGTTGAGAGACCTGGCTGTAGCTGTTGGACAGCAGAGTATCACCAACATGTAAATACCATAGATGTACTACAGGCCTACTGTTGTAATCCCTATTCCGCATAATTCCATCCTCATATCTGCATCCCATTGTATGGGGACATGTATTACGTACCTGGTAGAGTGAAATAATCCTATTTTGACCAGAACTTCTACAAACTGCTTGCAAAACCATTGTCTTTCTGAGTAAAGCAACATACAGACCTGTCCCCCATAAGCAGTTGATTGTCTTTTGTAGGTAATTCTCATTAACAGGTCTCATCTGCAGACACAGTTAGGCATGCACTCCCTACACTGATCCAATAACTGTGCTCTATGGCTCTCGCTCAGCAATGCACCATCACTAATATGCATGGTGCACTACTGAGGGGGAACCACATACACGGACAGGATAACTTCCATGTAGGCTCTACACTATGCCTACATGGATGTTATTAAATCTAGGGTTCAGAGTTCTGTGCTGGTTGGAGCTAATGCTATGTTCTCTAGATTGTTTAAATAGATAGGTAAGAGATACAGAGCTCCCTCTGGTGAACTTGTGTATGTGCAGCTTATATGTCAGGTATGTATACCTTCTTAAAAAGACATGGTTGTAGATTCAATAAAGCCTACATGGTCTGATGAAACCATGTGTGCATTGCTGCATGATGCGCACACAGTAGTGCATTGTTTTGTATTCAGTAAATGGTTCTGCACACAGTAGCCTGCTAATTACAACATAAGTAGCTGAAATGGATGCTAATCAACCAATCCAAGATAGAGGAGCTATTCAACAAGCTATAAAGCAACTATGTAGACTCAGTGCTAGTTTTCCCTGTGTATTCCAAAATCTATTGGACTACACCCACTAAAACTAGTCTACATGGAAAGAATGTTAGGGGCTGCTCTTGTTCTTATTCATGTGTATGTACAGCAGGCCCAAGTCTAGCTGCTGCTGCTGCTAATAGACCATGGACAAAAAGAAGAAGGGTGTTTAGACCCTATTTAACTTTTCACAATCTGCATAAGGTGGAAACTGTAGAGCATTACCGGGTGGATAGAGAGAGACTACAGGAACTCTGCCACCTCTGCTGTCCTCAACTGAGAAGAACAGCAAACTGAGGAGAATCAATCCCAGTGGAGACTAAGGTATGTGTAACACTTTAAATTTTAGCTACAGGAACCTTCCAGAGACCAAAGGGACATGCTGGGGTGTCACAGGCATGAGCATCCAGGATCTTCCATCAATTCCTGAATGCTATACCACAACATGCCAATGACTACATATTCTTTCCCTGTACAACTGAGGACAGACCAGAACTATGCAGGAGTTCTACCCTGTAACACATAACCCTGAGGGTCCTGGGTGCCATAGACTGTACACACATAGAAATCAAAGCACCACTTGGGGAACAGTGAAGGGTGGACATAAATAGAAAGGTCTTCCACTCCATTAACTGCCAGGTTGTGTCTAATGCTAAGGGAATCATCCTGAATGTGTGGGCTGGCAACCCAGGCAATTACCATGACTAACTTATCTGGCACAACTGTCAACTGTATGAGATGTTTGCTAGGGGGATATCACACACTGTCATATACTGGGGGATGCAAGTTATGCACTGGAACCATGGCTGATGACGTCCATCAGAAATGTGCACTCACCATCTGAAGAATTCTATAATGAGGCACATGTTTAAACATCATAGAGTGTATGGGTTGCTGAAGTCACATTTTTGGTGCCTAAATACATTTGGTAGAGCTCTTCAGTACAATTCCCATATATGTGCTGAAATATTCATCATCTGTGCCATGCTTTACAACATTATCCTGAGAAAACAACTTCAACAGGAACACAAAGGGGAAGGGCCATACACCACTGGCAAGTTCACCATGGATTCACTAGACAATCTTGAAATACTGAAATGTCGAATTTCAGTATTTCGAGAATGAATAGTCGAAAACTCATATACTCGAACACCCAAAATTGCGAATAGCACAATTGTGACCAAACACACACACACAAAAACCAACACATAAACACACAAACATATACCTACTTAACTACACTAAAACAAATAAAACACACACAAACACAACATAACACACAAACACACCTACCCTACCTATAAGATGGGGGACCCCCCATGTGGGGGATTGTGCCCCCCACACCCCCTACTTATATGTTCTAACTCCGATGTTGCACTAAACACACAAACATACAAAAAACACCATTACACACACATTCACACACACTAAAATCCCTACGTAATGTCCTTACACAAACACCACTTACCTGATAAATCCACAAACTGCACCACATGTCACAAATGCGGCACCACGATAGCGGACTCGGCATTTCCATATTCGACATAATGCAGTTTTGCGTAACTGCACTTTCAACTATTTAGTCTCAAAGGACTGAAATTCGACATTTCAGTACATTGAGATTGCCTAGTGTATCCATGTACAATATACCCTCACGCTGGCCAAGAGACAATAGATAGCGTACATGCTCAGCACCTAAAAGGTTAAAAAGATCATCCTACACACATACAGTAAAAATGAAGCCAGGCAATAATTACAACCTTTACTTACCCATGTAATGGTTATACACTGCTAGTATTAGATAGTCAGTTCTGAACTAAAACTTAGAACTGCTGGATTTCCAAGGAAAGTGTTGAACCTGGAATAGAAAAATAAATGTCTTACAATACAAATGAATGACATATCTTTGCATACTGTTACTTGGTAATGTAAGTAAGTATAAGGTGGGTCATTTTTACAGCAATTACATCAAGATGTGATAACACTGACTTATGTGATTACATGTGCTATCAACTAATAGGCCTCATGTATGAAAGATTCACACATTCATGTGTCTTAAATGTACAGATTTCCACCAAATGTCCACAGTTTGGTGTAACACTTTTGTACTGGCAAATCCTTAAAGTGTGAAGTTAGAACATAATGACACACATTTCAGTTTCAGACTTCATATCTCTCAGGAAACAAAATATAAACACAGTAATGCAAAACCTGTTATTCTAGCAACTAAGTTTGTAAGACCTGAATTTTTCAAAACTTTCCCCACCTTTGAGCCTCTGTCTCAGTTTTGTTTATGGCTTTGTCAAGCTTTGTTGCTTTAAGAGGTTTGGAGGGATGTACACATTACAAAAACCCATAAGAAAACAGTACAATTTGCAAAACACTAACACAAATACAGATGTTATAAGCACTAAGTCAGCTATGCACCCTGAGCATCAAACATAAGACTTGTGTATCCCTAAATTTAAAGATAGAAAATAAGGACATGACACAGTTATCATAATTTGCCCAGGGTGTTGTGTGGGAAGGGGCAGGAGGCCTAAGCTGACACAAAAGGTAAGTGAGTGTGTGTGACTAAGAAAGAGAAACAGGCAGACATTTGGATAAAGTATCAAATGGCTACTGAGACAGAATAAACTGTAAGCCTCACTACTGACCCATGTAGCGGTTATGTGTGTGTGTCTGTATGGCCACTCCAAGTGAAATTAGTGTGTGAGTGCCTGCAAGAACACAGCCAATCTCTATGCTAGCTCTACATCCTGGTATATTGGACCAGTATGAGCCATGCATAGTAGAGGTGACAGCTTATCGCCATCGTCCACAAGCCTGAGAACTAGCTCTGTGAGGAGTTGCATTGGCACATCCATGCCCATGGTCAGATACACTGCTGCTACTTGAACATGACTGATATCTGCTGGACAAGTTGCCTACATAAGTATGTCCAGGACCATGACCTCATGGCCTACCATGTAGAGTTGTTGACACTTCAACCACTGACAGAGCAGTGGAAATAATGCTTCTACCTGATCATGATGGAGGACTGCCACATTGGCTAACATCAGATTATGTGGCTGGCCTACATCCACATGGATGCCATCCCCCCTAACAGACATTCATTCACAGACACCGCCTATTCCAATGTATCATTCATTTCACCCACCCCCCCACCCCACACACACACACTTACAGGTGAGGTTGCACAAAGATATTACACACAACTCAACATGCATGACATATGGCACTCAGCAGCATGCAGCGCAGCTATAGTCAATCCCTGCTAGCAACATTATATATCTCTGTGATGCATGGGTTGTGTTAGTAGAATATGTCCCTTCCCCTGGAACACACTGCACCCATGTACACAGTATTGCTGTGCACCTGTTCGGCACCCTGGCATGTACTGTGCACCATACCTTACAGGTGTATACACCATTGCTGAATGTGTATTATTGTGTCAGTTATGTTTGCTCTGCTGCTCACAGCCCCTATGTGTTTGTCCGACACATACCTGGGATGATATGTGGACAGATGTCATTTGTGAATGCCCGATGTCTGATTTACAGATCTCATCATCAGCGGTGTATGTATGGCCAATATGATACAATTACACTGACAAACTTCAAACCTTAACGTGGCTATGGGGAGTGCACACACCCTTATTGATATGACTCCCTCTTCCTTGATATGCCATGGGACGACATTACTGGATATGTTAACAATACATTAATCTGATATGTCACATATGACCTGTGCAGTCAAATGCAGTGTCAAACAAATGTGTTAGTTGTGCAGATGCTGATTGAGATGCATACACTTTGTGGGTGCATATGCGTGCATGCCCTTATCATGATGGTTTGTTGCACCTACTGTTAAGTGTACTACAGCAGTCACTATTCCTGGCAGGGGTATACTAGCATGGGCCATCTGCGTTTGCCAGTATTTGGTCAGTCTGTCCTACAAATGTCCCCCAACTTTGCACAACTGCAATGTCAACTCATGTGCACATCCCTTGGAGGTCACACAGTGTCATCACTATTGCTGTGGAGGCAGGGTTATGTCTGCCACAGTTCCTGACCTTGGCTGTGTGCAGATACAGCCATTTGTAGAGTCCTTTGGATGTCTGCTTCAGTGCACTCTTGTGTCACGATGACACACCTTTCCCACCCTCAACTTTTTTGCAGATGCTTGACAACTATGGCCTACACATGTGTGTCATTTTGCAGTGTCCCAAACATTGAACACCATGTGTACCAGCCTAGTCCCAGCTAATGAATGGCAAACATACAGGTGTACACTGTCACCGGCAAGGTACAGATGGGGATGGTGGGCTTGAGGTAGGATGAGGTGTTGGTTGTGTAGCTCATGTATCTTAAATGATACTGTCTGCAGGTTCCCAACGTGGTCTTGGTACACCAGTACACATTGCAACACATGCCTTTTGGGGACCTTTTCTGTTATGCATATGCTACCTGTAGAGACGGTTGACTGATGTTTCCTGTGGTACAAGTGTCCCATCTGATTATCCTAACCCAGGGGTCTGCAACCTTCACTATCAAAAAAGCCATTTTTGGCCCCTCTCTCACCAAATAAAATTCTTTGGGAGCCACAAAGCCTATTTTACCCCTAAAGTGAAGATAACACAGAGTATAACGTTTTATACACAGTTATTAAATTAAATATAAAATAACTAAATTTATAAGAGCAATATTTAAAATCTGTCCTTATTTTTGTTCCTTTGTTGGGATTGTTCGATCACTCATTGTGTGTGTGTGTGTGTGTGTGTGTGTGTGTGTGTGTGTGTGTGTGTGTGTGTGTGTGTGTGTCTGTGATATCTCTCAAATTCTTAGAACAAGCAATCTGGACAAAGCCATAAATAATGGGAACAAAGGCCCAAAATAGGGACTCTTAAATATTGCTCTTACAAACTTAAAAAGTTGATAGAATAACAGATTTTGCATTAGTATTAATTGTCTGAAGGGTATGAAGTCTGAAACTCAATTGTCTGCCTATTTTTTCTGACTTCGGCCCTCAATGATTTGCCAGAAAAACACAATTTTATGAGAAACAGACAAAAGGTATGAGACAAAACTCAGGACATTCCGCAAAAATTTGCACAGTTGAGAGGTAACTCTGTGTGTGTGTGTGTGTGTGTGTGTGTGTGTGTGTGTGTGTGTGTGTGTGTGTGTGTGTGTGTGTGTGTGTGTGTGTGCGTGTGTGCGTGTGTGTGTGTGTTGTGTGGTAGAGCAGCTATTATTTTTCAAAGCTACAGTGAGCCACTGCAGAGGGGTGAAAGAGCCCTAAGCCATGGGCCACACTTATGCAGAGTCCAGGCAATTGCTAACATAGGTACTGCACAGCTAGTACTTGCTAGACATTCCTGCAACTCCATCAGTGTTGTGACATCTTACTAGGCAGCTTGCATGACCAGTTTGCAACATGTGTTGTCATTTGTCTTGGATGGCCATCTGTTTATTTTCTACATTAATCCTGTCCCATACATCCTCGCGGCATACATGACTGTCTGCACTGTTTGCCATGGGGTATGTCCCGACAGTAGATTTAATTGTACACATACCCACTGAGTTGTATATTTAGATTATTGTTGCAGATATGGTGGGGGGGAGAAAGATGTCAATTAACAACTTGTATATCCCTATAGTTCTCATTACTTTCTTAGTCAGTGCTTTAATCTGTACCTTACAGGTATTATTACACTACCCTATGGCCTTAGTTTGGACAGTGGTATGGTTGTAGACAACTATATCCAAATGCGGAGCACAAAAACCAGGAAATAACACACAAATAGGATCCAAATAGATGCAGGTGGTAACGCCAAAAAAGTCAAAAAGCGCTGAAACACAGGACAAGTTTATTGAAGTGAAGCACTTTTCGTCTGTGTAGTACACAGACTTCTTCAGACAAGGTACATTAATCAATCACAGCTTTTATACTATCCTTAATTCCCCAATTGACTGTGAACAAAAGCAATTAGGGTCAAGAAATTGTAAAAGTCAATGTTACCAACACATAAACAACTCTATAATTCAGAAATGCAGAACATTGTGAAAAAATATATTAAAAGTAGCTATAGTTTAGAAATAGCTACACTTAGAATAAATAAAATTAAATTAAGTTAAAATGAGCTGCCTAATAAGCTGCAAAGGCAATTACAAAAATCAGTTAACCCCACATATTATAACTGTTTCTTAAATGTTCTTAATTTTGTATATCTATTAGACATATATAAATGCATAAACAGGAAACACTTTAAATATGCATCTATTTATATAAAAATATGCATCTATTTATATAAAAATATACGTAAATGCATATATATAAATTTAAGATGTATGCAAAAATAGATGTACATATATAGATCGTACATACAGAGCAAGTACAACTACTTTTTACATTCACATTCATACTGTCTCTAGGATTACTGTCTATATGGAGGTGTGTAGACTATCTTAGTAAATTCCTCAATTTAAGTATAGAACTAATGGAACAACCCTCATTTAAACCAGGGAAAGCGTAGGCGTTAAGTCTAATCTGCCATCTCAGTTCTGATGCTTCCAGGAGTAACTGGGATGGGGCACCTCTTTTGTTTTCGAACAACTGATCAATAACCATAAATTTAAAGAAATGGTCTTTACACATAGAAATGTGTTTAGCCAACACGTTCTCTTGCTTATCCTTACTTATAGCATATTGATGCTCGTAGATCCTTTCTCGTAACCTGCGCTCAGTTTTACCCACATAGAACCCTTCGCATTTTTGTCACTGTGCGATATAAACAACCATGCGGGTATTGCATGTAGATCTACAACGCAAGTTAAAGCATTGGTTGTTAGCCTTGAACCTATTGGATTCCAAAACGTGCTTACACTGGTTGCAATTTTGGCATTTATACATACCAGGTGTTCGAGTGGAGATGTTAACATTATGTTCCAGTAAAGATTTCAAATTTTTACCCCTCCGAAAAGTGATCTCTGGTTTACTCCCTACTTTACTTAATACTGTAAAGTTATTCCTAAAGATGTCCCAGTTCTTTTTAATAATTTCAAATGTAAAATGACTATCAATACTGTAAGTCAAAATTAGTCTGGTGTTAGTGTTAAGTGTATTACCATTCGGAACCTGACTGGGTGTAACCAGGGTAGGGGTAATAGTGGTATAAGTACTTTCTTCAAATGTATCTACCCTAAGTAGAGGTAGGTACATGCCATTAAGTCTTTTGTTAGTCACTTCTCTCACTAGGTTATCAAGTAGGGATGGTGGGTACCCTCTGTGTAGGAACATATTGACCAGTGCTTTACACTCGTTTTGAAAATCAACGTCCAGACTACCAATGCGTGCAGCCCTAACTAACTGCCCCTTAACGACTGATCTCTTCTGGTAGCTAGGGTGACAACTGCTATAATGTAGTAAAGAATTAGAGTACGTTGGTTTCCTAAAAATCTTGGCTACATATTTACCCAATTCAAGGTTTTTCGCCAACCAAATATCTAAGTAGGCTATAGCACTCTTACTGAATTCGAAAGTAAAAGACAGAAAATCAGTGGAAGAATTAAAAAAATCCAAAAGAGAGTTGCATTCAGGTTCATTACCCTTGAATAAGATAAAGATGTCGTCCAGGTAGCGTGTGTAGTACTTAATGTTATACATGACTTCACTGTTGTTAAACACATATTCTCGTTCCCAGTACGACATAACCATATTGGCCAGGCTAGCCCCACAGGGAGAGCCCATGGCCACCCCTGTTGTTTGTAGGTAAAAGTTATCTCCCAGCAAAAAGTAGTTGTTATATAAAATAATCTCAAGGAGTTCAAGCACTAGGGATATTTCTGCAGCAGGTGCTGATTTCTTCTTGAGGGTAATACCTACCCAATCACTGGCCAGTTCTAGGGGTATACAGGTATAAAGGTCTTTGACGTCGATAGTAAGAAAGTTGAGGTTAGGGTCAAAGGTAATTTCACCTATCTTGGCCAGGAAGGTCCACGAGTCTTTGCAAATTTGTTCTTCTTGTATCAAATATTTTTGTAGTATAAAGTCTACTAGTTTGGCACAAGCATCGTGGGATCCGTCCATCAACTAATGGACGCATGGGTGGATTATAAAGGTCCTTATGTATCTTGGGGATCCCAAAAAGACAAGGGAACTTAGGGTGTAACGTGGATAGGTAATTGTACTGTTCTTGTTGGAGTCGACCCTCAAGGAGCATTTCATTAAGACTATTTTTAATATTAGAATAAGCTTTGTTAATTTCAGATCTTGAACTCAAAGCATAAGAATCATTGTCTAACAAATTAAGCATACGGTCGAAGTAATCAACCTTGTCGAACACAACAGCCCCCCCTCCCTTATCAGGTTTACAGATGCGTAAACTGTGCATCTTGACAAACTCAAGTACTTCCTGTTCTTTTTTGAAGACATTTGTCTTCTCAAATTGAGGCAATGATTTATAATTCTGTCTAAGATCTAATTCACACATATTTTCAAAACACTGGATAATGGGGAGAAGAGGTGGGTTGAAGGTGCTAGGTACCCAGTAAGGGTTACTAATAGCACTATTGGTGTTACTCCCAAACATTAGATTAAAATTAAGTTTACGACTGTACATTTTAATAGCAAGAATGTTATCAACCAAATCTGATTTATGCTGCGGAACATAAGTATGGCCTTTTGCTAAAAGATCAGCTAGTTCTTTAGGAATAGGTACAGAAGAGAAGTTATAGATGTTGAAGTCACCTAAATCATTGGTAGTCATAACAGGTTTCCTGATATGTACAAAGTCTTCCTCCTGTGTCTCGTCCGTGCTGTTAATATTATACAGTCCTGTGTTGGGTAGGTGGTCTACACCAATAGAGTCATAATATTCCATGTCAGCGTTACCGGTAACAGTAATCCCTTCTCTGGTGTTAGAAGAGAAAGTGCTGACAGGAATAACAATTAAAGTCTCTGTTGTCTGGGTCTCTGAAAATTCCTTTTGTTCTGTTGGTAGTAGTTGTTGCGTGGCTTGGGAACTGCTCCCTGCCTGTTGACATCGTAAAAAAACGGTGGCTAATCTTAATGCTGTCAACAACAACCCTTCTACTACCAGCATCAGAGATTTGGACATGTTTGAAACTAATCCTCAATCAAAACCGACAGTGAGGAGGAGTGAGAGGTTGCAGAATCGGAAGGCACAGTCCAATGGTGGGGGGACATCTACCCCCACAGTCCAGCCACCGTTTTTTTACGATGTCAACAGGCAGGGAGCAGTTCCCAAGCCACGCAACAACTACTACCAACAGAACAAAAGGAATTTTCAGAGACCCAGACAACAGAGACTTTAATTGTTATTCCTGTCAGCACTTTCTCTTCTAACACCAGAGAAGGGATTACTGTTACCGGTAACGCTGACATGGAATATTATGACTCTATTGGTGTAGACCACCTACCCAACACAGGACTGTATAATATTAACAGCACGGACGAGACACAGGAGGAAGACTTTGTACATATGAGGAAACCTGTTATGACTACCAACGATTTAGGTGACTTCAACATCTATAACTTCTCTTCTGTACCTATTCCTAAAGAACTAGCTGATCTTTTAGCAAAAGGCCATACTTATGTTCCGCAGCATAAATCAGATTTGGTTGATAACATTCTTGCTATTAAAATGTACAGTCGTAAACTTAATTTTAATCTAATGTTTGGGAGTAACACCAATAGTGCTATTAGTAACCCTTACTGGGTACCTAGCACCTTCAACCCACCTCTTCTCCCCATTATCCAGTGTTTTGAAAATATGTGTGAATTAGATCTTAGACAGAATTATAAATCATTGCCTCAATTTGAGAAGACAAATGTTTTCAAAAAAGAACAGGAAGTACTTGAGTTTGTCAAGATGCACAGTTTACGCATCTGTAAACCTGATAAGGGAGGGGGGGTTGTTGTGTTCGACAAGGTTGATTACTTCGACCGTATGCTTAATTTGTTAGACAATGATTCTTATGGTTTGAGTTCAAGATCTGAAATTAACAAAGCTTATTCTAATATTAAAAATAGTCTTAATGAAATGCTCCTTGAGGGTCGACTCCAACAAGAACAGTACAATTACCTATCCACGTTACACCCTAAGTTCCCTTGTCTTTTTGGGATCCCCAAGATACATAAGGACCTTTATAATCCACCCATGCGTCCATTAGTTGATGGACGCGGATCCCCCACGTATGCTTGTGCCAAACTAGTAGACTTTATACTACAAAAATATTTGATACAAGAAGAACAAATTTGCAAAGACTCGTGGACCTTCCTGGCCAAGATAGGTGAAATTACCTTTGACCCTAACCTCAACTTTCTTACTATCGACGTCAAAGACCTTTATACCTGTATACCCCTGGAACTGGCCAGTGATTGGGTAGGTATTACCCTCAAGAAGAAATCAGCACCTGCTGCAGAAATATCCCTAGTGCTTGAACTCCTTGAGATTATTTTATATAACAACTACTTTTTGCTGGGAGATAACTTTTACCTACAAACAACAGGGGTGGCCATTGGCTCTCCCTGTGGGGCTAGCCTGGCCAATATGGTTATGTCGTACTGGGAACGAGAACATGTGTTTAACAACAGTGAAGTCATGTATAACATTAAGTACTACACACGCTACCTGGATGACATCTTTATCTTATTCAAGAGTAATGAACCTGAATGCAACTCTCTTTTGGAATTTTTTAATTCTTCCACTGATTTTCTGTCTTTTACTTTCGAATTCAGTAAGAGTGCTATAGCCTACTTAGATATTTGGTTGGCGAAAAACCTTGAATTGGGTAAATATGTAGCCAAGATTTTTAGGAAACCAACGTACTCTAATTCTTTACTACATTATAGCAGTTGTCACCCTAGCTACCAGAAGAGATCAGTCGTTAAGGGGCAGTTAGTTAGGGCTGCACACATTGTTAGTCTGGACGTTGATTTTCAAAACGAGTGTAAAGCACTGGTCAATATGTTCCTACACAGAGGGTACCCACCATCCCTACTTGATAACCTAGTGAGAGAAGTGACTAACAAAAGACTTAATGGCATGTACCTACCTCTACTTAGGGTAGATACATTTGAAGAAAGTACTTATACCACTATTACCCCTACCCTGGTTACACCCAGTCAGGTTCCGAATGGTAATACACTTAACACTAACACCAGACTAATTTTGACTTACAGTATTGATAGTCATTTTACATTTGAAATTATTAAAAAGAACTGGGACATCATTAGGAATAACTTTACAGTATTAAGTAAAGTAGGGAGTAAACCAGAGATCACTTTTCGGAGGGGTAAAAATTTGAAATCTTTACTGGAACATAATGTTAACATCTCCACTCGAACACCTGGTATGTATAAATGCAAAAATTGCAACCAGTGTAAGCACGTTTTGGAATCCAATAGGTTCAAGGCTAACAACCAATGCTTTAACTTGCGTTGTAGATCTACATGCAATACCCGCATGGTTGTTTACATCGCACAGTGTCAAAAATGCGAAGGGTTCTATGTGGGTAAAACTGAGTGCAGGTTACGAGAAAGGATCTACGAGCATCAATATGCTATAAGTAAGGATAAGCAAGAGAACGCGTTGGCTAAACACATTTCTATGTGTAAAGACCATTTCTTTAAATTTATGTTTATTGATCAGTTGTTCGAATACAAAAGAGGTGCCCCATCCCAGTTACTTCTGGAAGCATCAGAACTGAGATGGCAGATTAGACTTAACGCCTACGCTTTCCCTGGTTTAAATGAGGGTTGTTCCATTAGTTCTATACTTAAATTGACGAATTTACTAAGATAGTCTACACACCTCCATATAGACAGTAATCCTAGAGACAGTATGAATGTGAATGTAAAAAGTAGTTGTACTTGCTCTGTATGTACGATCTATATATGTACATCTATTTTTGCATACATCTTAAATTTATATATACGCATTTACGTATATTTTTATATAAATAGATGCATATTTTTATATAAATAGATGCATATTTAAAGTGTTTCCTGTTTATGCATTTATATATGTCTAATAGATATACACAATTAAGAACATTTAAGAAACAGTTATAATATGTGGGGTTAACTGATTTTTGTAATTGCCTTTGCAGCTTATTAGGCAGCTCATTTTAACTTAATTTAATTTTATTTATTCTAAGTGTAGCTATTTCTAAACTATAGCTACTTTTAATATATTTTTTCACAATGTTCTGCATTTCTGAATTATAGAGTTGTTTATGTGTTGGTAACATTGACTTTTACAATTTCTTGACCCTAATTGCTTTTGTTCACAGTCAATTAGGGAATTAAGGATAGTATAAAAGCTGTGATTGATTAATGTACCTTGTCTGAAGAAGTCTGTGTACTACACAGACGAAAAGCGCTTCACTTCAATAAACTTGTCCTGTGTTTCAGCACTTTTTGACTTTTTTGGCGTTTCCACCTGCATCTATTTGGATCCTATTTGTGTGTAGACAACTATATACTTGATCTGTGTTTTACCTGCAGTATATATCTCTTACCTGTTATACCTGTGGAGGTAGTGTTAACACTACCTGACTGTTTCTATGCATATTCCCAGATTCCAGGTTGATGTTATGCACATACCTCTCCACCTCTAATTGCACACACACTGAGTAAGTCTTGACAACATGCAGGTGAAACTGGGACATATTTTGACTATTGTCCTCATAAACCTTTGGTGAGTTGCTACGATGACGTTTGTTTTCATATACGTTTTACAAATATTTACAGGTCTGACAGTCAGTTATGTGACATTAAATGCTGCCTAAATGTCAGAAATCATCACACTGATATGCCAGGGGGAGAGGGTAACAGGTAGAAGATATGGGCTAATTATCTGGACATTCTGGACAAATTAGTACAGTTGAGGGGTATGATTCTGCATACAGCTTACTACCACTCCCAGGATTCGAACCATCACTGTGTTTGCTAAAAAGCAAACAGTGTACATCACAGTTGAGTGTGCTATATAGATATTATTGTGTATCTCTTCTCTGATTTCTGTGTATACGTCTGCCATGGTTTTACTATCTGACCTTGTAATTACAACCCTTTATACAGGGTTTCTTAGACAGTTTTATTATGTAGCACTGTGTGGATGACAGTGATGAGTAATACTTTATTATTCAGAAAAAAACTGCAACTCTAACACTGCCATACAATACCAGACTAAACAGTAGCAGTCTAGGATTTCAATCTTTTATTTCTTGACACAGTTTTCATATCTGACAGACCTGTGGGGAGAATGTTTGTTAACTCTATCTGAATGTTGCCACACATATTACCAGATTCCACATTATTATTATTTTGCACATACATCTCACTCTATTACTGCACACACTCTGGTCATAGCTTCACAACATGGGGGTGGAGATGGGACATACTTTGCTTATTACTATCATAACAATTTGGTGAGTTGCTAGAGTGACAGCTTTTTTTCTTTTACAGATATATTTCTGACAGTTATGATGTCTGACAATCAGTTGTATGTCATTATTTGCTGCCTAAACTTCTGGGATCATCCCACTGATTTGCCAGGGGGACAGGGTGACAAGCAGTGGAATTATGCCAGTTATCTGGACTTTCTGACAATATCTGTACAGTTGTGGGGTATGATTCTGCATACAGCTTACTACCATTCCCAGTATTCGAACCATGGCTGTGTGTGCTAAAAATATAAAACGTCACATCTCAGTTGAGTGTATGATTTGAATTATGTTGTCTACCTTTTCACTGTTTTTTAAGTCTCTCTCAGTTGTACAATATGACCTTGTGATTACAACAGTCGTATACAGACATTCCTACACATTTTATTTATGTAGCACAGTGTGGGTAACAGTGCTTAATGCAACAGTACTATTAAGAGATTGCAACACTACATTACCATATGATACCAGAGTAAACACAAGCAGTCCAGGAGTAAGAACTTTATTGCCAGGCTGTTACCTTTTTATTTACATGCAACCTATATGATACTCTTCCTGCCTTATTGTCTGGTTTATTCAGTACATGCCATACACAATATAGGTTTTATACAAGCAATTAACTTTCTACTACTTTTAGATTTATTTCTTATGACAGTACATGCATGAGTATTACTAACCTGCCTCGCGACACAGCCTCTGCAGCCAACAGGCATGGGCTTCCTGATTCACAGCCCTCTCTGCTGTCACTGTCAAAGACATAAGAGGAATATATAGGCATACCTATCCATAATATACATGAGCTGGCAATTATTAAACAGGTAGTAGGATGAGTACTTACACACATCTAGGACATCACCCAACTGCCTAGCTTCTTGGATCCACTGATCCAAGAGCTCCCTCTTCCTCTGTTTCAGGTTGGCATAGTGATGCCTGACCTGCTCACCAGTTTGAGGGATGCCAGTGGCACTGGTGAGGTGACGGGCGAGACAGTCCCAGGCGCCTGCTTTATATTGGGAACCCTGGTACTGGCACTGCAGCAGTCTCTGTTCATGGTCTTTAACGAGGAGTCCTGCCATGACTTTGGACTCCTGGATGCCCCAGCACTGCACCCGGAAGCATGATCCTTCTCCCACATTGACCATAGTGCCTACAGGAAGAAGCTGCAACCAGTTATGAGATTTATTCCCACCTGTGAGGTTTAAATAGGGCCAATTTCCTGCTCTTTGCTGTGACTGGATGGTTTTGAAAATGCTACGCTATGGGCAAACTTGCTTACCTAAGACTGGCATTGCTTAAAGGGGTATACCAATGGGCAGATTGATTTAGCTGGGCTACACATTGCTTACATCTAGTAAGCAGGGGTGTGCAATGCTTAGCATTGCTTATTTATAAGTTTGCACACTATTTGCTGTTTGGCATTGATTTATCATTCATTACATGTTATATATTTGTTTAGTATCCGTTATTCATGTGTAGATACACTGTATGGGGCCCTTGTGCTTATTGGGGGATTTCACCACTTTATTACAATGACACCTCACATCTGGACTTAATGCAGTACTCCAGTTCACATATATATGTTATGTAGTGGGTTATACAACATAAAACTGTTTATAGATTCCTTTCACATCTAAATTGGGATTTTGCTATAGTGAGGATCTGTTTGGGTATACCTCAATTTTCTGTGTAGCTGTGATGGCTTACTGGTTAACTGCTGTGACTGTAATGTACAGGGTCCTGGGTTCAAGACCTGTAAGGGTTGTTTGATTTTGGTTGCTGGGCAGAACAGGGGCTGTTGGATACAGAGTGACTAAGGCACTTTTAAGCAGTTGTAAGTGGGTTTGTTTGGGTTTGCCTGAAAGTAAGTAATGGTACCTTCTGCTTAAATATGCTTACAGAGAGTTAGCTTCAAAATCCCTTAACCTGTGTGTGCATTGGTTACCCCTGCACAAACAGGCTTAAACCCACTTACTACTGCTTAAAAGTGCTTAGTCCCACTTACCCCCACACTAATTTAGAAAGAAATGAAACATGGGTCTTGGGAAAGTGGTAGATTTGGACACTCTATGGATTTATCCTTCATTACACATTATACCTTCATTTAGTATCCCTGATTCATGTGTACATACACTGTATGGGGCACTTGTGTTTATCTGTGGATTTTACCACATTATTACAATGACACCACACATTTACACTTAATGCAGCACTCCAGTTCACAAATATATGTTATTTAGTAGGTTATACAGCAAAAAATGTTTATAAAGTGATTTCACATGGAATAACTGCTCACAAAGTGAACACTCTGACCACTACACTATTGCAGTTCTGCTTCAATTGAATGTATCTTGCTATTTATCTTTTTGTGTTATTTAAGCTACAGTATGCATAGCTAAGCAATGGACAAACTTGCGCACCTACTCTTAAATTTAATCTGTTTGAAAAAATAAATTCTATACTGTTATTTTCTCTAAGAAGGGACAGGTTTCACTTATTGCTGTGGATTTCTGAGTGCATCTGCACATTTGGCAGACATCCTAGAAACACCGCCTACCTCTCAACCTCTTCAGGCAAACTATCTGGACAAAGATTGATAAACTGTGGTACAACTACGGACATATTTTATTTATTGCGCTTATAAACTTAGGAAAGTTGCTAGAGTAACAGGATTTGTTTTAATATACGTTTTATGATGGATTTTTGTGTCTGAGACTCAAATGTATGCCATTATTTCATGGCTTCATTTCTGACATCATCCCATGATTTCCCTTTACAAATGGAGTACAGGCCAACTGTATGGGCAACAAATCTGGACATTATGCAATGATTTGTACAGTTGGGAGGTATGCAACCTCCTATGAGCATTCCCACTCATAGTAATTGCTGAACGGCACTTCCTGAGTGCAGGGGCATGTGTATTGTGAGAGCTCTGGCCTCAGACACACCCCCTGCACTTGTCCACACTCCATGTCCATTTAGGAGCAGAGGCAGTGCACCTTCATTACTATGCATGGTGCTCTGCTGTGCTGCCTTTAAACAGTCACTTCCGTTATTATGTTTTGTCAATCTTATTTAAAATCAATTAAAAAAATAAAAAAAAAAAGGTGGAGTGAGGAATGGGATACTGAAGAAAGGTTAAACAATGATGAGGTAGTTAGAGAAGAAGTAACACTTCGAAGTGATGTTATTAATATATAGGACAAGAGCATATTTGGAATGTTCAAAAGAAATGGATACAGGAGAAGAACAAGATAGTGAAAAATGAGGTGATGTGAGACTTAGGAGAAAGAACAAAATAAGATCTGGAAGTAAAACACTTAGGAAAAAGGACAAGGATGTTGTGGAATACTTTAATACCATGTTCCTAAATATCCTAAATTCCCTAGAACCCCTTAGAAAAATCAAGACCAAAACAAGAAAGATCCTATGACTAACTAAAGACACCATCCAACTCCACAAATGCAGGCTAGGGCCTGGTCTCAATACCAACACACCAATAACCAAACCTACTATGAATGTTATCATCAACTTAGAAACCATGCTAAAACAGATCAGATATGACAAAAAAAAGCTTATTATACCTTAGCTCAACAAATTCACCATAATAAACCACAAAAATCTGTGCAGCCATAAATCAGCTCCTGGTCAAACCACTACACAATCCCCATCCACTACAAACACAAATGACAGTATAGCATCACAGTTTAACTCCCATTTCATAAATTCAGTACTGTATCTAGTAAAAAGTGAAACCAACACATACCCAGTAATACCAACACACAGTTAACCCATCTCAAGTTCCTTCACTGTCAAACCTATTCAAACCAGTACCATCAAAACACTGCTGTTAAAATGAAAACCCGCTATCCTAGCAATTGACAGGCATCCAAATGAATATCTCCAACTGGCAGCAGAATCTATATCATACCCCATCTCTCTACTTATCAATAGGTATATATTGGAAAATACATCTCCAAGCTCTGGGAAACCTCTCATGTCATTCCCCTGCACAAAAGCAATTCCTCCACTGATTTATCAAATTATAGCCCAATGGCATTACTCTCAGCACTGGCAAAAAATCTCACAAAATGCATACATACACAAGTTCTAAATTACCTAGAAACAAACTACCTACTCTCCAATGCCCATCACAGTTTCAGACCCAAGCATAGCACCTCAACCACTTTAATAAGCTTCACCAATACTATTTACAAGCTCAAAATCAAAAAACAGCATGCATGCTCCATCATCCTCGACATGTCAAAGGCATTCAATACAGTATCACACTGTATACTACTTGAAGAAATAGTTTCCCTTAACCTCTCCCATTCAAAACTATCTTCATTTCATAACTACTTTACTGACCATCAATAAGCAGTTAAGTGGCAAAATGAACGATCAACTCTATTACCCATCTCAGTTGGAGTACCACAAGGCTCAATACTTGGTCCTCTCCTTTTTACCATATTTACAAACAAACTTTGCACAGTCACCCAGCAAGCCATCATTGTACAATATACGAACAACTCTACTTTATTTTTTCAGCCCCATCTATAGTAGAACTTCTAGAAAGGACCCAAAAATCCTTGATAGATAAAGAAAACTACCTCTCAAACCACCAACTGATACTCATCCCTAACAAAACAAAACTAATGTGCTTCACTAATAACAAAACTCACACCCTCTATCCTCCTTTTACCATATTCTCCTTTAAAAAACACAAAAATCATACAAGTTGAACACACCTAACTACTCGGTATAACAATTGATAATGCTCTCAAATTTCATAAACACATAGCACTATCCATAAAAAGTCCATACTAAGCTTGGAACACTACACAGATTCAAATCTTACTTAACCAATAGCACAAGACAATCCACCTTCTCTCCACCCTTTTATATGCCTCCCCAATTTTTGCTAACATACATAAATCAGATACAAACAAATTAGAGTCATACTACAATAAAATTTGCCACCTGTCATACCTACAGATTTCACCACTGCTCTGCCCTTTGAGAACTAAACTAGATTGACCTACGAAATCTACCATCACTGAACCATTTAACTGTTGTCCATGCCATAGCTCATAAACCCAGTTTACCTTTAAAATGTTGCAACACACATGTACGACTATTCATGTACCTGACTCGAAATGTCGGAAACTGCACCTTTGAATCCTCAAAAGGGCAAATCTGCTACCCAAAGAATGTCGACACTCTGTGAATGTTGACTTTGTTTGAAACACCTGTCACTTGCAGATGTCTCCTACGACTGTTATGCAGGGGGGCAAGCTCCCCTGAACCCCCCTATGTAGGGGGGCTGTGCACCCCACACCCACTGTTAATTATATATACTAACTCCAAGATTGCACTACAATGAAGGAAGGTGTACATGTCCCAATCCCCACTGGAATGTGATCTTCACTCAGAATGCCAAATTCACATGAGCAAAAACACACTGGCATTCATTGTTTTGTGAGTTTGGCAAGTTTTAGTTCACTAATACAAACTTTTGAAAATAGCCTTCTGCACATCTGACTGTTGTAGATATGCACCTTGGCACTTTAAAGGTAAACTCATAAACCCAATAGCTGCCCTGCACTGAAAACCCTAATTCATGAATACAACAACTCTGTAACACTTAGATCCTCTGATAAACTGCTACTAAAAGTCACTAAGGCCAACAATAGCTTCAGGAACTCTCTCTTCTCTAATCGGATATCCAAAAAGATGGAATTCAATTCCCCAACCCATTCAAAGCACCCTTAATCCAACTAATTAGTTACTGCTTAGGGAAATTCTAGCAAACAACTGGCTATGTTCCTGCACTGAACCCAGGTGACCTTCCAAAACCTACTGGCAATATTTACCCCTTCTAATCCATTCCATGGAAAGTTACCCACACCCCTTAGCGACTCTCAAAATTCTCTTTTCTACCTTCTATATATCCCACTCTTTTATTAACCCAAGAATTACTACTTGACTCAACTATGAACTACTTTCAGTTGGATCATTAATGTATTTTTTCTCCTTCGTTTGAATAGTAACAATAATTATATTGTCTAAAAACTATATACAGCCCTGTCTTTAAGTAAGTATATTATGCTTTAATTTTTTGTATGTCCTATTATGCAACTTTCCTTGTACTAAATGTAAATTAGCATTATTATCCTACTATTACTTATTTCTCTAGCATATAACAGCTGCCATATATTTGTTTGTGCAGATGCATTGTAATGGAGCTTTTCTCCATGGGCCTCCGCTGCAAACAGGCTCCTTGCCCAGTCAGACATTTCCAGTAAACAAATATAAAATAAATAAAATAAATAAATATTAATTTTAGCATTACATGTGTATAGCATTAGAAATAATTGGTGAAATGGTATAAAAAATAAAAGTGGATGTTTTATGCTTGCCAGTTACTAGATGCAACAAAGAAAGAAGGAAAAAGAATACAGCCAGTATTGGAGGGCTTAAATTGTTTGGTTGGTAGGAAATGACTGGAATAGGAATTCTCATAAAAATCAAGTAATACGAATTCTATGTGTAACAATAGTAGTACCAGGAAGGATAGTGATACGAGATACAAGAATGAGAAAAAATATATAACATTAAAAGTAATTTAAGTATATACTAATATAGGTTCATATGTTCATAGACTGGTAATAGGCTATCAGCCCTAGGGCCTATACAAGCCTAGCCATAACAATTCCCTGGATATTTCTTCCCACACTGTTTACTTCCCTGGATCCCTGTCTAGCAGGGTGACTGATGTGATCTCCGGGGTGAATTTCCTTTCTCACATCCAATTGTCAAGGTTCCTTTTGAAAAGGGCCAAAGAGGCACTCTGCTTGACATGTATGGGCAATCGATTCCAGAGTCTTTGGAGTCTCTGGGTCAGGAACCTATCCCTCCAGCATGTTGTGTTTATTGTGATGACAAGGTTTAGATCCCTGGAGCGTGTGGCTCTGAGGAATTGGGATTTCTTTAAGTGTAGCATGTCCAACAGCTCTGGGTTTGACATGGCCTTGTATGTTAAGCAGAGATCGCCTCTGAGTAGACGATATGCAACAGAGTATAGCTGGAGTTTTTTTAAGGCAGTCAGCATAGGGCATCTGCTTTAGGCCTGTGATTCTTTTAGTAAGGTATTTCTGCGGCCTTTCCAGTTGTTGCAGATGTCTTGAGAGGTGCATACCAAATGGGGCGTTGTATTCTATAATGGATCTAATGAGGGATGAGTACAGTGGGACAATGACCTCCTTTATTTCTGGATGAAAAGCCCTTAGTGATGAAGTGTGCCACATGGAAGGATTTCCTGACTGTTGTGGCAATGTGGTTATCGAAGGTGAGACCACTGTCCACCTGTGTCCCTAAGTCTCTTATCACACTTTCGGTGTTTAGTGTACTGCCACCTGTATGGTAATTCATGGGTACATGTTTTTTCCCAAAGGGGATAACTATACATTTCTTGGCATTGAGCTTGAGCCCATGGCTCTGGCACCAAGCATCTGTTTCTGTAAGGCCCTTTTGTAGAGTATCCACATCCTTTGGGGATTCAATAATGGCTCCCAGTTTGTAGTCATCTGCGAACTTTGTTAGCCAGAGTCCCTTAGCATTGGCCTGTACTTCAGAGAAGTAGATGCCAAACAAGAGAATTCCCAGGACTGAACCCTGAGGTACTCCACTTGTCACTTGTCTGGAGATGGATTTGGAGTCAGCTACTTTTACAGTGTGGGTTCTATCAGTAAGCCAGTTAGCAACCCATTGGGTGACGTAGGGATTAATGCCCAGCTTAGTAAGTTTATCTATGATTCCAGAGTGGAGGATGGTGTCAAAGGCCTTGGCATGGTCTAGATAGGCTGTGTGAACCACCTTACCCTTGTCCACGGCTCTGGAGACTGATTCGAATAAGTCAATCAGGTTCAGGAGACAAGATCGGCCCTTCATGAACCCAAACTAGGTGGAGTCCAGTGTTTGAAGGTTGCCAATGTCTTTGTTTATAAGTTCCATGATAATACGCTCCACGGCCTTGCAGATAAGGCTCGTCAGACTGATGGGACGGTAGTTTCCGGGATCCAAGGTGTATCCCCCCTTGTGGAGTGGGATAACTTGAGCTCTGCGCCACTCAGTGGGCATGAAACTTGAGGTGAGGCTATGATTAAACATGACACTTAGGTGAGGTGCCAGTTCATATTGTAGTCCATGTAGTACACAGCCCGGGTTGTCATCTGGTCCCATGGATGCTGTATTCTTAGCTTTTGAGAGTGCATTTTTTACCTGTGTGGCCATTATTACCAGAATTTGGCAATCTTCTGGTATTGAGATGAGCCATTTAGGGGTGAGAGGGGGGTGAAGTTGGCAGTGAATCGATCTGCCAGGATATTGGCAATATCATTGGGATCAGTATATTTAATGCCAATCTGTTTTAGCTCAGAGCAGATCTGAGCATTGACATTTAGATTCTTGACAGAGTTATAGAATGCCTTGTGGTTGTCTTTGGAATCTTTGGCAATTTTATTTTCGTAACTACCTTTGGAGGATTTTATGAGGGATCTCAGTTTCTTACTGAGGCTGGTAAGGGAGTTTTTTGCATCCTGGGATTTTCCTCTTTTCTTCAACAGTTTCTTCCTTTTGTTGTAAAGTTTGTTTATGGCAGGGGACCACCGGATTGGCGCCCTTTTTTTGGATGAGAGCATCTTGGTTCTATTTGGGATGGCATGATTCATTCATGAGTGGATGTGCTCGTACAGTGCCTTAGTGTAGGATTCAGCAGTTGAACTTTCAGTTCCTGTTTGCATGGGTGTCATGAAGTTTGTCACTTCTGACTTGAGTAGCATGAAGTTGGCTTTGGAGAAGTTTTTTATGGAGGTTTCCTTACTGGGGGGTGGGGGTGGGATGTGGATGTTAAGGGTGATTAGCTTATGGTCAGACCTGACTAACGAGGGGGTGACCATAGGTGTGGAGCATCGATTTTCCATGTTGGTAATGACCAGGTCTAGGATATTTGAGCCCCTGGTGGGACTAAGGATTAATTGATCCATGGCGTTGGAATTTATGAATTCCAAGAACCGTTGGGCAAAGGTGTTGGTGCACGAGTAGTTTTCCCAGTTAATGGCAAGGTAGTTAAAATCACCCAGTATTAGGGTGTTTGGTTCTATGTTAATATTTTCCAGTATGTTTAGAAAGGTGTAGTGAGAATCTTGGGGCATGGTGGGGGATCTGTAACAAGCTACGATTTAGATTGCAGTCTTACCTAGTGTTAGTTGCACTAGGAGAATTTCAAACGCATTGTGTTGGGCAACTAGCCTGGTGGTGTGAATATCCTTGATGAATATTGACACTCCTCCACCTTTAGTGTTTCTGTCCTGGTTTGGTGGCCGAAAAGTGTGGTAAGAGTTGTATCCTGGTATTGCAGGGGTGCTCTCTGGAGCCTTGAACCATGACAGTGAATATGACAGTGAGAAAAGCAGCTGTTTAAAAATTAAAAACAATGTGTTGATTTAATCAATATTTCATTAATAATGATAGGAAATTTTAACTCCAGACATGTTAAGGGAATTAATAAATGCTTAGATTTAAAAGTAGAAAAGAATAAAGATTTTTTAATATAAAAGGGAGATTGTTAAGACTGAAATTGATTATATAGTGTACTCTAAAGACATGAAAACAATGACAGGGGCATTACATATGGAAGACTTTTTAAACCATATAATAGTGTAAGCTAGAATAGGAGAAGACAATAAAATTATAAAGGATGAGAAAGGAATAAAAAGATTAAATGCAGAATTTTTAAAGAAATTATAAAAGAAAAAAAAAGAAATATGGAAAGGTAATATAACAATGAGAAAGGTTTATAATAATTAGACACAAGGGTGAATAAGGTATAAGCAGAACTATAAAAATATATTTAAAAATGGATAGAAAAATAAAATGAAGAAATAAGATAAAAATAGAAAACAGTTTTACAAAACTATAACAAAAAGATTGGGGGTTGGGAAGGTGGCCTAATGGTTAAGGTGTTTGCCTTACAAACACAAGGTGCATGGTACGAGTCTCACAAGGGATAATTGGCTAAGCTTAAAATGGCTCACAAGGGCAGTTAACTTAGTACTAATCTATGAACCTATCTATGAACAAGAAAGGGAAAAGCAGATGGAAAAACAAATGTATGAAAAGACTAGAATAAAATTATGTTGCATGGGCAATGTTTGAGAAGAAATAAATATTAGGTTTCTTTTATTTCTGAAAATAACTAAAAGTGAGAGAAGGAAGGATGCTATATTAGATGACATAGAAGACATAAAATACAAACAAGTAGATATTTAGATGGTAGAAAATTTTGTGGAGAAAATATATGAAAAGAGGAAATAGACTGGCAAGAAGAATTGAAAGTGAAAACAAATCTGAAATAATAAACAATGTTTTCTTAGAAAATGGTTTAACAATAAAGACAGTGATAATGGACAATAACAATGAATCAGTGCTAGTCCTAGATGGTATACATGATAAGTTTTATATGGAAATTAATAAGTTGACACAAGTTTTTTTTTTTTATATTGAATAGATGAAGTAAGTATAATGGAAAAAGACATGGTGGAGTGATAACATTTATTTGGAAAAAGGATGAAAGAAAATATATAAAAAAATTGGAGATGTATAATACCAGGAAATACTAACTGTAAAATATTATAAAAACAATGGAGAATGGTTGGATAAATTAATAGGAAAAGGGGTCTATGATATAAAAGGAAGGGAGTTGAAGGAAATATTAATTGTAGTGAAAAAAGTAGTAGCAATGATACTGAAAGAAAATAATGAAATGAGACTAATAGCATATTCATCCATCCATCCATCCATCCATCCATCCATCCATCCATCCACAACCCCTTTCCCATTTTTGCATATGGGGTTGGGGTGTCACTTCAGCAGTGGCAATCATACATGTATATAATAATATGATAGCATATGATGTAGTGAAAATCTTTGATAAAGTGAGCCTTGAATCAATGTGGCAGATCCTAGAGGCATATGGTATTGGAAAAAATATTAATGTAACAAAAAAATGTTATAAAAATCTGAGGATGACAAGTCATGATAAATGAATGGATGGGAACAAACGTATTAAGAAAGCAAAACAGAAAACAGAAACGCCCAATAAGTACATGCTTATTTCTATTAGTAATGTATGTATATTACAACGAAAACAAATGACAAGTATCAAGAAGCTCATTTTGACAGTCCAGTGCTGGTTCAAAGTCCCAGAAACATTGGTAGAATTAGTGCAGGCTATGTACAAAGATCCAATGGTTCAAGGAAGTTCAGTGTTTGGTCTCAGAGAGGGGTTCCCAGTGAGAGTGGGTGTGCATCAGGGTTCATTTCTGAGCCCACTTCTGTTTATACTGGTGATGCATTACATTAGCAAACAGGTTGGAGGGGATACATCAGCAAAGTTACTATATGCAGATAATGTGGCATTATAGGCAGAATCTGAGCATGAACTTCAGCAAAGGATAGGGGAACAGAATGCAAAACTGAAGGCACATGGTATGAAACTGAGTACAGATAAGACAAAGGTAATTGCAGCAAATTGGGGAAATCAGAAAAAAAATGAAAACTGAGATGGAAGGGAAGACAGTAGAACAGGTTAACAGTTTAAAGTATCTAGGAGGAGTGTTTGAGGAGAAGGAACATTTGAATGAAGAGGTCAAAGCTAGAATCAGAGAGGCTGCAGCCAACTGGTACAGAGTGTGAGGTATAGTGCATGAAAGAAGGGGTTGGAGTGGCCCAATGGTTAAGGTGTTTGCCTTACAAACACAAGGTGCAGGGTTAGAGTCTCACAAAGGATAATAGGCTAAGCTTAAAATGTCTCGCAAGGGCAGTTAGCTTAGTACTAATCTATGAACCTATAAAAATGCCAAAGAAGCTGAAAAGTAAGTTGCACAAAACAGTGGTGTGGCCAGTATTACTGCATGGTACAGAAACTTGGGCAGTAAAGGCAGAGTATATAAGGAAGCTAAATTTATGTAGCTGCCAGAACATTCAAGTCACCAAATAGGAAAAAAAACAAGTTTAATTGATCACACAAGCTGGAATTCTTTTGCTCAAAGCATCATCATATGTAAAACAAATTAATTAAAAGAGGAAGTTATACTAATAATCTTGAAACACTCACATGTTCATAGTGGTTCCCTATTAAGTAAGCAAATGCTTAATATAGTGAACACTGTTTAATTGACAGCTAAATGTTGAAACGGCAAAATCCCGATGACAGGGAACAGCGATTTGTTTCACGGGAAAAAAAATCACTGGGCCGTTTTTGGGACTTTGTCATTTCCTCCACTGTGTTGTGATCTCAGAGTTTGTCTATTTAAAAAGGGGGGGTGAGGGGCAAAGGCCCCCAGTTTATTTTGTGTTTGTGTTTGTTTCTTTTTTGTTTTTTTGCAGACCAGAGATTTTTTTTCCTGGAAAAATATCACTGTTCCATTTGTTCAGAATTTTGTGTTTTCGTTTTTTTTTGGGGGAGGTGGGGGTCAGTTATACAGAGTTTGCTATTTTAAGCATTCGCTGTTATAATATAGACCCATTCATAGTAGATGGGGAAGCTAAAGGAGATGGAAATTAAGTACCTGGGATGGGTGATAGGATGCACACTATGAGAAAAACAAAGAAATGAGGACATATGAGAAGAAGACAAAGTAGCTCCAATTGCAGAAAAGTTAAAAGAGAACAGATTATGGTGGCTTAGGCACAGGTGCAGAAGACCAGAAGACAATCTGGTGAAGAAAATTAGGGACAAACAGGAAGAAGATAAGAGTAAACAAGGGCATCCAGCAAAGAGGTAGACGGATTGCGTGAGACAAGATCTGTGACAGTCAGGTATGAGTGTTGAAGAAGGCAGGAATGTGGCATTGAACTGAGAGATGACAACAGTTAACACAACACCCTAACCACATGTAGCAAATGGAAAAAAGGAGATTGCTGCTGATAATGAATGAATAATTGAATCAAATGTAGGTTTTTAATAGATTTATTTCTTGAGAGAGAGAATATCCCCTTAATGAAATAATTATGATTTCTGATAAAATTAAACATAAAATGTATCTTTGTTTTCAGTCTGTTTTAATCAAGGAGCTTCCCATTGGTATTGAAGAAGAGAATAAAAAAACAAAACTTCTCCTTTTCACTCCTACCACTCGAGCCTCCCCATTAAACTTCAACATTTTGTCTAATGACACTACTGTTATTTCTCCTGACACAACAACTAAACTGCTAGGAATTACCATCGACAACAATCTGACTTTTGATCAACACATCAATAACACCATCAAAACTGTTAATAAAAAAATAGGATCATTATACCGTATCAAACCTTTTCTCACACCTTCTACCAGAGCTACTATTGCCCACTCCCATCTTATATCTACTCTCTTCTATGCCTCACCGATCTTCACTAACCTTAAGAAGGCCAACCTAAATAAACTTGCAACTTGTTACAATAGCATTGCCCGATTTGCCACCAGCAACCCTTTCAAAACACACCACTGTCACAACCTAAAACTCCTAGGCTGGCTTGAGCTACAAAACTGTCTTTTGATCTCACAACTTACCATTGCTCACAAGATACTCTACCAACCTTATAACACCCTATACTTTCTCAACTTTTAATCCCTTACAATAATCTTACCTCCCTTGATCTTCTTCCAAACTCATGACTAAATCAGTAAAGTCCCATAACCTAGCTGGTGACTCTCTGTTCACTAATACTATAGGAAGGATATGGAATCAGCTACCCACTGATATCACTCTAACCTCCTCCTTACCTCTGTTCAAACAAAAATCAAACTGTATTTCCAAAATCACTGGCTCTGTTCCTGTAGGACTCCTGACTAATTTCTTCTTTCCCCTCCACCACTAGAACTCTACACTTTACTTAGTAAATATACTTATTCCTACTTCTTATTGCCCTGTTACTATCCTCTAATGCTCTAACCTACTCCTCCTTTCTCTCTCCCTGTCCTCTTATACTCATTCTTACCCTTCTCCTCTCCAGACTATTTCTTCTTTCCCTCTTCCTCCTTTTTATTCCCTTCTTATCTCCTGTTCTTCTTCTCTTCTTCATTTTTCTTTTGAAACCTTCTTGCTAATCCTGAATTTTTGTAATGCTTTTTACTGAACAACAATTTTTGTAATGCTTTTTACTGAACAACAATTTTTTTTATAGTATGTTCCTTAGATACTTCATGTATATTTATTTTTTGTTTATTCATGTTACTAAATGATAATTCACTTTGTACTTAATTATGTACTCTGTAAATTGTCCCATTGAAATTTAGTATGTGTGGAGCTTTTCTCCTCGGGCCTCTACTGAAAATGGACATATATCCAGCTAGACTAGCCCGGTTAACAAATGTAAAATAAAATAAAATAAAATAAATAAATAAAACAATATTCTGGTTTATTTTCTACACTTTCCAATTTTGTTCTCCATTGACAGTAAAGAACTTAAAGAATGTATTTTCAGTACTTGGAAGGTTGTGTGTAGGAATACTAATATGTGTAAAACTTTAGGTTCCAAACCATATTTTATAAGTAGAAATAGCAACACTATCAAATCATTGCTAGATAAAAAATGGATGGGGAAAACCAGTTAGTTGAAATTTGTACTAGAAAAAATAAAGTTACTTTTCCATGTCATTATTGCAAACAGTGATCATACATTGATGAGGATCTACTAGTCTTTAATTATTTAATTAGGAGTTCCACTATTAAAGGTAGATTTAACTGTAATAGATCAGTAACGGTATATATTGCCACATGCTCTAGTTATGAAACTTTTTACATGAGTAAATCTACAATAAAACTAGCCTCACATATTTATGAACAGACCTTGGATATTCAAAGCAATGACAGAAATAATGTTTTATGCAAGCATTCTTTGAACTGTACATTTTTTAAGTTTTAATGTAGTTGATAAGGTAGATTTAGACATGAGAGGGACTTAAGCAGCCTTTCAGAAGTTCAAGAGGTATGATGACAATTATCGCTTTCATCTGATAAACGTTTTTATAGAAAGTGCATATAGTACACAGGATAGTAACAACATTAGAAGATCTGATTGTAGTATAAAAATATATTATTGTAATGTACAAAGTCTACAAAACAAATCTCATGAATTTATAGAGTATTGAAGGTTATGATCTAGTAGCAATAACAGAGCGTTAGAAGCCTAATAAAATCTGGTTTCCAGGTTATGCCAAATATGATTGTATGCGAGATTATTTAAGAAGTAATGGTTCCCTACTCCTGAGGCACAACAGTACATTTCCTTATTTATAGTAAATGTGTTCTGAGAATGTATAATAATTGAGTTGAATGATTGTTATATGAAGGAGAAACTAAGGATTATAGTGTGTTATTGAAGCTCCGGTATTAATCCTGAATTTCATTTAGAATATTTAAACACTCTTGATAAGATCATTGATAAGACTAACACATTATTGTTGGGTGACTTCTACTATCTGGATATTAACTGGATATTCTATACTGAGGGAACCTTTATGAAAAAAATGTTTTACACACACACACACACACACACACACACATATATATATATATATATATATATATATATATATATATATATATATATATATATATATATATATATATGGGTCTACTTCTATTCGCTGACAGCCCATTTCACTGAAACCCATTTGGTCGACAGCTCATTTCATTGACAAACAATCTAGGTGGGGGGCTGCACCCCCACACCCCCCCAATGTGGGGGCTGTGCCCCCCACACACCCCCAACCATATATAACAACTCCACAGTCGCACAACAGTGGGGAGGGGGGCAAAACCCAGGTTTTTGCCTTGAATACTTTTGTCAATGAAATGAGCTGTCGACCAAATGGGTTTCAGTGAAATGGGCTGTCAGCGAATAGATATACCTATATTTGAATACTCAATTACTTCTTCTGTAGCCCCATGTCATATTTTTACTATGTCAGATATGATGATTGGTTTGACAGAAATTCAAAGCAATTCAGCCACTGGACCTCATAAAATACTACATATTCTAATGTTAAACATTATAAATAATATTAATGCAATACTAAAGTATATATTCAATAATTTTTTATTGTATGGTTTTATTCCTTCATTATGAAAATTATCTCATATAACTCCAATTTATAAAAAGGGTAATAGATTAGCCCTTGGATTCAATAAACTCTGTGTAGGCTTTGTGCAAAGCCTACACAGAGTTTACATGTTTGCAATGTGAGCAGCAATGCTTAATGAATAGCCATGCCACGGCTCGACTTCAAACATAAGCAAGCAGGGTTTTGTGGTGGCCTGTAAACTGTGTAAAGCAACATGGAGAGCAAACTTAGTTACACCACAGCAAACTAGGTTAGCAGGATTGTGTCTAGTGCCACAAGGATCACCAGGGTTTTTCATATATTAATATATTATGTGGCATGGATAGGACAAGACAGTGTATGTTATGTGTACACTCTAGCATACTAGGCAGGCAGGATTATGCAGAATGCCACACAGACCACCAGGGTTTTTTTTATATTAATGTATTATGTTCCAGGGACAGGACAGTGTATGTGTACACTCCAGCATATTAGGGTTGCAGGATTTCATGGAATGCCACACAGACCACCAGGGTTTGTCATATATGAATGTATTATGTTGTGGGGACAAGTCAGGACAGTGTATATAGTGCTGAGTATTGTGGAATCTCATTCCAGGCAGTCTGTATAAGATGTGTCAATAATCTGAAAGGGTACATAGACTCCTATTTATAAGATACAGTCACGGGAAGTGTATTTATTGAATAGGGACACACACATTAAGTTTAGGGATGAATACCAAGAAAGAGGACAGGTGAAACATTGTAACGTACTGCACATGAGGAAGTGTAAAAGGAAGACAGTTGCAGCAGAAACACTAATCACATCTCAGCATGGTACAGTACAGACCGCATAGTGACAAATGTATATGATATGATTGTCACCAAGGTGACATAACAGTGAAGGATATCTGTGTGATATAAGCATCCAGGCATAAACTCTGGAGAAGACATGCATCATGGATGTTAAATACATTTGGGGTTAGATGCATATTATGAAGCAGCACAGACTGATTTACTTGAGTATGGTTGTATTGTCAGCAGAGGCTTCCAAACAGTAGGACACAAATACAGAATCATGGCCAACAGTCAAGCCATCACGTACAATCATGAGCAACATCAGAATAATACCACCAGTAATACCCATGTCTCTGACATGACATATGTGTTTCTGAGTGAGCATAGATGGTTCTGCACCTGCACACTTGTACATCTGTTAGGACATGTCAGCAATGTATGAGTAATCAAATGCACTAACACATGCAGGAGGTGTGAGGAGACATGTTTGACATTATGATCACTACAGGCTAGTTGACTGTTGTGCATGGCAGAGCTATATATGGCACAAGCCACACTGTCAGAAATGTAAACCATGCCATCAATGTCATTAAACAGCTATGTATGTCATGAGTGCATCACTGAAAGAGATATCACACATGCATTTGGTATTACACCTTGATGAGGGTTCTGTACCATCAGACAGTAATGTTTATGCAGTAAAACTAATACCTAGGTATACAGAAATAGATATGTGACAGCTCACAGTGACAAAGGTAGTACACTTGAGTTACACATCACTGGGTGATATGTCTGGAGGTACAAGAGGAAGGATGCATTGTACACGGGTATTGGAGTGGTAAAGGCTGTGAACTATGCAGGTATTATGGCCTGTCATGTGGATGTCCTGCACATACTCAGTAGTTGTATTAAATACAAGGAGGTACACACCACCATGAACACATGCTGATGGACATTCCACATACCATATATCCCAGGACACAAGCCACATAACAACTGATCTGCTGATAAGGTGTGACATCTACACAACCCTTGGTTTGTGTATTTGTTTCCATAACGAAACAAATCCCCAAGTTTTTTTTTTTCATCTCGTGTTGTCATAGCAGTGGCAGAAATCTTTGATGTGCATTGATACTGTCTGTATTATACCAGTAACACAGAGTCAATGACTGCTCACAATCGTTAGTCCTCCAGGCAGCTGTTGGGACACAGTATGTGCATGTCCTTTGTGATTTCTTTGACTTAAATAATGGACAGGATTTGTGCGTCATTTTTGACATCTGTGATTTCAATCATGGACAAGAAAGGGCCTAGTAGACAGCCCCGATGTACACACTTGGTCACTGGAAATGAGATATAGGTCACTTCACACATTTATACATATTTAAATAATGTGTATGTGATCCACTGTTCTACCCACTTGTTGATATAGGTGTTGATGGCCACATCTGTTATTGTGGAGTGAATACCTCAGTGTGGACTCCTATATAAAATAACAAAAAGAAAGCAAGGTGGAAGCTTACTAAAATGAAACACTTTTAGTCCAATAATGTGAGAGTTTTCATTTAATTGATATTAAACTTCATCAGACAAGCTTTCCATATAAATAAGCCTCTTAAATACGTTTATAAAGCTCACCAGAACTTATTAACCAGGAAGTGATGTAATTCATGTATTCACCTTTAAAGGAGCCTGGTATGTAAAGACATATCAGAAGCTTACAAAATAAAGTTAATATATTGATGATGATGAAAAACACTCACTTGTTCATCATCTAATAATTAGCATATATATTAAAATCATATATTATTTAGTACTGAATAATATAAACCCAACAAATTTCCTTACAAACTAAGATATATATATATATATATATATATATATATATATATATATATATATATATATATATATATATATATATACATGGGTCTACCTTAGTAGATCGACATGTTAAAAGAGCGAACACGAATTAACCGACACCAGAAGATCGCAAGTCACTTCACCGACGCCAGAAGATCGACAAGGCAGAAGACCGACGGAGGAAGACACCGACGCGGAGAACACTGTGATGGGGAAAGGATGTGTAAGTATGCGGTAGTGACGGACGATAGGGTGCGAGTAAGGTAAGTGTGCGATGTTGGTGTTCTGTAGGAGTAGGGGTGGGATAAGTGAGTTAGGGTTAGGGCGCGGGTTAGGTAAGGGCGCGAGTAAGGTAAGTGTGCGATGTTGGTGGTCTGTAGGGGTAGGGGTGGGATAAGTGAGTTAGGGTTAGGGCGCGGGTTAGGTGAGTGTGCGATAGTGACGGACCTTAGGGTAAGGGTTTGGGTTAGGGTTGTAGATAGTTGTGTATGTATGGGTTAGTGTTCGTTTGTAAGGATTTTGGTGTGCTTGTGTTGTGTGTGTGGGTTTTGGATAGGGGATTTTTTTGTTTGTTGGTATGATGTGTCGGGTGTGTGTGATGTGTTTGTGCACTGTCGATCTTCTGGCATCGGTGAAGTGACTTGCGATCTTCTGGCGTCGGTTAATTCATGTTCGCTCTTTTAACATGTCGATCTACTAAGGTAGATCCATATATATATATATATATATATATATATATATATATATGAAAAAGTATGTGAACTTAATATTAGGAATTTGAAGGGGATCAAATGTAAAAGTTTTAAGTATAATTTAACTCAGCAAGAGAGGGCAATATTAACATATTTAACTGAGCAAAATATTAGAGTAATGACATCTGATAAGGATGGGGGTCTGGTTATCATGGATGTCTTTGATTATAATAATTGTATAAAAATATATTATGTACTAATACATATGATGTAGTAACAAGAAATCAAGTGTTTATGGCTTTCAAGAAAATTGAAAATCTTTTGCAAGATTTGTTCCCGAGAAAGACACGCAATATTGATTTATATAATTATCTTACTTTGATATCACCAACAATACCAGTTATGTTTGGAGCCCCAAAAATACATAAGGACACGATTAACCCCCTTTGCATCCAATAGTTGATGGACGAAATTCTATCACATATGCCTGTGTTAAATATCTTGATAAGCTTAGAACATTTATAGAAAAGGAAACAGATATGTAAAGATTCATGGCAATTTTTACAATTGCTAAATGATATTGGATATTCTGATGATTTTATTTTCCTCATTATAGATGTTAAGGACCTCTTTTCCACCATTTCATAACAAGATATAAAGGATATTAGTGCGTATTTAAGTGTACAGGGGGTTTCCCAAGCAGAAATTAATTTATATGTTGATTTATCTGAGATTGTTTTGTATAATTACATATTCTTTTAAGGTAATTATTATTTGAAGAAGGTAGGAGTGGCGATGGGATCACCCTGTAGTACAGTATTGGCTATTTTAGTGATTGTTTGGAAAGAAGGTTTGTGATGAATAACAGAGAATTTAACTGGAATATTAAGCTGTATATTCTTTACCTGAAAGACATTTTTTTGTTATGGGCAGGTAAGCAACAGAAGTTACAGCAGTTTCTGGAATTTCTCACTGAATTTTTAACATTTACTTATGAAGTCAGGTTTAACAGCATCAACTATGTATATATTAAACAACATTTTTTGGGCAATGATTATTTTTATTTGAAAACAAATAGATAACATAATATTTTTTAAGTTTTAACTTGTAACATGTTACTTTAAGGCATGCTTTTTTCTACAAATGAGTGCACTGATAATGCAAACTGTCATGTGATTATAGGGTGGGGTATTTAAACTTGGTGTTTGCGCTTTTATAACAGATTCTGATGAAGTATTTTTATAGGAAAGCTTTCAGTCTTGTCAGTTTTGCTGTCTTTTATTAAACTATTGGAAGCTCTTCTTGGCCTGCATTTTTTCATTCCTGGACTATCTTGCTAGTGATGGAATTTTGCTGGATTTAGTCTTTGTTATTTTGGTTATCATAAATCAGACTTGAGCTTTGGTGCTTACATTAAGTACAGTGTTTTGTAGTCTGTATAGTTAGATAGGTAGGTTCATAGGTTCATAGGTGTGTACTAGGCTAATGGCCTTGGAGCCTTTAGAAGCCTAGCCCATAGGATTATCCTGGCATCATGCCACCTGACCTTAGTTCCCAGTGCCTCTGTCAAGTAGAGCCACTGGAGTGATCCCCAGAGTGGATATCCTTTTTCACATCCACCCATCAAGATTTCTCTTGAAGAGGGCCAGTGAAGTGCTCTGTTTAGCATGTATTGGAAGTTTATTCCATAGCATGGGCAGTCTCTGGGTTATGAACCTGTCCCTCTAGGATGTTTTGTTAATTGTGGTAATGAGGTTAAGATCTCTGGAGTGTGTGGTGTGGAGGGATTGTGATTTTTTTAGATGTAGCAGAGCAGGTCAGACATTGCTTTGTAAGTCAAGCAGAGATCGCCAATAAGTAGGTGATATGAGACAGAGAATAGTTGGAGTTTTTTAGTCTGTCCATATAGGATACGTGTTTAAGGCCTAGGATCCTCTTTGTGAGGTACTTTTGGGCCTATCCAGTTGTTGCAGGTGTCTAGTGACATACATGCCAAGTGGGGCATTGTACTCGATGATTGGGCTAATGAGGGAAGAGTAGAGGGAGACAATGACCTCTTTCTTCCTGGATGAAAATCCCTTAATAATGAGATGTGCCACACTGAAGGGCTTTCTGACCACAGTGGCAATATGGTGGTCAAAAGAGAGGTTGCTGTCAACCTGTGCTCCCAGGTTTCTTATAACACCTTCCCTGTTCAGTGGTCTACCATTGATGTGGTAATTCTTGGGAACTAGGTTTTTACCAAAGGGGATAATGGTACATTTTTTGGCATTGAGCTTAAGGCCATGGTTCTGACACCAGTTGTCGGTTTCAGTGAGGCCTTTCTGTAAGATGTCAATGTCACTTGGGAAGTTAATAATAGCTCCCCACTTGCAATCATCTGTGGACTTTGTCAGCCAGAGTCCCTTTGTGTTGGTCTGGACTTCAGAGATGTAGATACAAAACAGGAGAGCACCCAGGACCAAACCCGGTGGGACTCCACTCATGATTAGTTGGCAGTCTGACTTGGAGTCATCTACTTTCACACTGTGGTTCTATCTGTGAGCCAGTTTGCAACCCACCTAGTGATATAGGGGTTGATGCCTAGCTTAGTGAGTTTTCTATGATTCCTCAGTGGGGAATGGTATCAAAGGCTTTGGCCAGATCAAGGTAGGCTGTAAGAACCACCTTGCCTTCATCCACAGCACTGGTGACTGACACAAAGAAGTCGACCAGGTTGATAAGGCATGATCTACCCTTCACAAAACCAAACGGTGTAGGATCCAGAGTTTGGAGATTCCATATATCCTGTTGATTAGGTCCATGATGATGCATTCTATAGCTTTGCATATCAGACTTATTAGTCTAATAGGGCGATAGTTCCCAGGGTCTGTAGTCGCTCTCCTTTGTGGAGGGGGATGACTGTAGCAGTGCGGCATTCAGTTGGGACAAAGCCTGAGGTGAGGCTGTGATTGAACAGGGCACATGGGAGAGGAGCCACTTCACTCTGTAATTTATGTAGAAAACAGCCAGGGATATTGTCAGGTCCCATAGAAGCTGTATTCTTTGTCTTGGACAGTGCTGTTTTAACCTGTGCAGCAGTAATATTTGGTGCCTGACAATCTACTGATATTGTGATTGGTCCTTTGGGGGGAGAGGTGTAAAGTTGGCACTGAATCTGTCGGGCAGTATATTGGAAATATCTGTTGGTTATATTGCATTTATTTAAACTGTATTTGCTTTAATATTGCTACACACTCAAGTGTGCAAGCTTGCACTGCACTTGAATTGTTTTAGTGCTGTTTTAGCTGCTTTTCTGTAATAAAAAGTGCAGCCCACTGTGTGTGTGTGTGTGTGTGTGTGTGTGTGTGTGTGTGTGTGTGTGTGTGTGTGTGTGTGTGTGTGTGTGTGTGTGTGTGTGTGTGTGTGTGTGTGTGTGTGTGTGTGTGTGTGTATGTGCGTGTGTGTGTCTCTAGACAGTAGAGAAGTTCACTGTGTGTTTGTGTGTGTGTGTGTGTGTGTGTGTGTGTGTGTGTGTGTGTGTGTGTCTAGACAGCAGAGCAGATGTGTGTATCCTAATTTACTTCTCCACTGCCATCCAGTGAGAGCATCCTTGTACTTGCTCATGCCTACATATCTAGTCCATACAGGCCTCCAAACCTCTTGTCTCTCACATGGCCTGCTGATGTTATCTACAGTAAGCTCACCTGCAGTCCTGTATAAATTAGACTTGAGCTGTGACAATTGCTTTAAGTACTGTGTTGTGTAGTTAGGTAGGGTTCTGTTCTCAATGCAGTCAACAGTGTGTGTGTGTGGGGGGGGGGTGTCTAGACAGTAGATCAGATGTGTGTATCCTACAGTTACTTCTCTACTGCATCCAATGACAGCATTTTTATATTTGCTCATGCCTACATATCTATTTCATATAAGCCTCCAAACCTCTTGTCTCCACATGGCCTAGTATTGTTATCTACAGTAAGTTCACTGCACTCCTGTATAAATTAGACTTGAGCTGTGGGAACTGCTTTAAGTACTGTGTTGTGTAATTAGACAGGTTCTCACTACAGTCATCAGTTTGTGTTTGTGTGTGTAGATAGAGCAGATGTGTGTATGCTACAGTTACTTCTCTAATGCCATGCAATGACAATATTTTGATACTTGCTCATGCCTACACATCCATTTCATGCAGGACTTCCAACTTCTTCTCTCCTACATGGCCTGCTAATGTGATCTGCTATAAGTTCCCCTGCAGTTCTGTATAAATCAGACTTGAGCTGTGGCTCTTGGATTAAGTCATTTGTTCTGCAGTCTGTGTATTTAGGTAGGGATTCTAATATCACGGCAGTCAAATGTGTTTGTGTGTGTGTGTGTGAGCTATTGATTGACATTACAGAAAGAATGTTACACCAGCATGTGGGATGCTGTTATCTTGTCCTTAACTGACACTGCTGCTGTCATCAGCTATATTACATTTCTGGATATGCAGCACTCCACCAGGGCAGGGTCAGAGACTGGTCTGGGGGCCAGGAAAAGTCACGTCATCCTCTACAATAAAGTTTAGAGTAACATGGATTTTAATCTATCCACATACATCATAGCATGGTGTACAGGCCCAGTGTTATCTTGCTGAGATAGCCCTGTAGTCTCACCAGCTGCTACATGTCTGGTAAGGAACATGTGAAAAACAGCATTACAGTCTATTCGTGCTGTTATGAGGTCTGACTACAGTGATATTATACAATCCTAAGATGTCAGTTTGATGGCCTGACTTTTGCTGTACACAACATAGGTTGTCAATAGCAGTGTGGACACTTGGAGGTCAAAGGTCAGATTTCTATATAAATGTGATCTCAGTGCTTGCATCTCTGTGTTTTTGCATAGCAGGACTGTTGTCAGTGCTGTGAGTAACATGGAACTTCACTTTTCAGATATACAAATTTACTATGATGGCTTCTCTGGCCCAGGCCAGTAATCAAGGAGTCACAATCCTCACCACTGACACTGGTGAGAGACAGTCACTAAGAACAGGAATGAATTTACACAGTATTTTCAGATGTAGCTCTCTGCATCAAGCACAATTTCTCCCCAGATCACACAGGGAATACTCTTCAGACCTGGGACTGGACACTCTGTCTCTCCAGATCCCAAACAAGACTCACTTTGGAACACTGTGTCACATTTCCAAGTAGCTGAAACACCCACACCTGGGCATTTGAATTTTACACACACACACACACACACACACACACACACACACACACACACACACACACACACACACACACACTCTTGGAAAAGGCTGGCACAGATTCACTAGCTATCCCCCTCTACCCAGACTATAATGTAACCCCTCTACCATCAGTAAGCTGCTCTAAGGCTGTTAAAAGTGTAACAAATTAAACTGAGTAAAATCAATATTAATATAAATAGTAGAGTATAACCAAAACGGCAAGGCTTTTCAGAATAGTCATGGCATAACTGAAATAAGCACAAGTACTCTCAAAATGTTAAAAGTATTCTCTAAAAGACCAGCCACAATGAAAGGTATAAAATATATAATAATAAATAATAAAATAGAAAAAATGAGTATACTAAATATCTAAGTACAATAAACACCAGAGTTTCAAACACAGGAGAAATAAAAATAGCACATACAGATTCAAACAGATGCAGGAAAAAATAAAACTCATCCAATCTCTCTCTGTATTTCCTGACTGTCTAAAGAATAACTGTTCCCTAGCTAACTTAATTAATATAGCAAGGCAAAATTTGATGTTGAGATGTTTACTTCCACAAGGCAAGGTGATGAGCTTCTAACAGACTGAATTAAACATCTAACTTACCTAAACTGACTGTGATAATTGTCATTGATCTGTATATCAGGTTCCAAAAAAAAAGCAAAACAAAACAAACTGATGTGTGAGTTCAATTCTCTCAGTATTGGTTATAGAATTACCTCACATTTGATCACCTGGCTCTGGTACAATACACACTCAGACCATTGCCAAAATCTGTTGCAGTATTTGAAAATTATAGAATGATTTCAAAAATTTCTACTCTTCCCTTCCTGAACTGTATGTTTAAACTTATACATTTAATCAGTTATAATAATACTATTGAAACAGTTTTAACACAAGCATTTGCACAAGTCAGTGTGATAGTCAAATGACACAAAACTATTTACAAAACTTCAGCTAACTATGTTGGTATATGTTACACATGCACTGCCATATTCTCCATGGCACAGATGGCAATACCTCACATCTTCACATCTACAAACACACATTTTTGCGTTAGCTCCTCCTGTACTATGTGCTATGTTATCACCATTGGTGGGCTCAATGATTGCACACAACGTGCAAGTATCAACAAACCTGGTAAGCAAAGACCATATACTTTGGCCCAAAATATTGAGAAATACAGTTTATAGAGTGAAGCGCCAAGTAGATCCCTAGGGTTTGCCAGTGGTGGCAGCTCTAGTGGTACAGATCAATCCATCAACTGTCACGTGCTGTGTTCTTCTGTCAGTGAGCCAATTGTTTACCAATTACCAGATGAAAGGTGTAATCCCCAGCTTGGGGGGTTTCTCAGTGTTACCTGCCCATGCAATTGTGCCAGATCACAATAGGTAGCATGCACTACCTTGCCTTCCTCCAGGCCTATCACATGGAATCATTGTGCTGTGACTTTGGCATGACCCAGCACATACACCTTCCTGATATGGTGAAATGCACATTTCAACACAACCTCCACATGGCCTATGCTCCTGTATAAGGGTGTACATTAACATGCTTCTGCCTGAGTTGGGAGGGCAGCATCTGATGCATGCATGTATAGAGACATCATGGCTCTCCTTGACTGTGAGGTAGACCAACCTGTCATCATCGACCTCTTCTATGCGTAAACTAGTAATATTCTAGGTGAATGCAACAGGCCTGTATGAGTTGTTACTGCTACATCAGGTCTGTTTTCAAAGAGGTCATTGAGGGCATGCATGGTGATAACAGTATCATCTTGTGGAACTTGAACTGGTGAAGGCATCTGACAAAAAGTCACAGTGTGGTATTCAGTCAGCATTGTCATATGTGACTGTAAACAGCTATATCATCAAATGGTTAGACCAGTGTATGAGATGCGTGGTATCTCACTATGTGAAATGTATGACATGACATATATCTCAGGTCCAGTGTTCAGGTCAGTACATCAAGGGTGTCTGCTAGGCCCCTGCCTGCTCCTTAGTTAAGAGATGGACATCGCAGGTGACATGCACATGCAGTGTCCAAACAGCTGCCTGAAGGACTACAGCTTGTGGGCAATCATTGACACCAACTGCGATATTAGTATAATACATACAGTATTAGCACATACCAAAGACTGCTGCCACAGCCATGACACCACCTGCATTGATGACACACATGGAGGGATGTGTTGCATCAGAAAACAGACACACCACTCAAGTATAATGTGGACATCACACCCTATAATCAGACCAATAGGTATGTGACCTGTATCCTAGGGTAGAGGGTAAGTGGTACATCCACCACCATGTGGTCACAGTGCTGACTACTCCTTTGACTGTAACACAAATACTGGGTATGTGAAGGACATGCACATCAGAGGGTGTACTAACGTAATAGTTCCCAGCCTTCATCACACCAATAACTAAATACAATGCAGCCTCCTCCATGTACCTCCATACACATGTTTCAGTGACATGTAACTGAAGTGTACCACCTTTGTCATAGTGTGCTGTCACACAGCTTATTGTCCCTACCTAGATATTCTTTCTGGAGAATGTACATGACTGCCTGATGGTGAGTATCGCCAATCAAATTGTTACATCAGATGCATATGTGGTACCTGTTCACTTTATGCACGCACTGCATATATAGGTGTTTGACAACATTAATGGCACATGTATCATTTCTGAGAGTGTGGATTGTGCCATAGATATATGCCATGCACACAAGGCAACTAGTCTGTAGTACCCATACTGTCGCATACAGGTATAGCAGCGCCCCTCTTAACACCTCCTGCATATAGTACAGTACCAGAACAGTTTGCATAGCTACCCTCATAGACTGTGGATATATCATACAAGTTGTCCAGTGTGTGTGGAGGCTCATCTGTTATCACTCCACATCACATATCTTATGTCAGAGGCATGGGATTAGTGGTGCTATTATTCAGATATTGTCCATGATTGTGTTTTGTTCTTGTAATGTTTTCAATAATCCTTTACCTGTGGCCACCCTGATGGAGACCTCTTTTGGGAGTACGCTCATATTCAGATATATCAGTTTGCCCAGCTTCCGAATATGCACCTTACCTCAGTTGTATGCTAGATCCCTGATGGATGTCTTCTGCATTATTCATTTAAGGATGTTTATCTCACACAAACATCGTCCCCATTTTTATGTCACCTTATGTGACAGTTAGAGACAACACATTTTCACTGAGCAGTCCGTACTGTACCATATAGATATACTGTTTCCCTGTGTTCATTCCTACAATTCATTCATATATCCCTATTCAATACACACACTTCCCCTGAGTGATCATTTTACATGGCAGTCCCATGCCTGGTTACAGATCATTAATACAGCTTCAGTACAGAATGCCAGGAATGTGATATCACAGTACTATGCACAAGTACACTGTCCTGTACTGTGTTTGGATGATAAACTTCACATTCATACCTTTCAACTGTCCAGATATCCCCAAGATGTCCAGATGTTTTCCTTATCAAATATGTGGCTTTCTGCCATATCGTGGGATGATCGCTGGAGTGATGTGCCTCAATAATACATACATCTGAGTACATACATCTCAACTGTTCTGATCTGTGCAGAATGTCCATTTTGTTTCTCATATTTGTGATCTTTTCCTCATAACATGTTGTTTTCCTAGCAAATCATTAGCATGCCATTTCAGAGTACACCCAGTAAATGATGACTGACATTTTAGTTTCAAACTTCATGTTCTTCAGAAAGCTCATGCTAATGTACAACCTATATATTCTATCAACTTCATAAGTTTGGATGTGGAATATTAACAATATGCCCATATTTCTGCCCCTTTGTCCCCCCATTTTTATGGCTTTGTCCAAAGTTCTCATTCTAAGAGGTTGTGAGTGCTACATTCAAACAAATTCTCATGTGACATCTATGTCACATATGTCCCTATTACTAGGTATTTGTCCTTTCACTAAGTTAGGCCTGTGCAGATATGTTGCACTAACAGTATGACAGCTATTTGTACAGCCATACCTCTCAATTATACAGATTTTTTCAGAATTTCCAGATTTTGCCTAATATTTTGATCTATTTCTCATACAATTGTGGTTTTCTGGCAAATCATTGGTAAATTATTGAGGGTTGAAGTCAGAATGCAGTGACAGACATTTGAGTCTCAGTCTTCATACCATACTTCTGAACTATCCAGATGTTCACAGAATGTCCGTATTTTTCTCTCCTATTTCTGTTCTGTTCATCATAACATTTGTAGTTTTCTGGCAAATCACTGAAATAATATGAGGACTGAAGTCAGTAAATAGTGACATACATTTGAATTGCAGACTTCAAATCCCTCAGAAAATATATGTCAAAATAAATCTTGTTACACTAGCAACTTTCTCAGTTTACAAGAGCAATATTTAAAATATGCCCCTATTATTGTGCCTTCATCCCTCCATTCTGTCAGGTTTTGTCGAGATTACTTGCATTAAGAGGTTGAGAGATATGTTTCATACCCTTTAGAAAATTCATGCAAATGCAAAACCTGTCATTCTATCAACTTTTTAAGTTTTTAGGAGCAATAACTAATATGCGTGTCTCTAGTTTTCAATCTTTGTCCCCACATTATTTATGGCTTTTGTCAATATTTCTTGCTCTAAGTGTTTGAGAAGTTTGTGTACAGCCCTGGTGATCATTGTTGCATTCCGTGCAAATCCATGGACCATATGTACTCTCCTTTACATGGAATTGATATCCATGTTTGCTTACAAGGTTTCATGGCCAGCAAATCTGTTGCATGCCATGAAACCTAGTTTATGTGTGCTGCACCTCATTAATATGCATTGTGTGCTGCCACACGTTGAGCACCATCACTGTAACATGTTAATTCCATGTAGGCTCTGTGCAAAGCCTACATCAAGTTTATTGAATCCACATGAAAATCTATCCATGTTAAAAACTCTTATCAAAAAGATCAACAAAAATCTATAAAGTCACTATAATTCAATTAATTCATAATGGCATTATCTACTCTAAACATTTGGAAAATTAGCCAGATTTATGAACTCCAGAGAAAGCACTACTTTGTATTTGATAAGCAGCTCTGCACTCTGTGCCCATTTTCAAAACAATGGTAAGTGGTGGAATATGCTAATTAAGGCATAAGTAGATGAAATTCATACTAATTAAGCAATTCTATGTGCTGAAGAAATTTAAGAATATATAAAATGTGCATGTGCATGAGATGGCTGCCAGTCCAGCTAGCTGGAATTTTGTAAATAATTCTATGTCATTTGTGAATAGTAATATGATTTGTATGCTTGTCTTACAAATGTAAGAAAACTGTATGTTATATACTGAGCTTCAAGAATGTAACCATATTGTATCCTGCTGGAGAAGAGCAGAAATGTGTATAAACTATTTGCCTATGCAAATGTATGTTTTGATGGTAAGGACTGGAACATACAGTGTTAGCTTGCAAAACCTCAAAAAAATAAGTGGAAATTGTTTACAATTCTGTCATCTCTGTTTCAGCTCAGAGCAGTCACAGTGTGTAGAGTTGTAGGTTTTCCTATTGTCTGGAAACAAAAGTAATTACAGGATTCAAAGGTAAAAGTGTGTAACTGTTTTATGACTTCCAGTTCCGGGCAACGTCTTAGGTATAAGTACGTTTGACATAGAGGTATTAATTTTAAAGCTTCTGTTAGCCTGAAAACTAAAGGCAGAAGTGACAAGAATGATGTAATCTGAGATAACCCAGCAGAAATGTTTGCTAGTAATTTAAGAACTATCTCAGAGAGTGAGTGCATTTTGTATCTTGTCTTGGATCTGAAAACATCCATTCAGCTCTTGTAATTGCCTGGCTCTGTAAGTAAGTTATTTAGAGCATATTTTCTCTTAGAAATAGATAGGAATATAATAAGATCAGTCTAGATGTTTTCTGTATTTATATGGGACTGTCCTGTAATGTTGTTTTAAAATATTTCCTGTGATTCTGAACATTGTTGTTGCTGTGTTGAGTTATTGAGTATTGTCCTGTACTTTTATTATTTATTATCAAATATATTTAAACCTTTTAATTGTGGCTGGTTTGTTTAGAGATATATAAGCTCTTAGAGTACTTGCATGTATCTGGTGACACTGTACAGGCCACTCTTAAATATTCTTAGTATTGGACACACTTACCATTTGGATTACAATAACATTACACAGTATAACTGGTCACCCTTTGGGAAGGGCCTTATAGTAGCTGATAAGTAGTAGTGGCTGGTGGCAGTGATTACAACCTTATAGTCTGGGTAGAAGGGGGCATAGCCGGTGAGCCGGTGAGCCGGTGAGCCTGTGCCAGTCTTCCCCAGCATTGTCTATGCGCTTGTATATAAATCAGATCTCAAAGTGTGTGTGTGTCAGCTACTTGGGCAGGGACACAAAGCACTGGTTGGACAGATAGGGTGCTGTAGGTTTTGGGTTGACCCCTTGGCTGAGATATTAAACCTATAGCTGTACCAGTTGTGAGTTTTATTGGGGATCTGTAGAGAGAGGGAGAAACCAGCCCCAGACTGACTGTGATCAATGTGTGCTCTTAAGGGAAATTGTACTTTACTGTGTGTTAGTACTTGTCATCCTCCCAATATGCACATCCCTCACTGGTGCTAGAGGTGAGGATTGAGGCTCCTCAATTACTGCACCAGTGCAGGGGTGTAACAGCGCACACCACACTACTTTTGGGACATAATTAAAATTCTATTTGGAATATGGACATAAATACACTTAAAAAATGTTAGGGGTTGCTGCTGCTATTACCAACTTATATGTGCAACAGGCTTTAATAAGAGGTGTGGCTACTGCTACTGCTGCTGCTACTGCCAGACCTCAGCCTAGAAGGAGAAGGGTGTTCGGACCCCATTTGACTTATCATGGACTTCATGATGCAGAAATTATAGGGTGACACAGGGCAGACTGGGATACTTTGGAGGAAATATGAAACCTCTGCCACCCTCATGTGAGGCACAAGGGATATTATGGAGAATCCATCTCAGTAGAAACCAAGGTATGTGTCACATTATGTATACTAGCTACAGACATTTTTCAAAGACCCATAGAACATATGTTTGGGGTGTCACAGGCCTCAGCCCCTATAATCTTACATCAATTTCTTAAAGAAATACTATAACATGTTAACAATCATAGCTGATTTCCACATATCCCAGATAAGAGAGCTACAACCATGCAAAATATCTATGCCATAGCATAATTTCCTATGGTTCTGGTGGGGTAACACTACACGCACATCAAAATAAAACCCTCAAAATGGAAAACAGGGAAAGAAGGATATCAACAAGAAAGGATACCACTGCATAAACAATCAGGTAATGTATAATACCCAAAGGATCATGTACACTGTGTGTACAGATAATCCTGGCAGTTTTCACAAATCACACATATAGGACACCTGTAACCTACGTGTAAGATTTGTTAGGGGGTGAATTTCCATAGGGGCAATCGAATGGGGGATGCAGACTATGCAGAGGAATCTTGGCTTGTGGCATCCATGAACCAACACAACCCCATTGAGCAAGGATTTATAAAGTTAATGATAGTTAATTTAAAATATACTATCATAGGTATAATGTGCACAATATTTATTTAACATTAGTATGACTCATAACCTATAAGAATTACATGTGTAGGACAATATGTATGTGTGGCACCTTCCCCAACATGTGTTACTCAGGTCGAGCAACTCCATACACATAAAATTTAGTTACAGCCAAACACATTGCCTTTTACACATAATTCCAGTACCATGAAAAGTTAAAGTCACACACATACAACCATCTTATAATTAGATCTCCATTCTTATTGTATACCTTATCTTAAAACAAAACAGTAATTACGCCTTTGACATTGACAATTAATAAACAACATTTACCGTTTTAGCTGCCTTTTTTTCTCATGGGTTCTATTCCCGGGTGGTATTAGTCAAAGTTTGCATTGTGTGTGTTCCACCAATACATTTTGTCCAATTTCATAAGATTTTACCTCTAAACAACAATGATTAGAACCAACATCATAAAACATTTAATTATTTTCCAGTGAAACATTTGTAAATATGGTGAGCATTACACATGGCCATGTTTCACTACTGTATTTCACACCTACATTGTATTTGGAAGGAATCATTTCCAGTGTATCTGCCAAGCTATTCAGATTTGGGCGCACATTAAGACATATAGTTTTAGGTGTCCATCAGGCAGGTGAAGGTGAGGACGATGCTCCATTTAGATCCCAAAGGTAGTGGAAAGATGAGTCCTGGATCTTTATGGCCATCCTCATAAAGTGCTACAGCAGTAAGCTTCTGTAGGAGAACTATACCTAGTTTCAGTACAAGACTGAGGCTTGGAATGACTTGGCCAAGGTTGTCACCAGTGGAACTGACATTCCATGCACTGGGGAGCAATGTCACCATTATAGTGACATGAAGAGGTATTATCAGGAACTCCTGGGCTGATGGGAGGCTGAATTTAGGGCTGCAAACACCCCTGAGTTGGGTAAGTATAACGGCATTTTGCCAGTCAATAAGACCTTATGTATTTGCCAGCCAATACATTTATTCATTATACTTCCATTTTTTGTGTCTTCTGTTCTGTACACCTAGTGAAATGATAAAACAGTGAAATGCATCAGGGGAAACTGGCTGTCCTCAGAGATGCATAGGGTAAGTATGCATCAGGAATGAATGCAAGTCAGTTCATCGCTCCATATGAGACAGAGTAAACATATATATCATTTATATCAAGCCTACATGCCTTTTACAATAACTCTTGTGAGTTCAATTCCCAGTAACAGATAACAGCTTTTATTAAAGGATAGTATGTATAAATTATTTACAGCAATCTTCAAGGACATTAAATATGCCATTTCTGTAAATGGATTTCTTTACTTGGAATGCATATATTCAATATGCCATAGTCAAATAACCATTTGCACATTACTTATAATAGCACTTAGATTAATTTGTTTTATAACAGATTAACTCCTACACATCATATCTGGATGTGACAAAGGGGAACATAGTTATGTGTCATATTTGCTTATATGTTGAAATAATAATTTGACATGACACTGTTGTTATAATCTATGTTTTCTCTCCCCCAACCCTATATCTCTGTTTTTTTTTTCTGTGTGGAAACATTGCTTCTGCAACATGAATGATCATCAGTACAGGGAGGAAGACTAACCACTGGGGTTCGGCTCACCATAGCTCCGGAAGTGGCTGTTATTTTACCACCACAGACAGTGCAGATACCCAGAACATCTAGGTCACAATGTGTCAGCATTACCACCACAACTTCTGCACTACCTGCTCCCACTGAATCAGTTAGTTCTATCCCAACTAATGATGTAGTGGTATTCAATGGGCGTAGTGCTGGCGATAGTGATTTTGTCACTTATCAGAATCTGACATAGTTGGATGGGGACATCACGGAGAGGGGCCTTTGTATCTGATTCTGCAAAGTAGAAAAGGTTCTATGTCAAAATGAAAAAAAAAACACATCCAGTCCTGACTCTGGGATCTGTGACAAGAAATAGTGATGACAGTTCTGAGGGTGAAGACTAGGTTCTCATTGCCCTCATATCAGATGTGGCTGTACCTCCAATGTCCTCTTCCTATCCCCAGTCATGGTGTCTCCTAACTATTTGTGATCATTACAATCCTTGTCTGCCCTTTGTATTCTGTATGTCTGCACCTTCTTTAACTACCTAAACCTCATAATCCTAAACACCTACCCCAACAGTCCTTTCTCTGCAAAAAAAGTAAAAAAAAAAATTGGGTACCTTTCCCAGAAACAAATATGCTTCATACCTACCTCTCTACTTCACCAGTGTGTCTGCTTGGCACACTTGGTTTGGTTCAACTGGCATTACAACATTGTTCTGTTGCTGCCACCTAACTCCTAATGTGGTGACTTACAAATGTATCAAATTCTGGTTACATAAAAACATTTATCTTGTGAAGAAGTGGATAGCTATGGTACTGTCCTACCACCATCCTACACATTCTATTATTATTCCTCCTGTGTCCTTCCTTCTGCTTGCCCCCCCCCCTCATTTTCCTGTCCTATCAGTCCCCTTTTCATGTATTTAATCTGGTCAAAAATGGAATCACACAAAATTTGCAAGGAAAGAAATGGCCCCTAAAAAGCCTTCAATTTTTGTTCTCAGCATTTGCATGATGCTTGGCATCACATAAAATTCCCAAGTTACAGTAAATGGCATTTCACATCTTATGGCAAAAACTGGTGAATTTTTGCCATTGACTGCACTACAATTATCTTCACACAGATGTGCTTAGCCCAATGCACTATAGAAATACAGACTGATAGTGCTATTCTGAGATAGTTACTCTCTAACTTATTTATTAGGACACCGGGTGTAATGTCCACCTTATGGGATGTTTCTATTGCCATTATCTTGATGATAAAGCCTGAGCCTGCATTCTCTCTTGTTTCAATCTCCTGTCACTGTCCCTTTTAATTTGATTTTAACATTAAGTTGAGTTCCTATGTGGTGGGCTGACATAGTCATCAGGTCTAAAATCTGTTTTTTTTTTTTATGTGGTGTCAGTCGTTCAAATACAGAAGTATGTCAAACTACTACTTAAAGTTTTTTTTATATTCCTATTGTGTGTGTGTAACTGTTCGATACTCATGTTATTAACTCACCATTATCCAGCTTATGTTTTTTTTATATTCCTATTGTGTGTGTAATTGTTTGATACTCATGTTATTAACTCACCATTATCCAACTTATGGTTTTTTTTTATATACCTAGGGTGTGTGTGTGTGTGTGTGTGTGTGTGTGTGTGTGTGTGTGTGTGTGTGTGTGTGTGTGTGTGTGTAAAACTGTTTGATATTCATGTTATTAACTCACCATTATCCAGCTTATGTTTTTTATATTCTTATTGTGTATGTGTAACTGTTCGATACTCATGTTATTAACTCACCATTATCCAGCTTATGTTTTTTTATATTCCTATTGTGTGTGTAATTGTTTGATACTCATGTTATTAACTCACCATTATCCAACTTATGTTTTTTTTTATATACCTAGGGTGTGTGTGTGTGTGTGTGTGTGTGTGTGTGTGTGTTTGTGTGTGTGTGTGTAAAACTGTTTGATACTCATGTTATTAACTCACCATTATTTAACTTGTTTTTTTTAATATTCCTATTGTGTGTGAAACTGTTTGATACTCATCCACAATCTGTAAAGACAGAAGCACTTGGAGCCACGAGCCACTCGAACAGACTTTATTCCATTAAAAAGCACACAAATACACAGAGAAACGCTGAACAACTTCTCTGCGTTTTTCATTAGCAATGTAACTTCATCAGCATGCTCATCACTTGTAAACTCTTATTTTATACAGACTTGTGACAGTAATTGCCCAATCAGTAAAAACAATCCATTAACATGATTAGTTTTCATAATAGATTACATCTTTAAAAACCTTTTTAAAAATCCTATATATAAAACCATTTTAGATAGAATATCATATGTAAACCAATACATATAACAATACAAAATAAGGAAATGTTTATAAAAGAAGAAGGTATGTGTTAGGGGATATCATATTCATTCATTTGTAAAGAAATATATTCACATTAAATTCACATAAAGTAGAATGCAATAAAACTTTAAAACAATCTAACTGTTTATGGAATATCTTAAAGAATTTGTTGACTATCTTAACAGTAATATTTGGGGCATTGAATTTACAGTTAACAGCAACATGACAACTATTGAATTTTTAGATGTCAATGTTTATAGAAAGCCTGACAACACACTAGGCATGAAAATATACAGGAAATATCCAGAATATAACACGTTGCTACATGCCTCAAGTATGCATCCCCGCCACACTGTCCGGAACATCCCTAAATCTCAGTTTCATCGTATCAAAATAATTAATTCCAGTATGGATGATTATGAGGTAGCCAGTTCAGATCTTGTGAACAGATTCCTTGATAGAGGGTATGCAGAGTTTGATATTAGATCTGCTAAATATTGCTCTGACAATTTGACTAGGAATCAGCTTCTTGAATACCAGGACCGTCAGAACAAGAAAGGCGATAGGGTCCTGAGATTGGTCACCACATATGGTAGAAACAATCAGATCATCAGAGGAATTGTGGAGAGAAATTGGAACATTCTGATGGCTAATGAGACTCTCAGACAACACCTTGGTACACGTTGCCAATTTTCTTACAGAAGGGGCAAAACCTTAAGTTCTATTTTCTCACATTACAAACATCATGGTAGTGGAGGGGCCAGATACAGACAACTAACCATGACTGGCAAAGAATTGGTGGGCACTTTCCCTTGTGGACATTGTATGTCATGTAGTGAAGTAAACAAAACCAAATCGTTTAGTAGTGCCAATACCAGTAAGGTATATGATTTAAAGTTTTTTGGGAATTGTTCCACGAGTTGGGTCATTTATCTTGCTACCTGCCAATGCTCTTCATTTTATGTAGGAAAAACTTCTCGGTCATTGAGGATTAGGATAGGGGAACACAGAAGTAATATCAGAAACAAGAAAATCACTAATGCCCTCTATCAACATACAGTTAAACACCCTACTGCTAAGTTTATGTTCACTATTATAGATCGGATTGTGGGTGACAAAAGCCCCCAACAGGGGTGGGAAAATATTTTGACACAAAAAGAGAAGTATTGGATTATACATTTGGGTGCATTATTTCCCCCAGGCATTAATGACCATCTTTAATTAAACTACACAATTATACTACCCTGATGGCCTATGAGTGGTCATATACCTATGAACTTTATGTATAGCACATATATTTATCACTTAGGGTCACAACATTATTCAACATTATTATAATAATGTGGATGTAATTCTTATTTTTGTTTTCATTTTTATTTTTATTTCTATCTTTTTGAATATCCATATTATTATGTATATATGCACCATTATGGCATTTAAGGTCTTATTAGACCATATTACTGCATTTTGATTGGATATCATATGACTGACAGATGCTATAAATGGTATCATGTGTTTGTGTTGGCTTTCTCCATGTTTCTAATTTTTGTGCTCCACTGAAGAAGGTGAAACCGAAACCGGTTAAAATGGAGCTTGGGATATATTTTTATATCCTTATGTGATTGCGATAGCTTAATAAAGCGTTTTGGGACATATTTTGCTGGCCGTTGTGTGGTTTTAAAGAAACCCTGTCATTATGGCCAGGTTTCCTTTCAGCACCAAAACTCAGACTCCACTGAAGTTCTCTCTGTTCAGTGTAGTTCTTTAGATCACCACCTCTTGGATTTTCAGATATTACCTCTATTACTTTAAAGGCAAAACTATGTGCCAAACATGAGTCTAACACATGTTTAGCCAGGGCATTTGTAACATCACACTTTTTATAGCATAAACATGTTCGCTAATCATCTCAAAGAGCATTCTGTTGGTTTTCTCTATATAATAACTATTACAGTCTTTACATGTAGCTAAGTAGACTAAATCCTTAGTCTTGCAATTAGCATTAACTATAAAGAAAAAAGTCTGTCTAGAAACAGGATGTACAAACTCATTAGAGCCATCTAAGTACAAACAGTATCTACAACTGCCATGGGGATGAGTCCCTGTAAAAGACTGTGGTCATAGGGACTCATAACTATCTCTATAACAAAGGCATCATTTCAAAGATTTCCTATTTTTATAACTGAAAAGGAGTTTCTCTCCAATGAAGTCTCTCATATAAGAATCAGAGGTTAAAATGCCCCAAATTGAGTAGATTACCACATTGACTCATTTAATGTCACTGGCATATGACAGGGTCAAGGGAATCCGTCCACTGCTTTGCGGACCTGATCTCTTATAAAAACAATCACCTTCATTTGAAAAATAAGGCTTGGCCTTTCCCATCCTAAGGGTCCTAACTTCTTTTGTCATTGTCTCATCTTCAGCATCACTATAACCTCTAGTTAAAAACTCATTTGAGAGTGTCCCCAAATCTGCTAGAAAACCTTCTTCTGTGGGACAAGGTATGAGGATGTCAGGATTGAACACACCCAACTGTGATTGGCACCAATACATCATACTGTGAAACTGCTACATATCACTCACACTATCACAATGTACGTGAATGACAGGAGTGATAAATTACCTGAGAAGTATGTAATGATTTGTGATCAACATATTGCTGTTACTTCTTTTTGTCAAAACACATGGCTTTTCATCCAAATCTATGATGCATGATAGCATCCTGCAACACACTTATGTGGTAATTTTACAAATGTGCATTGTCACAGATTCAAAGTCAGACTTCAACTGTGGTGCTTGTGGTTGATACAATCTAGTATAGACTGTGTAATTAGATAGCTAGGTTGTTCAAATACTACAGTATTAAATTTGTGTGGCATAATGCTAGGTAAGCACGACTTCAACAAAAGATCTAATGTATATATTTCCACTCAGGATAAGAATTTATTCTGGGACAGGGTCCTGTGTCAATTTCTTTCACTTTTAGAGCAAACATCTGTAACACACTGATGGGATCATCCTTTCAAAAGTGCATTCTCTCACTGTTGGACTAAGACGTCTCATGTACTGCCTGCAGTTGATACTGTATAACTTGATAGGCTGGAGGGTCAAACCCAGCAATGCCTAAATACTTTGAATGTGTATGTACTCTCATAGGATCATAGGAGGTTACTAGGCTATTGGACCCGAGGCCCTTATAACCCTAGCCAAGAGTTTAGCCTGTGTTTAGACAAATCAGCACCTAATACTCCCATCTAGCAGGGACACAGGTAGAATACCAGGGGTATATTTTCTGTTTCCCATCCAGTTATCCAGGTTGTATTTAAAAAGGAGTAAAGAGGTACTCTGCTTGATGTGGAGAGGAAGTCTATTCCATAGCTGGGGGAGACTCTGGGACACAAATCTGTCCTGCCAACAAGTCTTGTTGATGTCACTGATCAGGTTGAGCCCACTCATGCAGGTTACTTGAGTGGAGCTTGACTTGCAGATATGCAGCAGTCTCATCAAAGTGGTGTCCCTGATCTCCTTGTATGCCAGACAGAGGTCACCTCTGAAGAGTCTGTATAAAACTGAGTAGAGGGATAAGGCTTTTAGCCTATCTGTGTATGGTAAATGTTTGATGCCCTGGATTCTCCTGGTGAGGAACCTCTGCTGATCTCCAGCTGCTGCATGTGCTTCGTGAGGTACATGTCAAAAGGGTCATTGTACTCAATAATGGGCCTTATAAGGGAAGAATACAGGGATATTATGATCTCCCTGTCACTGGATGAGATACCTTTACTTATGAGATGCACCATGTAGAAGGTTTTTTGTACAATGGAAGTGATCTGGTCAAAAGTCAGGTTGCTATCAACCTGGGTAATCAAATCCCTCACAACTGATTGCGTACTTATGACATTGTTATTAATGTGATAATTTGTGGGGCTGTCACTCTCCCCAAAGGGGATGATGATGCTTTTTTTGGTATTCAACTTGAGGCCATGTTTCTGACACTAGTCATTTGTCTGAGTGAGACCCTCTTGGAAGATGTTGACATCACTAGGGGAATTGGTGACAGCACCCAGCTTGCAGACATCTGCAAACTTGGTCAGTCTTAGCCCACTTGTTTTAACCTGCACCTCAGAAAAGTATATCCCAAATAATAGAGGCCCCAAGACCAAACCCTGGGGTATGCCACTCATTACGGGTCTACTGCTTGAGGTGGCTTCCCCTATTTTGACTAAGTGGGTTCTATCAGTAAGCCAGTTTGCTATCCATCTGGTAACATATGGATTGATGCCTAGTTGAGAGAGTTTATATATTATGCCATAGTGGGGAATAGTGCCAAAGGCTTTGGCCAGCTCAAGGTCAGTGGTGTGCACCGTATTTCCTTTATCCATGGCTTTGATGACTGTTTCAAAGATGTCGACCAAATTTAGCAGGCATGACCTCCCCTTGACAAAGCTAAACTGTGTGGGATCAAGTGTTTAGATGTTGCCAATGTTCTTCTTAATGAGGTCCATGATAATCCATTCTATGGCCTTTCAGATCAGGCTAGTTAGGCTGATAGGTCTATAATTTCCCATGTCGGTGGATGCTCCAGCTTTGTGTAAAGGGATGACAGTGGCTGTCCTCCACTCAGCTGGGATGGAGCCATTACTCAGGCTTTAGTAGAATAGGATGCCTAATGGTGCTGCAAGTTCCTGGCTGAGTTCACGTAGGATGCAGCCTGAGATGGTATCGGGTCCCATTGAGGCTGTATTTTTAGCCTTTGAGAGATCTGTGATGACCTGTTCCCTAGATATAACTTGAAGGAGTCAGGTACTGAGGATGTCCTGATTTACTTATGGGGGGACATAAACTTTTCAATGAATCTGTCAGCCAGCAAGTTTGCTATAGCTATGGCATTTGTATATGTGGTGTCCTTGACCACCAGTTCTGAACAGATCCGGGTCCCTCCTTTGAGGTTGCAGACATATGTGGAAAAGGTCTTATGATTGTCTTTAGTAGATGTGGCCAATATGGACTTGAAATTTGCTTTGGAGAATTTCACTAGTGCTCTTATTTGCTTGTTCAGGCTAAAAAGATATTGCTTCCAATTTGGCACCTGCTCCTTCTTGGTCTTGGACAGCAATTTTTTCCTTTGGTTATAGAGTTTATTTATTGCAAATGTCCACCAGACAGGTTTACTTTTCCTTGCAGAGGATGGCTTAGTCCTGTCAGGTATTCTTGATTCCATGCATCTGTATAAATGCTCATATAGTGCATTGGTGTAGTTTTGGATATTGGTGCCAGTTCCTACAGAGGGGGAGGGGGTGTGAAGCTGTTTATACCATCCCTCAGGAAGCTCTAATTAGATTTGGAGGTTTTTATGTCTTATCCTAGCTAGAGAGGGGTTGGAGGAGATGGTGACTTTGAAAGTGACTACTTTATGATCGGATCTTACCAGGGAGGATGATACAATAGGGATGCTGCAGTGTTTACTCATGTTGGTTAATACCAAATCTAAGATATTATCACCTCTTGTATGGGGTATCGACTAGCAGTTCTGAGGAATTTGCATTGACAAAATCAAGGAATCTCTGGGTATTTGTATTCTGGCATGAGCAGTTCTTCTAATCTATGTTTGAGAAGTTAAAAGTCTCCCAGGATAAGGGTAAAGGGTTGAATCTTGATAAATTTGAACAGGTCCAAATAGGTGGATTGGTCATGTTGAGTCAGATTATGGGGCCAGTACCTAGCTATGATTTGAGTAGGCGTCTTTTCAGTGATTAACTGCACCTGGAGTGTCTTCTGTGTGTCATACTGTTTGACCAGCCTGGAGGTGTATATGTCTTTAATGTATATTGAAACTCCACCTCCTTTGGCTTTACTGCCCACAGTTTGGGGTCTGAATGTACAATAGGATGAGTAATCAGGTATGGCTAGGGAGCTATCCTTAGCTGTGAACCAGGTTTCTGTGACTGCCCAGATGTCAACATTTTCCAGGTTTAGGAATGCTTGCAATGAGTGCAGTTTCATGTTTAGACTCCTAGCATTTAGCATCATGACCTTTAATTTGTGTTTTGTTGACATTTTTATGTTGACAGTTTTAACCTCATCACTTTTCCTAAAAAAGCAGTACAGAGGAGGCAGGAGCCTTTGCCAGAAGCCTGAAGTACAGGTGAGACAGATGCAGGCCATCTCTAGCAAAGCATCGTGGTCTGTCGATTGTATCTTCCCAGGCTGTCAGGTACTGGAACCCCCTGGAATGACACCTGGAACTAGACCAATTGTTAAAGTCAATCATTTTCTGTTTGTACTGAGGCATCATTCAGGGTGATGGCAGAATGCTGTTTAAGGCTAGAGGCATACCTGCCTGGGACACATAATCAGTGAGCTCAATCATGTTTCTCTTCATATAGTCCAGAGCAGTACATCTGAAGTCATTCATGCCAGCATGGACTATGATAGAGTTATAACAGTACCTGTTGGTGAGAGACTTGAGTGCTATGTGTTATGATGGATTCTGGCACCTGACAGACAACTAACCATGAGTTTCTCCTTATCCAGCCTGGTGAGAGGCACATCTGTATGTCTCACAATGGAGTCTCCTATGACTAATGTATTGGGTTTATAGTAAAGCCTTAGTAGCTGTGAGGCACAGGTGTGTGGACTATGCATGGCATGTGGTGTGGAGGGCTGTAGAGATCATTTGTGTTTTAACATTTGAGGTCTCCTTTGTTTGGGTATGTTTATGTGCAGGACCTCCACATATGCAGCTGTGTGTTGTGTATGTGTGGGTGGTGTTTGAGGTGTAGTGATTGTGTTGACAGCCTTTTTGGTGCCAGATATACTGGCTTGAGGGAGAGAGAGCTTGGACTCTTGGTTCCTAATAAAAATGCATCTTTTACAAATTGTGTTTCTAGGTGGTAGAAGTGGATGGTTGACCGTGTACATGAGGCAGTTGCTACACTGTTTCAGGATGCCCATATCAACCAGAATGGCAGAAGAAACTGTAGGAAATTTCCATCCATATTTGTCCGAATCTGAGGGAGAAAGGCCAGAGAGAGCTATGGGGTGGGCCTAAAGATCAAGTGCTTAAATCAAAACAAAGAGCTTAGAATAATACTTAAGAATAACACTTAATTTGTACAGATTATTAACCAGCAGTAATAAATGCAACAGAAAAGATGCAGTTGAACACTTTAGAGAACATGCAGCAAGTAGCAGGAAAAAAACAAAGCAAGGTGAAGTAAAAGTAACAGGAAGAAACACAAATTAGAAAAATATAAGCAGCTGAATAAAGTGTCTTTTTTAATAAAGTGGAAAGGGAGAGAGTAGGGAGAGAGCAGGAACAGAAGATAATTCAAGGTTAAGGGACTAAGGGGTTTGCCCTTCTCAGGTGATCTCTGTATTAAGTAGAATGAGCTAAAGTGATGGGACTGGGAGGAGTGTCTCAGATCAAATTTACAGTAGGGGTAGGCAACTGCAAAAGCCACCAACTTTAAGAGCACAGCAGCAATAGGGTGGGATAAAAAAAGTTTCAGCACAGATCAGAAAACAAGATTCGGCCAGCAAATATATAAATAATTCAGTAAAGCAAAACTAACGACAGTGCAGAACCCTGAACAGTTAAATAGTTAAAGTGACAAAAAATATACATATCAGCACTATATTTCCAGATTGTTTTAGAAGCGCGTTCACTCAAAATACAAGGAGATTCTAGCAATGATGTGCAGGGATTTATTCAAAGGTATTGACTTCATAAAAAAAATCCATTGTGTATATTTCCACTTAGGAGACATATTTACACTCCATCCTCGGACTACGGTTCCCCATCAATATGTTACATTTTTAGCCAAAATAAGTTCTGTGCAGCACACTGATGACATCATCCTTTACAAAACTGCACTACCTCAAAGTTGTAATGAGACTTATTCTGTCGCTTTTAATGTTGATACTGTGTTTTTTTTAATTATTTAAGTAGATAGGTTGTTTTTTTGAGTTCAGCAGTAAGTGACTGCTGTTTGTGTCTCTCTTGCAAGGTAGAAGTGGCTTCACCTGCAAGTATGATGTGTGGCTTTACAGTGTTAGTGATTCTCCCACCACTTTCATTCCTGTTTAGCACATAACTCACCCTATGAAAACAATGGTGAAGTCACCTATTCAAATGTGTACTGTCACAGATGTAAGCAAACATCTTGTGTGATGCTTGCCCAGAAACATGGCTAGGGTGGGGTGAAGGGGGCAATGAAAATAGCCAAGTAATCCCGATTGCTCTTCGAACATACCAGCTTACATATGTGGTCAAACCTGAGGGCTGTTCCACTCTCTGTGTGGTAAATAATATAACAACTACATGTAAGCAGTTTGCTACAAATATATACATTTCTGTTTTTTTAAAACTAAAACCTGAGTGTTGCAGTATTATCTGAGGAGTACAAACTATTGTTACATTGTAGCAAGCAGTTTGCTCTAGTTTAAATAAATAAACAAATAAAACCTGAATGCTGTAGCACTCCATGTGGACTATAAACTGTAGCAATTGCTAGTGTAAACTAATAGTATAAACTGTAGGAACTGCAAGTATCATTGAGTGTCAGTATACTGCTATGCATAGACTACATCAACCACATTATAATGTGTGCAATTATAGCGGGAAAAGGCAACTCCATTCCTTTTAACGCAAACAACTGCCTTCCACCACAGTGATAATTTCATGCCTTCAAATATGTTCTGTCTCACAGTTGTGGTAAGACTTTGAGTTTTTTAATACACAGCTCTGTAGATTGTGGACCTACATAGGCATCTTCTCAACTCCAGCAGAGGACAACATATTGTCAGTGTACTGGTGTGACATATGCAGTATTGCATCAACATATTTCTATCCAGTTTTATTTCAAAAAAGCCCTTTGAACACATTCAGAATGTCATGCTAGGCAAATAGTTGTTCTGTGATGCTTATGGTGTGAGTAGTCCTGTGGAACATGCAGTTGATTCTGAGCTATATAGCATATCTATACAGATAGACAGTTGTCTGAATCTGGGACTGTGTATGTGCAAAACAGTGTGGGTGAAAAAGAGTGGCTTAGTCAACCAGCGGTGATATTGGTAAATTGCAGTTGTATGAACATTAACATTGCTACATTTTTTTGGTCCCTCAAAATAATTTCTATTGGATAAATTAACATCAAAAACCTTTTTTTACTTAACACCCTAAAGTGTGTTCTTTGTGACCTCATCTATTACTATCCCCTGTGGCAGATTCATTTAATACACTATAGAGTGTGTAGCATGATTGACAGGGGTATGAATCTGGTAAGGTCTGTCTGTCAGACAGTTATGGCAGACTTCAATGGTTTAGCCAAAGAATGTAGATATGGTACAGTAAGAAGTCAATATATTAGGTCTCACATGCCATGTTAGAGGAGCCATATCCATTACAATAGGACAGTGATGTAATCCCTTTAAGTATGTTCTTCATGGCACATCAGGTATGCTTCTTTCTGTGGCATCAATGGTTAATAAACCTCTTTCTGAGATCTGACACTGGCATTTTTTTGAGTCTGGCAAGAAGTCAATGCTGAGTATGTCAGTGAATGCTCATAGGTGTTATTTATATCCCAGATATAATGAACTTTATTGCATGGGGGCAGCCACGGTGGTGCAGTGGCTAGCACTGCCACCTCACAGCAAGAGGTTCTCTGGTTCGATCCTCAGCTGGGGTGCCTTCTGTGCGGAGTCTGTATGTCCTCCCTGTGGTCACATGGGTTTGCTCCGGTTTCCTCCTACATCCCAAAGACATGCTGCAGGTGGATTGGACACTCTAAATTGGTCCTAGGTGTGAGTGCATGCATGTGTGTGTGCCTTCTTTGGCAGGTTGGGCACTGGGCTGGCAACTCAACACTGTAAAACTCCACTGCCAATCATGAGCAGATAGGTGATCCTCTGTGGCGACCCCTAACCGGGAAAAGCCAAAAGAAGAATGAACTTTATTGCATGACTTCATACAGACATTTGCACATCCATTATATTATTTGCATCACACTATAGTGAATTAAAATAAATTATACTTTCTTTTGATTTTGTGTTGTGGCAGTTGTTATTGTAGTCTTTGCTATACTTCTGTATCAGTATTCCCAGTATATTGACATATTAAATGTAAGCTGTTTAGCAGGAAACACTTTAAGTAATCAATGTCCTGAGACACTTTTTGCCATTTATTAATCTTTTTCAAAAAGAAATAGAATTATATTGTAGAAGGTTGGCTTGCTAGCATCTACCTAATATACTTATTGACCTGCATGTGGAGGATGATAACACTTATGACAGGCCAGTGTACAGTTTGTATATGTGGTATATTATTTGTCAGTAGTTCTCTTATTAATAGACAATAATCTTTCACCTGTATGCGATGTATATTAGTGTAGTATCCTACAGGTCTTTCTTATGTTTTTAACCAGATTCACTTTAATGTTAAATATTAGTTACAACATCATGGTGCACTGTATTCGTGTGTGCATTTTGATGCACTTTATTAATTCAACATGTATGGTATAAGAATTGAACCAGGAAGGAGACATGCCATGTCATTGATTACAGTACCAAAATACATCATACTCAGATAATTGGATAATTGTGCCTGACATTTCCTGCATTTCTTCAGTAGCTGACATATTAATACCATAAGGCAGACATATAATTTAATTTTGCATAATTCTTATCTGGGCTACCTATCCATTTGCATTATGCACATAAATATATCCTATGCATATTGATATACATAATGACAATCAGATACACATATCAAGTTGTCATGGAACTGACTACACTCGAGCTGTACCTTGATTTATGAGCATGTTCACATATTTCCCAAGATATAGGCCTCATTTTGCATATACATATGTCACATCTGCTATTGTTAGACAACTGGTAGTATGTATATCAGATCCTGTCAATGTGACTTAGGATATATATATTGGAAACTGTACAATTAGGTTTTATAAATGAATAAAATAATCTATATTTATATTAATATATAACATATGCTTAGCTGATCAAAATTTTCCTTTACAATAACCTTTCTGTAGTTACAAGTGACAATTGACAATAAAATGCCCATTTCTGAAGTGTATAGGATAACAGTTGTAAAATTAATGTATTGTCTTACATGGACTACAGCATACTGTTGGTTACAACAGAAAACTTTATGGCTAGACATCTGATGTGCAATAACTGCAGTATATGCAATATCCCATAATGTATCTTCTTCCTGCCTAGCTGTTATCTCCACTCAGCACTTTAAATTTGACATGTATCACAATTACTCCACTTTGTTGTATTGTAGCCATGCCTCTTTCACATCCTTTGTCAACATTTCCTTTTTATTTATGCACGTGCCCCTAAGTGAACTGGATAGATTTTACACTAATCTAATTATATCTAACAACACTTTCCCATTAAGCTTACCCTACCTATTAATTATGTCATTCAAGTTGCATTTGCTTTCTGTTGTGCTGTCTGTGCATACTCACTTACTGGGGTTGCATGTAGATACAACCTGTTGTTTATATTGTAAACTTGGACCTCCATGCACCTGGTTGTGGCTGTAAGCAGGTGTTATGGCCATCAACAGGTGTTGTTGAATGTGCAGCTTACCTATTCAGTGAGCACAGCTACTTGTCGCTCTAACACAGACGGAGTGTTTTAGCTTAGCATGATGTGTACCTACATATCAGTTCCCAGGAATGCTAATATGCTTGCAGATAAATTTAGTGCCAACATCACATCAGAACAGTCAATGCAGTTACATGAACTCTTCTCCTGATGATTTATAAGAGAACACGTCATAATTCCAAAACATATTCTAACAGCGCACTGTAAAAATAAAATACCACATCTATAGGTGCAGAGTTTTCCTGGTTGCTTAATTAATGGTACTAAATGTTGGCTTTCCAAAACACTCTTAAAATGGTTCAGTATACACATAGTAACAAGATATGTTCCTCAGCTACAGAAAATGGATGTATGTATACCTCCCAAAAAAGGGGGTCCCACATTATATCCCAGTAACTATAGACCTACCAAACTAGCAAGTCTAATTTTTAAAACCTCAGAATTTATTATGTCTAATATCTAAACTTCAATATAAAAAAATATTTTCACTCTATACCCTCAGTAGTATATTTTTTTTTAATCAAAGGGATATAATGTCTGCTTATTTTTGAACATCTTTATTAAATCACAGTTTACTCAGTGACATAGGTACACATACATTGATGGAAAGGAAAACAAACCATACAGACATTTTCATTAGTTTCATGCAGTATACATATATGTTTTCTTTTTACTAATTAGCATTAAATCCAACATTATGTGTAGGTCCTGTCTTCCCTTAAACTTTACTCCTCCTGAACATTATTTTGTATGTGTTGTCCCCACAAGTTCATGTATTTATATGCAATTGCTCCATCCCTTTTCTAAAAATCCCATTGCCAGTATTTTATCATCTTTACAGTATTCTGTACTTCATTTATAGCTGGTTTATATTTTGATTTTCATTTTCTAGTAATTACATTTTTGCCAGCCAATACTGCTAAGCTTACTAGGTCTAAATAATTCAGACCTTGTGCTCTAGCTTAAAAGACCCTTTTCCTTTGTTACAACCACTTGCTTTCCCAGCATTTCTGACAAGCACTCTGTAGGGCAGTTTTAAAATCTGCCCATCTCTTAACATTCCAAAATGCATATTCTCAGTTACCTCTCTTTCCCATTACACGTCCACCATTTGCTACCTACCTAATGGAAATTTCTGTGATCTGCTCTGAGTATACAAATACCTATGGAAGCACTTCCATGATAAAACCCTAAATGTTCTGAACTTTCTTTCATAGTCGGGAGCTGTATGTCCTCCCACTGTTAATTTGTAAATTACCCTTTCGGTCTCTTTTCTATTTAGTAAACATCTTTCAGAAAGTCATTGAAGATGTAAATAGCAGCAGTGCAGTTCATTCAGTGTACCTGGATCTGGCCTAGGCCCTTGAAACTGTTCCCCATCCTGGAATTATAAACAAGCTTAAAGATCCAAGTAGCACCAATGGCAGCCTGGATTTAGAACTCCACCTCCTCTAAAAAAATCCTCTTTTAAGTTGAGATCAAAGAAAAGACCTCCTTGCTGCGACTCTTAAAAGACATTCATTTAACCAGCCATAATATGAGATGCTCCTGCTTAATCAAATGCCAGTACTGCACGTATGCCTGATGTGCAGCTCTCCGTTGGTGACAGATCCCTGTAACAGCTTTCACCTGGGGAAGCCACCCTTGTTCAGTCCACCTTAGCTATGCTACTGTTCTACATGGTAATTTATGCTTTGCATTCTCTACTGTAGGGGATCCAATGCTCTCTATTCTCCTGCAACTTTGCAAACCACAAGGCTCCACAAACACTTGAACTAAAGACTTGAATTCCTACAAACAAACAAATGTGACAAGCTAGAAAGACATATTTATTACTCATTATTTTCCTTATTTCTGAAATAATCTTCCATTACATATAAAACAGATTAATACTATGCCTTCCCCATACTCTTTAAGAAAAGCATTGCATTTCCATCTATAAATATATACAACTAGCTGGAGTGATAGATTACTTAGTGTTTTCATGTCACTGGCATAATCTTCGATATATACAAAGCAGAGCACCACCCTTACTTTCTTTAAGCTAAACTATGAAAATGTGATGGATGCCTATAAATTCATCACAGACCTAACTTCTTTTGCTCTCCTGGAGAAAATAGGTGCTCTGTAAGAGAAGTGATCTGCAAGACAGTTATAGTCCACTGCATAACTCTGTGTCATAAACTTTAGAATCTATGAATCCATGTAGTTCCAGTTTAAAACTAAATGGAACTGTTAATCTTATTATATTTTTCAATTTATCTTTACTGCATCTCTTCTCAACATTCAAGAACTTTTCTTCTTGCATCAGCGTGACTATTAAAGGAGGGAGAATAAAGCAGACATTCTAGTATATTGCATCTTCAGAAACTTAGATAATATCAAAAATATATAAATATTTTGAATAAAATATAACAAGAAGTCTCCCTGTCAGAGTGTACCTCTATTATAAGCTTATCTCTAATTTATTTGAATGAGGCACTTCAGCCATTGCAATTAGCTATAGAGAAAATGTCTCTTCAATTAAACAAGATCAGCTCTACCTTATGTGACCTAATTAAAAGAAGAGAGGAATCAAAGTGAAAGATTTCATCTTGTGAGGACACCATTTCATCAACTGTAACTAAACTTGATTTGCATACAAAGTACACTTTCTTTTGAAAGGTAAGAAAACAACAAACTTAGATGCAAGAAGTAAATTCAACAATAATTTTGTTTAGGGTCTTGGCAGAAAAATATGGATTAGAATGTTAATTAGAATTCATATGAAATACTGCCCAGTATTAATTTACTGTTTATATAGTATGAAGTAATTAACAAACTGCAGACTGGTATGGTGCACTGATGTTTCATAGTTCCATAACAGTCTACAGAACTATGAGCCCAAATGCACAACAGAAGATATCTGCAAATGACTGCATAATTGCATGAAAATGAAACTGAGTAGTAAAATAAGGTCTTAATGATACTGATATGAATGCAAGGCAAAACGAGTCATGATTCTTAGTAGTACATAGAGGCAATTATTCAGCCTTGTGTTTCAGACTACATAAAAAGCAAACATGCCAAAAATGTCATTATTGCACATTACAAAAATGTTTAGAGTTGCAGTAGTTACTGTGCAACAGCATATTGTAATTCTTAGCAGCACCTGTTTCTTTTAGTTTGTACATGACAGCATGCTGATGAAGGCAATAACATTAGGTATAGGTACAAAATATACATATCTGGCTAAAGACCTGAAATGCTTACAGTCTGATTACTGATCACTTTGGAGCTGATTGAGACATTGTATGGGAGTCAGTTGATGTGTTGCCACACAAATAATCAAAGAAAATATGTGGCCTTCCCCTACCTGTGGTGTCTGAGGTACGTATAGCTCTACGAACACTAGCCACATAAACCATTCAGATGCCAACTGGGGGAACGATGAGTATTTCACAGGCTTCTTATTCCAAAATAATCAACACGTTCCTCAGCATAATGCATCTACATAAGGAAGATAATATATGGTTTTGCAGTACACCAAAGGAGAGCAGTAACATCATGCATACATCATGTGGTACTGAGAGATACAGACTACAGACATGTAGCACTAGAGGTACCACTTGGCCCATAGTTACATGTGCTTGTAAACAGGAAGGGCTACCATTCTTTGAACTGCCAGTGAGAAGTATGTGCGTAGTATGTGTGATGTGTGTGAAAACATAACCACATCCCAGGGTTACCTGTGATAACTCTGTTGAGCCAAAGCTGGATGTAAAGCCAATCAAACTGCCAAACATGAAGTATTAATTGTTACACTCAGTGTAGCCTCACTGACAGGACAGAGCTTGGAAGTAGATGACAGGATGGTACAGAGGAGGCTGGACATCCTATGCATCCAAGAGACAAAATAGAAGGGCAGTGCAGCAAAGCCACTTGGTTTGGGATCTACTACTCAGGGAGAAGACAGGCTAGAAGCAGTGTGGGAATTGCAGTGAGGGAGAGGCTTCAGAAGACAGTGAGGGATGTCATCAAAATTAGACTTCAGCCTAATGATAGGACAGTATTCATAATTTCAGCCTATACCCCACATCAGGGTTATGACAGCAAAGAGAAGAGTGCATTCAGACAGCACTTGCAGGGCCTCCTAGATAAAACAGGGCAACATGAACTGGCGTTGATAATGGGTGACTTGAATGCATATATCAGAACAGACAGAACAGGATATGAAGACTGCCTGGGTCCAAATGGGTCAGACAACAGGAATAAAGAAGGAGAGGCCATTCTAGACGTCTGTTTGGCAAATGGCTTGATAGTAGCCAACACATGGTTCAGAAAGAGAGACAGTCATGAGATTACATATAATAGTGGAAGCTGCTTGTGTGAATTAAACTTGGATTTTTGCATCAAAGAACAATTGACTGCTGCATTTTCCTGTCAAGGGTACTTGTTTGGAGTTTATAGGTTTTTTTGTACCTTTGCTGGCTTTTACTTGGTTCATGTATATGGCACACACTTCAGCTATATCTGAAATTTCTGCCTAGTAGATTCCTTCCTTATGTTCAATCGAGTAATCAAGAAATTAAATATACTTAATTAATTTTTCTTTATCAAGAAGTAAAGTCAAAAATGTCTAAAACACAATAATGACTTTTTGAAAGGGGGCAAGCCCCCTTGCATCTTGCATGTGGGGAGCTTGGGTCAAAATAACCCCTTGTCATTTGTATACAAACTGCATGATCGCAGAACAATTAGGAAAGTCAAAAATCCCTTTGCAGTACACTGACAGCTCACATAATACAAGTGAATGTGATAATGCAGTTAAAAGAAATTCAGGAAAAGCTGGTTAATGAACATACCCTCCTTGTGATGTAGGTATGCCTTACTGAAATCTTAATTTGCCATTTAGCTGATAAGTCTAAGCAGTGTAGCTGATGTTAATTTATACATCAACATTTATAATATATCCTAATGTAATAAAATTCCTCCAAATATATGTTCACAGTCTGTTTCAGATGATGCTGGATAATCACTGAATCCTGGATTATGGCATCAATGAGGAGCCCACCAAGTTTGCCTAGATCATGGCGCTGGTGAGGAGCCCACCAAGTCTGGCTGAAATCTAACATTGCAAAGTATGTACTTGGTTTGTCCAATGCTCACTGCATCAATGGATTTGGGGGAAGCATAAGTATAACCCTGTGATAGTCTGCATAATTTGGTTGAGAGGAGACAGGCTGGGTACCCTAGGGGACTGGTACAGCTGGACTATGCACACATATGGCGACAATAGAACATCAGTACTATCATTTAGTGAGACTGTGGTAAATAGTAATAAGTGGTAGCTATACAACAACTCTAGACAACAGTGAGTGACGTACTCAGTAAACAGTGATGAGTAGTTTGAAACTATGGGCCCCAACAAGCACAAAGTACAGTGTGATGTCAAACAGATCAAATTTGATTCATGCATTGCAAATATTAGGCTATACTGGGCAACACATGGTCAAAGCACACTGTGCATTAGACAAATAGTTAGGGGCACTGTGCACATATTTGTATACACACACACACACACACACACACACACACACACACACACACACACACACACACAAGCACACACACGCACACACGCACACACACACACACACACACACACACACACACACACACACACACACACACACACACACACACTACAGAGAATGGATATATTACAGGAGTCTGAGACAGGGTTCTCAAGATGATAAGCACTTTGTCACAGGAAATTTCCTTCTGTGATGGGATGGGGCCACATTATGTGATTGTGTCTTGGTGCATAGATGGGATATTCACAGGGATGGATACTCTGTATCATAGATGATATCTTATAAAATATGATTTGTCTGTCACTAGCTCAACATAATCTCCTCCTACAATGTCTGCTTGTTGTACTAAGACTTGGGCTTCTCATGTCATAGAAGATGTGTAACTTTCTGACTGCAACCTGTATGTTGCTTGACTAAAGAAGTGGCTTGTTAATGGAAGCAGAGAACTGCAGTTGCCCATAAAAATGACTGGCAAGGAATGTACAAAAAAATATATAGTTCTGGACTGTGTATCTTGCTATAACACATCACCATGGCCAGACATAAAATGTACACTGTCCGGACTTCAGATAACAGTGGCAATGTCATATGTGAAGGTGTTACTGGCAAATCTTACACATTTATGTGGACATGGAAGTGGTGTGTGCTACCACAGATCTCATGTGACTAGTCATTACTATTTCCCTGATTTTCATATCCTCAAAGATGCCACGCCACAGACAAACAGAATACATGCTGGAATAGATAGCAGCAGATTGTGCCTAGAAAAACTGGCATATCTGCTGATTCGTCCTGCATGCTAGCAGTGTTCTGTGGTCAGTTGTGACATGTGAACACCATCAGACACACAACCTAAATGGGTCATCTGACCAGTTAACCCACCATATACCAAATACTAATGCATAAATAAATAAATACATAAATAAAGAAATAAATAACTAAATAAATAAGTAACACTACAAAAAAGGTGCATTGTACTCATCTGCTAAGACAGCTGCAGGGGTAGTACTGTTAGTTATCAGAGTTATGGTAAGGTCCCTCCTCCAGCAGATTAATGAGTACATAGACTGTACAGTTATATGTTCATCTCCCGATGAGGTCACACATTGATACTCTACTGTGGGTGAAGGCAAACCTATGTTAGAAACAAGCAGTCCTACCGTGTCATCAGACTTTGACTTATGTATCTGTTTCTTGACATCATTATCATCATCATCAACAGCAGCATCGGCAGCAGCATCTCATGCTTGGATGCTGATATCAATGTGTTACCCTGCCTCATAAGAGCTGTCTTCTGTGTGATTGCACAACAGTAGACACATCAGTGTGAGCATGAGTGCCTCTGCCAAAAGTGTGTCCTTTTGATATGCACACTTAAGATGTCCATGCAAAAGGTTCCATAACATTTCAGCTTACTTCTTACTGTCATCCTGTTATGGTCGGATAACTGGTGTGCCTATAACAATGCATAGCCAACATTTGCAAAGCAGAAATCTGGTGTAACAGGTCTCATCTATCACATAATTTCCATTCTGATGTAGCTGTCCATCCTTCAAGAATGACACCAGAACCATTGCCCACCTGAAAGGGCACCAAAAACTAATCTGGCAGTATCAGCCTTCTGCTACTATGTGACCTCCAATGGCCATCCTCTCAGCTCCTGTGGAACATGGTTTTGCCTTTGCATAACATAGCATATCAGTAATATGCTTATGACATTCCCGTAATATATGGTTACACCCTCACATTGGCATTTATGTTTTAGACCAGTGTCATAAAAAGACTTTAATCAGGACAATATTTTTATCATTGCGGATGCTTTCAAGTGTCAGCCAGTATCTCCCATCCAAATCATCCTCCAGACATTACAGGCAACTGTTAATGCTTAACACAGAGGTATAAACTGTACAATTTTGGGATTGCTAGTATTCCAGCCAAAACACAATGGTATAATCTACTTACACATCAAAAGGATAGCTGCAAAGAGGTCCCATGCAATTGTTGTAAGGAAAGATATGAGAATACATACAGCAGATGTACAAGCCAAAAGTTCTGCATATGATATGGCAGTCATCATCGCTGCCTACAGTTGAAATCAGAGTGGTAACTGTTGCAATGTCCCTCCTCTTGACCATTGATCAAGTAACTCCAATTCTCTCCACTGACACCAGTGGGAAGCATTCACTTGAGAAAAATAAATAAATAAACATAAATACCCTGGGATTCATGAAGCTTGCACCAGGTGCAGGCGTAGCATTGGTGTTCCAACACCAAATATGGCCAACGAGCGATCCAGGTACGAGCTGTTTACACATGCACTACCTGCGTACGCTACGCCCAGACAGCTCCCGACCCCTGTATGCTAATTACCCCATTTTCAAAAGTGTAGCATGCAAATTAAGGTATTTAGCAATCCAGGAAGTGGTGCAGGCATAGTGTAAGCATGCAGAAATGTAAACCGTAAAAAACGGTTTACATTTTTGCAAACATAAAATCGGAGCCATGACAGCCGATCAAACACATGTATTATATTGTTAATATATGCCAATGGCTAAATATATAGCCATTGGCATAAAAAACATGTACAAAATATAAAAAGAGCATTTAATTTTATTTTACGCACTATCACGAAGATTAAGCACAGGGTAGCGGCGCGAAAACCAGATCGCAAGGAAAATAAAAAATATAGAATAAAACTGCAATGTAACACATATCATGATTTCCCCATAATAGTCAATGGCAGGCATGTTACACCACACCATGATTCAAGGGTTGCTAAGGGGCTGTGACAGTGTTTTGCACGGTAGCTAGGAATTAGTAGGCAATGCCATGCAAATGAAAGGAGTAATAGTGAATCACAGATTCCCCGCTGGTGTAAGGATGCACCTCATAGTGTAGCATTATAAGACCAAGGTGTGCCCTTGAGATAAAAATGACATCAAGAGAGGGGTATGTCACCTTTGCTGTAAGCAGATTGGAGCATTGCTAATCTGTTTTTCCCATAGCTAAGCAAAGCTGCAGGAAAGGGGTGAGTTGAACTGGCTATAGCTTTGCTTAGCTGAGAGCACACAAGGTAACCGAGTATGCATGTAAACGGAGATAAAAATGTGCTTAAACTTGGTAAATGGGTTTGTGCGGTGCGCACCGGAGCTGAAACAGGAAGAATATAGGAAAAAATAAGGAAATTGGAGGATAAATGACTAATTAACACATAGGAACCTACAGTGGGCCATTGACAACAGCTAACACGGCCGCAAGCAGCTACCTGCAGAACGAGAAAGGGGAGGGGCTGTACTGCAAAGAAAACAGTAAAGTGTCATGCAAAACAAAGCAGAATTGCATTATATTAGCTACAAAACACATTTTGCAACACATGACTGGGTAGGGAAAGTACAAAACAAGAAAGTTGGCAGGTGGATGCATGCATGACAATGGGAGGGGATCCAGGTTTAAATGTGAGTTAAAGGGCAACAGATTAATCAAGGCAGGCAAGCATAACTCCACACTACAGGCCCCACACTTGCAGTACTCACTGTAAAACACACAATTAAAATAACCTGCAGTTGTAATTGCTCATACATAGCCAATGACATCAGCAGCATCCATAGCACAATAGTATAAAGTGTGAAAGCACCTCACACACACTTGTGTACTCCCATACACTCTGCACCAGTGGTGTATACATACGGGGAACTTTTAAAATGTACTTGTTAGGGGCTGCCATAGCTTTGATCCACCAGCATGTGTTGGAGACTGAAAGTGGTGTGAAGGATGATGCTGACAACCACCGCGGGCATCAGAGGAGGAGAAGAGTGTTCAGACCCAGGGTAACCTACCAGGGGCTACTTGATCTGGAGATAGTAGAGCATTACAGGGTGGACAGGGACACCCTACAGCAACTTGTTGAGCTGTGCCGGCCACATCTCAGAGCCAAAACAAACAGAGGGGAACCCATCCCAGTGGATACAAAGGTATGTGTAAGCCTGAGAATACTAGCCACAGGTACCTTTCAAAGGCCAACTGGGGATATCATGGGGATCTCATAGGCATCAGAATCCAGGGTACTTCACCAGTTCCTGGATGCCATGTTACCACATGCCAATAAGCACATATACTTCCTCCGAACACAGGAGGAGATGGCCAGCAATATGCATCTCTTCCACCGTGTGGCAGAATACCCGGAGGTATTGGGTGCAATAGACTGCACACATATACACATCAAGTCACCACCCACTGAGCAGGGTAGGCGCTACATAAACCACAAGGGATACCCCTCCATCAACTGCCAGGTCATGTGCAATGCCCAGGGCATTATCATGAATGTGTGTGCTGACAGCCCTGGAAGCTATCACGACTCCCACATCTATCATGCCTCACAGCTGTATCAGGTATTTGCCAGGGGGTCATCCCAAATGGCCACCTGGTGGGTGATGCTGGTTATGCACTGGAACTGTGTATGATGACTCCCATCAGAAATGCACAAACACCCATGCAAGAACGCCATAATGAGGCACATGCCCAAACCAGAATCATCATAGAGCGTGTGTTTGGGATGCTGAAATCATGGTTCCATTGCTTGGACATATCTGGTGGAGCCTTGCAGTACTCTCCAGGCATGAGTGCCCACATCTTCATAGTATGTGCCATGCTGCACAATATGATCCTGCGGAAACAGCTGCAGCAGGGACAGAATAGTGAAGGCCCTCACAGCCTATCACCATTGCCAAGGGCCCCACAGGCACAGAGGTACTCAGACCATTAATACCCTGAGCCAGCCCCAGTAGGCAGATGGAGGTGTGCCCAGTATGCCCATGCACTGGCAAGGGGGGAACATATAGCACACACACTGACAGTGTAGGCACCTAGGGAATGACACCTTTCTCCACCTGCACACACGCAGTAAAAATGGATGGCACACACACAAGACTACCTGTAAATTGTCATGTATAGGCAGTCTACTGTGTACACCTACATAGGAAGCCCTCAACTACTGCACACCCAACTTTTATTGGCACAAGGTAAGTCAACACCTGAACAGTAAATTAAGCTATCAGCATGTGCTGATAATGTATGTATAGGTTCATAGGTACATAGGTAGGTACTTGGCTAACTGCCCAAGGGCATTCATAAGCCTAGCCAAAATGTGTCAGCTTTTGCCACCCCATTGATTAATTAACTGTTGCTCTGTAGAGCAGAGCCAATAACAAGAACCCTAGGGTGTATCTACTGTTCCCCATCCACTCTTCAATGTTTCTCTTGAAGAGTGTTAGTGAGGGGCTCTGTATAATGTAATTAGGGATGTTGTTCCAAAGCATGGGGAGTGTCTGTGACAGGAATCTGTCCCTCCAGCATGTTCTAGTTATTATTGTGGCAAGGTTTATCTACACTACACTATATCACTACAGCGTGTGGCTCACTGTGACATGGATTCCCATAGGTGGAGCATATCCATTAAGCCTGAGTTGGACATGGCTTTGTTGGCCAGCAGAGATCATCTCTGAGTAAATGAGATGCCACTGAGTAAAGCAGGAGTTTATGCAGTTTGGCTGCATAGGACATATGTTTGAGGCCAGTAATCCTCTTGGCGAGGTACGTTCATGGCCCTTCCAGCTGTCGGAAGTGTCTTCTGAGGTACATCCCAAATGGGTTATCATACTCCATGATGGGACTGATGAGTGATGAGTAAAGGGGCACTATAACCTCAGTATGCCTAGATGTGAACCCTTTAGTAATCAGATGGCCTACATAGAAGGATGTCCTAGCTACTTTGGAGATATGATTGTCAAAGGAGAGATCACTATCTACCTTAGTCCCTAGATGCCCTATTACTTCGTCTGTATTAAGGTGGCTGCCACTTCTGTGTTAATATGTGGGTGTTTAGTTTTTCCCAAATGGAATGACCATGCAGTTTGTGGCAATTAGCTTGAGGCCATGACTTTGATGCCTTGTGTCGGTCTCTGTGAGGCCCTTTGAAGGATGTCTGTGTAAGCTGGGCTGTCAATTATGGCTCCCAGTTTGCAGTCATTGCCAAACATGGTCTGCCATAGTCCACCTGTGTTTGCCTGTACCTCTGAGAAGTATGTGCCAAACAGTAGGGGTCCCAGGACTGAGTCCTGTGGGACAGCAGTTGTGACTTGTTAAGAGTTGGACCTGGAGGCTGCTAGTCTTACCATGTGGTTTCTGTGTGTAAGCCTGTTGGCAACCCATCCTGTGACGTATGGGTTCATGTACAGGCTGGTGAGTTTATCAATAATACCTGAGTGGGGAATGGTATCAAAAACCTTGACGAGGTCCAGGTAGTATGTGTGAACCACCACTCCCCTCATCTAATGCCTTGGTGACTGTCTGTAAGACATTAAACAGTTTCAGTAGGCATGATCTGCACTCAACCAAGCTGACCTGGGTTGGGTCAAGTGTTTGGAGGTCACCAATGTCTTTGTTAATGAGTGCCACGAGGATGCGCTCCATAGCTTTGCAGACCAGGCTAGTCAGGCTTATGGGGTGGTAGTTACCATGGTCAGTTGTGTTTCCACCTTGGTGGAGTGGAATAACTGTTGCTATGCGCCATTGTATGGGCATGTAGCCTGTGTAGAGGCTGAGGTTGAAAAGCTGAATTAGGTGGGGGGGTTAGTTAATCTTGTAGTGTTGCAGTCTGGGACACCATCTGCCTCCATTGATGCTGTGTTTTGCCATTTGAGAGGGCTTTTTCCACCTGTGTGTCTCTGATGTCTGGGATACTGTACTTTATGGGTATTGTTGTGGGCTCTTTAGGGGGTGAAATCTGCACTGATTGTATCTGCAAGGATGTTGGTGATATCAGTAGGGTCAGCATATTTTGTGCTATATTTCACTGGCACAGTGCAAATCTGTGTGTCACCACTTAGATCCTTGACATAGCCAAAGAAGGCTTTGTGGTTATTTTTCAAATCCTTGCCTATTTTCCTGTTGAAGTTAGCCTTGGATGTTTTCATGAGGGGCCTAGGTTTCTTACTAATACTGGTCATGGATGTCTGCCCTTCTTGGGATATGCTGTTTTTCTGGACTACTGTCCTACTTCTGTTGTATAGCCTGTTTATTGCAGGGATACACCAGACTGGTGTCCTTGTCTTGGAGGAGCAAGTCTTGGTTCAGCAGTGATGGCATGATCCATACATACTTGTAAGTGCTTATAGAGTGCATTTGTAAATCTTTCTGTATCTTGAGTAGTGTTTTCCCTTACATTGGGGGCTGTGAATCCTCCCACCTCTGTCTTTAGTAGTGTGTAGTTAGCTGTAGGAAAGGTTTTCACTGTGGTTACCTTGGTTGGGGGAGATGGTTGGGTGTGGAAATCATCAGTGAATAGTTCATGGTCAGATCTAACCAGTGTTCGGTTTACCTCTGCTGTGGTGCTCCTGTTGCCCATGTTGGTGATTATCATTTCTAGTATGTGTCCACCTCTGGTTAGGGAGTTTGCCATCTGATACAAGCATTTATGATGATAAATTCTAGGAAGCGCTGGGCCTGGAAGTGAGTACTCGAGTAGGTTTCCTAGTTAATGGTAGGGTAGTTGAAATCGACCAATACCAGGGTGTTCGGTAGGACTGTCATGTTTTCCACTGACTCCAGGTAGGTGGAGTGGTGGTCCTGGGTCATGGAGGGTGATCTGTAGCAGGCCACAGTTTGCATTGCAGTTGTGGCTGATATTAGCTGCACATGGATGATCTCAGAGGTATCATGCTACCCCACTAACCTGGAGGTGTAGGCATCCCTGATAACTATGCATAGACCCCCTCCATGTCTGTATCAGTCCATGCTCTGTGATCAAAATGTGTGGTATGGGTTGTAGTCCGGTAGTGCTGGTGTGCTCTCAGGAGCCTTAAAACAGGTTTCAGTTACTGCACAGATGTTGACGTTGTTCATACTGAGGAGTGCTGTGACTGCATGCAGTTTGTGATTACAACTCCTGGCATTGAGTAGCATAACCCTCATTGATTTTGCTATTGTGCTGTTTACATAGGTGGGATTCACCTGAGAGACTTGCCGAAAAAGGCACAATGAGGGTGCCCATAGCCTTAACCAGTATTTGAAAGCCTAAGGCTGACACATGCCAGCTGGTATCGTACTGTTGCATGCATGTTTCCCATCTGTGCTTGTTTCTCATCTTTCCTGTAGGTAACCTATTGGTAAGCAATAGAAAGCCATAAACTGATACAAGTCTTCTAGCTTCTAAGATTGGCTTTTGGAGTGATTAAGTATCAGTGCTCTGTATGTTCTTGCTGTTTTCTGACTACATGGTGATTTTTCACTGTATATTGTGATCTGAAACTCTGTTTATTCGCATATTATTTCTGTGATAACCTGCACTTTAGAGGTTCACAGATAGGTAATAGGCTATCTGCCCAAGGGAATTTAGAAGCATAGCTACAGGTGTTGGCTTTCTCTGCACCAGTGATGAACTAACTGAGCCTCTGTCACGCATAGCAAATGAAGTGATTCCAGGCAGAGTTGCCGGAAGCTGTTGAAGACTGGGGTGGCGGAGGGTGATAGGGGTGCTTAGTGATCTAAAAAGGGCATGTTAACATGAAAAATCAACACCATTCAATTTCCCCAACAGGTCTTGCAGCTATAAAACTGGAGGGGCTCCCCCTCCCCCTGGCTGTATGTTTCTGGGACACAAGATCCCAGGGGTGTATATTCTGTTGCCCATTCACACATCAAGGTTTCCCTTGACATATGTCAGTGAGGGGCTATGCCTAATGTAGTTAGGAATTTAATTTATAGTCTCTCATTTCATTTGTTATGTTTTGATTTCAAGAGTAAGTGAAGCTCAGTGAGTTTGGGCGCCTCCGCCCTTTGCTTAGCCTAGCTTACACATAGAAATCATCTAAACAGGAAATACACAGAAGCCACATTAATGGCACTAGTGCAATGGTTACAGCATTCACATAGTATCTGTGCATTTGTGGTTCAAATCCCAATAAAGTCAGAGATGTTTTTCATGTTAAAATGTTTACCTTAACCACAGCTTGCATATTTAGGTAGTATTCTTCAGTATAATAAACATTTGAAACACCCATATAAACCCATGTGTGCAGGAAAGTAAAGTCAACAGAGATTGTAATGTTATGTAAGCACATAGTGAGATGCTACTTCACTGAAATATATATATCCTGAGTAGTTAGCAGATGTGGCTGTGTTTGCGCGCACAGATTATACATTTTTAAATTTTGTTTAACCGTGTTTAACTGCTGTTTTAATGTTGCACAACCACTTTTAAATATGCTTACAACTGCTTAAATGAGCCTTATTCTGGAGTAAAAAACATTTTTAAAGCATCACAGATTTTGAACCCTGGACCATGCACATCATAGTTATGGAACTTACCACTAAGCCATATGAGCTGTATATGTGCGTCATGGTCTTTAGACTACACCTTTGACTATAGGCATTCCACAGTACTGACCACGAATGGGAGTTGTGTACATATGTACAGTACATTGTAATGTACTGTAGTTTGTGAATCAACATATACAAGTCTACATATGTATAACTGTTAAAAATTAATACTAAATATATATACATATATATATATATATATATATATATATATATATATATATATATATATAGCTTCACAGATCCACAGACCACGCCAGCTAGTATTGTAAAGGTGTTCTTAACGCAAAATTTATTTATTCTTCCACAATATAAAAACGCGTTTTCACCACTCAAAATACAATAGCTTCTTCAGAGAACAGTTAAAACTTTTTAAAAATAGCGCCATTTATACAGCCTAAATTTACGTACTCCGTGCATAATACACGTCATTTCCTTCCTACTGAAGTTTTTTTATATACATATAAAATCTCATAAAATACCGTAAAAAATGCTCATTGAAAAAACAGTTCTTCCAACTCCCTCCTGGATTCAAAATAACATACAAAATTGGTACATATAAGTTAGAAGCCTAAAAGTGTACCCGCTGAATACATAAAGATATTATTTTTACAAGAGTGTGTATAATGTTATATTTGAAACGCATTGATTACTGTATGTCAATCAACATGGACTCCTGTTCAATATTCAATTAACTCTTTCCCTATATGAAAAAATAACATATAAGAATAAGGGTAAGAAAAAAGTATGTTAACAAATTACACTTTAAAAATTCATTCCTTGTAAATATATATGTAACCATATACATTCATATGTTTACCTAATATTGCTATAATTAATATTGTACTAATAAAATATGTAGGAATAAGAAAATTCCATAAATATATGTAAACGTGTAAATAAATGTAAAATACCTTAAATACTTTTTCTATTTTTATTATAGTTCTATTTCTATCCATTCTCCTTGTGTAAATAATATATATGTGGATTAATAAAAGTCCCGTTGGTATAATACTATCCACCACACGTTGTATACTTCATCAAATAAATTGTCTAGGGTACTTTACTTTAAGTAACCTTATAAGAATGAAAAATATATGTATATGTACGTAAGTATACACTTAAACAGTTTTTATACTCAATATACATTTCTATAGGAGTGTATATATATATATATATATATATATAATTTTGTAGAACTGTATGTATATATATTAATTAATAAATTCCATCAGTATGACACTTACTACTACCCAATGGTTACCTCCATCCAAGTATGGTTATCTAAGATAACTTTTCAATTTAAGTAGGCAGGAAATATTACAATTATCATTCAACCCAGGAGAGTTGAAAGCATTTAATTTTATTTGCCATTCCAACTCTCTGGTTTCCAAAATAATTGATGTAGGTCCTCCTCTAATGTTGTGGGGAATGTGATCAATAGCTGTAAAGTAAAATTTATGCCCTATATGTTGGTCAATATGTTTTGCTAAGGCGTTGTCATTTTTTTGTTTCCTAATTGCGTACATATGTTGGTAAATCCTCTCCCTAAACTTACGGTCTGTTTTTCCAACATAGTATGCAGGACAGCTATCACAAGTAGCAAGATATACAATGGACTTAGTATCACAGTTTATCTTGTGACCAATAAAATATTTTTTACCATTGATTTGAAAAGAACTCCCTGTTTTCAAACTACTGCACCAATTACAATGCCCACAAATAAATGTCCCTTTTTGTTTTGAAAAGGAGTCAGTGTTTATATTTCTTTCTAACAAGGTTTTTAAGTTTCTCCCCTTCCTATATACAATAATAGGTTTCGTCCCTAATTTCTCTAGTAATAATTTATTGCTAGAAATAAAAAAACAATTTTTATAAAGAATAGAACAAATTTCTTTCGAATCTGTGTTGTATGTTGTAATGAAACTACAAGAGTAACTCTGTGTCTCCTCATTAATCTGAGTCAAAGTAGGCTCCAGGTCTACTTGGGTCGTTCCAGAAGTGCATGTAAGGACATTACTACTAACCTTAGATTTAGTATTCAAGAGAAGTGTATAAAAACCATTCTCTCTCTTATTTCTAACCTCTACTGTTAGCTCATTGATTAATACTTCAGGATAGTCATGATTCCTGAACATATCATGAAGAAGCTGGCATTCAGTGTTAAATTTACTTTCAGTACTACACATCTTCACTGCTCTAATGAGTTGCCCTTTGACGATGGAACGTTTTTGTTTATATGGATGTTGACTAGAAAAGTGAAGAAATGAGTTGCAATAAGTAGATTTTCTGTGTATTGAGGAAATCAACGACCCATCTTCTATAATTTCAAGTTTAACATCCAAATATTCAATATTAGATGTAGAAAATTTATATGTAAACCTAAAGAATTCGGTAGTATTATTCATGTATTCAAGAAGGTGTAAAGCATCCTGTTCAGAACCCTTAAATATCATAAAGATATCGTCAAGGAATCTTGTATAATAGGCTATCTGGTGTGTGTAGTTTGAATTTTCAAAAATAAATCGTTTTCCCAGTAGGCTACAAAAATATTAGCCACTGACGGACCACACGGAGAACCCATTGCTATGCCTTGTGTTTGCAAAAAGTATTTTTTATCAAATGTAAAGAAATTTGATGTTAAAATAATATCTAATAGGTCCGTAACTGTATCAATCTCATTCTTAGGAGCCCCTAAGTTGGTCAAAAAGGAAGCTATCCACTCTGTAGCCTCCAGGTGTGGTATAGAGGTATAAAGTTCCACTACGTCTATGGTAAGAAAATTACATAGTGGATCTAATTTGAGCTCATTGATATCAGAAAGAAAGGACCATGAGTCTTTACAAATGTGAGGTAATAGTTTGATGTACTTTGAAAGAATTTTATCCACTAGGCATGCACATGGGTAAGTCATAGAAGATCTAGCATCTATGAGTGCTCTCATAGGTGGATTGTGAAGGTCTTTGTGAATCTTGGGGATTCCAAAGATGACAGGGGTCTTTGGTGTTGTAATATCTATAAATTGGTAGGTATCATTATCAATTTTCCCTGCCAAAAAAAAGTCTCTAAAATAACCCCTGTTTCTAGAATAAGCCATATTCATCTCATTAACAGAGGCAGATGTATAAGCTGGACTGTCTAGAATACATAACATTTTATGGGTATAGTCACTGTTGTCAAAAATGACCAACCCTCCCACTTTGTCAGGTTTTAAGACCCTCACAGGTAAATGACAAAGTTCATGTAAGAGCAATTTTTGTCCTTTAGATGTATTATTTTTCTGGTATCTAGATAAATTACTTCTATTTATTTCCAGATGTCTTAAATCAAACTCACACACTCTCTCAAAGAGAGATAGATCAGAATGTATTGGTGGATTGAATACACTTGACAGTTTTAATTTATAACCATCTTGATGTGTAGGGGCTGAAAACAGTAATCCTAGATTTAACTTCCGTGTAAAGCATTTCAAGTCAATAATAGTGTCTGTCAAATTAAAATGACTGCTAGGTACAAAAGTATTACCAAAGGATAATAAATCAATTAGCTCTTGTTCTATTGTAAAACTAGAAAAAATGTAGATTTTAAAGTCCCCTTTAGTGTTAACAAGCATTTTCAAACTTGTATCCTGGTTAATTTCAAAGTTACTGTCAAGATTTAAGGTTGATTGTTGTTCCATCGTCTGTTCCTGTAGCCCTTCTGGTAGTTGTTGTTCCGTTGGCCTAAAAAACCTTTTTTGTAGTTTTGTTGGCTTTCCCCCTGGAACCGTGGACCATTGTTGTTGTTATAACTACTGGCCTTAATTCTATTACTCCACCGTGGGCCCTCAGGGACTTCCAGGTTGTGTTCTTCCTGGATAGTGTCCATTGGAGGGTCAAGTTGAAGCTCTTGGTCATAAACATTGGAATTACATGGTACAACAGTTGGAGAACCCTCACGTTGTACATATAATGTTGTTAATTTGACATAAGCTTTGTTTTGTTGGTAAGCTAGTCTGTCTCTAGCAAGTTTTTTACTTTTATTTACTTTAAGTTTTGCCAACAAAGCATCTATGCTGTTAAAAATACGAGCATAGTCGTATTTGTATCTAACAAAGTCTATGTCCATCTTTATCAATTTGTCCAAGTCATTAATCTCAGTTGTCAGCTTAGAGATATGAAGCGTGTAATGCTTAATCATTAACTCTAACAGATTAAGTCCCTGTTGATCGAACAAAACTCTCAAGTCTGTTAAAAAAGAGTCATCTGCAAGTAACCCAGTCGGTGCAAAAGAACTACGTAGACCTTTTGGAACAATTTTGTCCTGTACACATTGGTTGAAATAACATACTTCTAACTGTAGCTTCCTTAATTTCAGAAGTTTTTGGTCAAATAATTTAAGTCTACTTACTAAGGAGTCCATAGTTGTTGTCATATTAACCTCCTGTAATGCCGGTAGTTCCTGTAGTCCTTGCTGTGTAAATGCGAACAAGTCCAAGGCTGTAATCCATTCACCAAGAACCGGAACCCCAATAAGCACATTATTTTGCCCGTTATTAGCTCCCAAAGGATCCAGGGGACTGGGCACCAAGGAGTTGCCATTATCGGCAAAGGAGTTAGTGATGTTGCGTTGACCTGCTGGAATAGAGGAAGTGTCCGAACTTCCAGATACATTGCATTGACCAGTAGCGCTAATATTAGTGTTCCTTCCAGTTTGGCGATCTATATTGTCCAAGCGTGAATTCAGTTGGTCGAGCCGTTGTGTAATCACGGCTAACAATGAAACCATGTCATTGTTAGAGCTAGGTCTTTCTGAATTCGTAGACCCAAAGATATTCGGACTAGCCGGACTGGTTGGTGAACCCGAAGCCATGAGGTACCAACACACAAACCGAATACAAAATTACCAGACTTCCAAAACAAATGCAGCTTCACAGATCCACAGACCACGCCAGCTAGTATTGTAAAGGTGTTCTTAACGCAAAATTTATTTATTCTTCCACAATATAAAAACGCGTTTTCGCCACTCAAAATACAATGGCTTCTTCAGAGAACAGTTAAAACTTTTTAAAAATAGCGCCATTTATACAGCCTAAATTTACGTACTCCGTGCATAATACACGTCATTTCCTTCCTACTGAAGTTTTTTTATATACATATAAAATCTCATAAAATACCGTAAAAAATGCTCATTGAAAAAACAGTTCTTCCAACTCCCTCCTGGATTCAAAATAACATACAAAATTGGTACATATAAGTTAGAAGCCTAAAAGTGTACCCGCTGAATACATAAAGATATTATTTTTACAAGAGTGTGTATAATGTTATATTTGAAACGCATTGATTACTGTATGTCAATCAACATGGACTCCTGTTCAATATTCAATTAACTCTTTCCCTATATGAAAAAATAACATATAAGAATAAGGGTAAGAAAAAAGTATGTTAACAAATTACACTTTAAAAATTCATTCCTTGTAAATATATATGTAACCATATACATTCATATGTTTACCTAATATTGCTATAATTAATATTGTACTAATAAAATATGTAGGAATAAGAAAATTCCATAAATATATGTAAACGTGTAAATAAATGTAAAATACCTTAAATACTTTTTCTATTTTTATTATAGTTCTATTTCTATCCATTCTCCTTGTGTAAATAATATATATGTGGATTAATAAAAGTCCCGTTGGTATAATACTATCCACCACACGTTGTATACTTCATCAAATAAATTGTCTAGGGTACTTTACTTTAAGTAACCTTATAAGAATGAAAAATATATGTATATGTACGTAAGTATACACTTAAATAGTTTTTATACTCAATATACATTTCTATAGGAGTGTATATATATATATATATAATTTTGTAGAACTGTATGTATATATATTAATTAATAAATTCCATCAGTATGACACTTACTACTACCCAATGGTTACCTCCATCTAAGTATGGTTATCTAAGATAACTTTTCAATTTAAGTAGGCAGGAAATATTACAATTATCATTCAACCCAGGAGAGTTGAAAGTGTAATTTGTTAACATACTTTTTTCTTACCCTTATTCTTATATGTTATTTTTTCATATAGGGAAAGAGTTAATTGAATATTGAACAGGAGTCCATGTTGATTGACATACAGTAATCAATGCGTTTCAAATATAATATTATACACACTCTTGTAAAAATAATATCTTTATGTATCCAGCGGGTACACTTTTAGGCTTCTAACTTATATGTACCAATTTTGTATGTTATTTTGAATCCAGGAGGGAGTTGGAAGAACTGTTTTTTCAATGAGCATTTTTACGCTATTTTATGAGATTTTATATGTATACAAAAAACTTCAGTAGGAAGGAAATGACGTGTATTATGCACGGAGCACGTAAATTTAGGCTGTATAAATGGCGCTATTTTTAAAAAGTTTTAACTGTTCTCTGAAGAAGCCATTGTATTTTGAGTGGCGAAAACGCGTTTTTACATTGTGGAAGAATAAATAAATTTTGCGTTAAGAACACCTTTACAATACTAGCTGGCGTGGTCTGTGGATCTGTGAAGCTGCATTTGTTTTTGGAAGTCTGGTAATCTTGTATTCGGTTTGTATATATATATATATATATATATATATATATATATATATATATATATATATATATATATATATATATTTATATACAGTTACATCTATAGCCATATATATAAACATCTATGAACACACTTTGTGACACAGAAGCAATCCAAAGGAATTGAAGTGTACACAAAACACATGAAGCTCTTGTATTATAATTATTAATATTAATTTAATTCACCATAGAAGGGATGGCTGTTGTGTATGTGGAGATTGGGGAGGGGGGGAATGATGGGTAATGAAATTATGTATCAAGGAGAGCCTGGGTTGGATGTTCAATAAGTGAACTGGAGGGGTATACATGGAGTATGAGGACAACAAAAAAGGACACAAAACAAGAACCTTTCTCATCCATAATACACCCTGACAAGTCACATTGCAACACGTGATTCCACAAACATGTGAACATTAACAAGTACCATACATATGTTCACCAACTGTCACCTTTGTTTTCAGTAGTGAGGAATGCCCGTAGTGAAATGTATATTCTAAACACCATAACATTTGTACATATGTCAGATGTCTTAGTGGTAACGTCAGTGACTGTGGTGTTCATGGTCCTGGGTTCAAGGGCTGTTAATTTATTTTGAGGGTCAGAATAAGGGCTGTTGGATGCATGTTGACTAAGGTTTTAAGCAGTTGTAAGCAGTTTTGCATGGGTTTGCACGATGGTAAGCGGCGTTTAAACACGATTAAATGGATAAGCTCTTCACAGGTGTAACCTTTGCTTACCGTCAAGCAGACCACAGGCAAAGTTACTTACAACTGCTTAAATGTGCATTAATCACACATTCCCTACCAGTGCCTGCTCTGAGAGGTAAAATAATAATAATATTCCAGGATTAGAACATGCAAACATGTACATTATCCTCAGAGTAACCTACCAGTAAGGTACCTGAGATGTACCTATGCCAGTTGTGTATTCAGACAGGTTAAAACACAAAAGGGAGGATTATGTGGAAATAGGACAAACCGCCATGTACTCAATGAAAGGTGCATGCTATATATATATATATATATATATATATATATATATATAGAGAGAGAGAGAGAGAGAGAGAAAGAAATACATAGCTACATGTCGATATATAGAGATATACATATATGCAGATATATAGATAGGCTAAAAACATCTACACATCTATAAACGTATGCAATAATATATATTATATATCTATATCTATATACATACATATATATATATATATATATATATATATACATATACATACATACATACATGTGTGTATACAGCATCTGAAGTGTTCAAATCTGAGTATAACATGGACCATAGCAATGACACATTCTGCCACCCATAAACAATATGAACATAACATATGAAGAGTATATGCCAATACACTATTACAAATATGTTCTACGGATGTGAGCCAAATAGGGTTAGTCACCAACACAACTACAATGACTGCAAATATCCATGATAGAAATACACAGACATCTTTCATTTAGCAAAACTTTATTATATTCTGATGTATTGCCAAAAGGATTCAAGGACTAACATTACCTGCATGCTATACATAAAGCATTTAACAGTACCTTAATGAATCAGCCTGCAATTACCATAATATTAGTCCACTAAGGGATAGGTGTTCACACAGGGAAAGAACACACACACACACATATAGAATATGTATTAAAGCAGTTCCTACACACCTGCATCTGCTATGTACACCTGCCAACATCTCTCCCACACCCACACTAATTACAACAAACCATACTGTCATACCATAACCAATTATTCACCCACTATATGACATCTGCTGAAACCTTGACATACCTGGACAAAGACACACTAACATGGCCCTATGTGAAATAGTTGCTGTTAAACAATGGAACAGCTGCTGATGTTACAGGGTTTGTTTGAACTAATCCTGTTTCAAAGGGTTGAAAAGTAATTAAACCAGGAAGTGTTACCAATTACTGATTATTAGCACAGAATGATACACATTTACACCAAACTAAAGATGTCTGGTGGCACACTGTAAACCACCTAACATAATATGCATAGCCATACAGCCTTGAGCTGGTCAAACATCCTGGCCAGACTGAAACATATGCAGAAGTATTATTTACAGACAAACCCTGCACAAGTAGCAATGTTCAGATATATAACAGCAATACTCACATTTAGACCATATCTTCTAGGCATTACACACAATATATTCACTCATACAGCTGCTGAAATAGATTGCAGAAAACACTTCCAGGCTGTCTTCCTCACAAGTAAGGCAAAGGGACAACTCCCAAGTGGAGTATTCAGTTATACTCCACTGTTGCCATGGTATTGGCTAATGGAGTAGCTGCACAGCCGATGTGCATGTACTTAACTCCATCGGAACACCAATTGGTGATCATGATAGCACATGTTACTGATCTCTAACTATAAAAGGATGCCTTGTCACACATTCAATCCATCTGTATATACCTGCAGAATAGTACAAAATACCCAAAAGAAGATTGAAACACAAACTGAAAATAATTAAAATACCAGTCAATAACACCTCCATTTACCAAGAAGGTATGTATAACATTTAGTATGTATGTAGCACTTGTTCTGTAATAATTACAGTGTAATCAATGCATATAGTGGAAATAGCTATCATATAGTGATGTATTGTTGAGTAGTAGTAATGCTTGTAGTATTCTATGTGTGTACTGCTGTAGGTCACAAGGCAAACTCCTCATACACCACAAGGGATGATATATATGGTCTTGGAATTCACCAATTCTTTTCCAGCTACTCTCAGTGTCAGGGTTGGTCCAACAAGTATGTGCTATAACAGGGGATAGTATATGTTGATATACTGTAACAGTAGACATATGTATGGGTGCATTAGTGAGATGAACATGTCAAAGGTGGGCTTACTGTGCAAATATGATTTGCATTGTGGGATATTGTGCCAATAACTGTGTACTGTACAGTATTCCAGGCAGATCTGTATTCCATTTTACATAGCATTTCTGTTATGTTATGCAAACATTAGTTATGTCTATTGGCAATTACAATACTCAGTAACAGGATACATATGAATTGTAGTCATTTGACAGTTTAGCAGCATGATAGCAAAGAAAATTGGAAGAGCTAGGTAATTATACATGCACATAAGACATGCAATATCCACCTCTCTAGTATCGTTTGCAAGCAATAATAGCTCTGCATATGTACATGTTATGCAAATGTGTAGTGACCCTTGTTACTGGGCTGGGCCAAATGGCTATGTGGACACCTACATAGAGTGGATATTGAGAGTACAGACACACTGGTTGAACATTCAGGTTTGTGTAGCCTAACCTCTCATTGCCAACCTAACAGCCGCTTGCAAATACTGTATGTAAGGTTGTGCACAGTACTGGTAATGAAACAAGCTGCATATCATCTTTAACTCTGCAGGAGTATAATATGTAAGGGACTGCTGCCCATGTGTAATAGCTGCTTCATAGGAGATGGCTTAAACTATCTGATTATATCTTGATCATGTTGATAGTGGCAGCAGAGTCTATTGATACTTGACTCTGTTTGGGGAGTGGGTGTCCATGCCTAACAGAGCTCATGGTTCTAGTGGATATGTGAGTATATACCCAGAAAAGGATACAGACCTGTTGACACTTGCATCATCTGTAATCAACTATCAGGATGTGATGTGCTCCTCAGATGAGGATTGCTGCTAAAGGTAGCTACTATGTTTCTGTAATAGCCAGTGTTGTCACGTCCATAACACAAATAATTACATGTGAGCATCTTCATAAGCAATAAGTAAACTAAATACAGTACTTGGTACTTGTAGTACCAAGTACCAGGTACCAAGTACTTGGTACTACAAGTACCAAGTACTGTATTTAGTTTACTTATTGGTACTTGGTACTTGTAGTACTGAATGCTCATACAGGCATGTCCGCTAGTCAGCTACTGGTGTTTACTAATGTCAGCTTTGTGTATGTGGCCATCCTGGGGGAATGTAATCTCTATGCCATGTACACTGCCAAACCCACCTAACACCACACCCCACACATTGTCTGGGATGCAGCTGCAGGGGTAGGCAGAAAGGCAGTCCAGTCAACAGCCATGACTAGACTGGACAGTCATGAGGTGTAGGTTAACACATGCATCTCATCACCACAACCAACACATACCCTTACCAGAACACAGTAAGGACCAGAAATCACACACATTCACAGAGACTACTAAGTATCTGGCCAAGCAAGAGACCTCCCAAGCTGGAATAGGCAGACAACATAATATACAAACTGTATGACATAGTTTGCCAAATTGTGCCACCCCTCAGAACACATGGCCAGAAACATGCCCAACAGTACTCATTTGTGAAAGCAAACTCTAGCACTATGTTACACACCAAGCTATACAAGGGCAAACATACTGTCAGCTGCCTGTCTGCCATGATTAGCCACATACCCATACACTCAGACCACCTTTTGAACTGTACACATGGCTCTGGCATATTCCATGTTGTTGTGCAGGAAATGTGATGCAGTAGCCTGGACTGCATGGAAAAACACATGTAGGAACTGTCAGGTCTTGTAGCCCATGCAGGTATGTCCCAAGGCCTGGGTAGCATTCTGCCATTGGTCAGAATGATACTGCAGTACAGGGACAAAAGGATTGTAAACCACAATTGTCTAATGTACTGGTGCAATTTGAAGGGTATCCAGTAGCTCTCTGCCTGGGATAACATGGTTGAAAGACAGGGTCTGCACCTTTCACCCCTGGGAATCTGGATACTGACTAGTTCCTTCATCATGCAAAGTTTAAGTGAAAGTCCACTGCTGTAACAGGGAGAGCCAAGCAATAAACTGCAGGTCTCGCTACTCAATGATACATTTCAGAAACACAATATGGACTCACTTATGTCAATCCTTAACATGGAGAACATATCTGCAGTGACTGTGATATGGTTCAACGCTCCGGAGAGCACCCCTGCATGACCATGTCACAACACATTCCTCACCTCTTGGCCATTATCCGTAATTGGAACATACAGGCCACAGATGTGTCTATATTCCTGAAGGATATGTACACCCCCATGCTAGTTGCACTTGCATAACTTCAGATGCATTATGCTGAGCAACTACCTTTGTGCTAAAGTGGAATCCAATTTGCACCTTGCGACAGATCAGCCACCATGCCTCAGAATTCCCAACTGTCATACTGAGCTGCAATGGGGAATATTATGTTTGAGACAGAAAAACATAATAATGGCTACTCTAACTATCCCGTTATGAACTGGGAAGACTCCTCATGTCCCAGAACCTGTGCTCAGTGCATGTTGGATTTCATTGACCCCAATGACCTGGATCACCATAGTCACACAAATAGGGCTAACAGTATGGTACACATAGTCAGTCTCCAAAGCCAATGTTATGCTTCTTAAGAGTGATGTGGTGACTGTCATGGCATCCATGCAGATGGACAATGCATGTGCAAACGCTGAATCCTACACAAATGCACTTTAAGCACCCATATAAGTGCAGTGATTGTGCCATTGAAACAGAACCAAGATTCAACCAAACACAAACAGGAAGGCAAACAGGTGGTACCCTGCCTTAAACTGTACCACAGAAGGTAGTAACTGTTGCAAGAGTGAACACACATGAGTGGAGGTGATCCCTGGTCAGCCGCAGTAAGATGCAGATACACCATATAAAACCAAAAAAGGCTACTGTGAAACTAATCAGCCACATATTATGAGGCCAACCACAGAGCATTCTATAGCTGTGTCATGAATCGTAATGGCAACAACAAGACCTGCCGTGCTTCACAGCACTATGGCATGAGACGTACTGCACCTACAGAAATGCCACTTGTTCATCCAGATAGGGTCTTGGATAATCTAAACCCACTCTCACAACCCCCAACAGGTACACAAATGTATATATCCATGTACACTACAGAGCCCCTGTAATAACAACTATACAGGTACAAGCTGCACTCTCTAAAGCCATACATACAGCTTGCATGGGACCCGTCAACATCCCAGGGTGTATTTTACACAAATGTCAGAACAATTTGCTCTCCACATACACATCATGTTCAATCATAGCTTCATGTCAGGCTGTGTACACACTGAATAGTGCACAGCAACAGTTATCACACTCCACAAAGGGGGAGTCACAACTGATTATGGGGAATAGTGCACTACTACCCTGCTGAGTCTGGTCTGTAAGGCCATGAACCTTGATCAACTTATTTAATGTAGTCAGTACAGATGTAGATGACAGTAAGGTTGATTCACACAGCATATCATGACCTTGCCAGGTCTTAGATCACCATCACTCATACTGTGTTCCAGCTACACTTAGTAGACTAGGTGTACATTCCTATGTCATAGGATTGGTTGGCAACTGGACTGCTGGCAGAACCAACACTACAGAAGGTGTCTGACTAATACACGCACATCAAACCAGTGCCAGCTACAGTAATACAGGGTTCATTCCTGGTACTCCCCCTCTTTGTTATCTATATCACACAGACTAACACAGAAGGCATCTACCTATTGAAGTTTGCAAATGACTATGATCTAGGAGCAATAGTTGACTCATTGAGTGCTGCGGGCAACATACAGAAGGGCCTTTGTGGGTCAGATGTGTGGTGTGTGACGTATGGCCACAATCTGACAGCTAAGTATTGCATTGACATCCCCTATATTAAAACCCTGTACCCATGCACTACCACCTAGGCAGCGATGAACATAATGGAAACTGTGTGTATATGGGATGCAGCTGGACAGTAGTCTTACCTTTGATAGTCACTTCACCACACCAATCAGGTAGTCGTAAGTGGCATCCCTAATCATGACAGGATGCCATCCATGAATATAGAGATCATTCTTCAGCCATACTCACAATCAAGTGACCCATAATAGATCACATATTTCCTTTAAGGGTTATTGTCCATGTTCAGATGGCCTACACCGACCTTCCCAAACCCTAGCTCCACTATGTAGCATGATGCCTACCCTGAATAAAGCCATGTCCACCCCAGAGATGTTGAGACATGCTACACTCACACATCCTGATTTCAAATAAACACATACTTCATGTACATCCACCTGTCTAGTACAAAGATCATAACATGCCTGACAGATCCCTGTCCCATACACTTTACATACTCCTGTAACACTATGCATCCCTGTCCAGCAAAGTTGCACACTGCCCCTCTTTGAGATATGGTGTGATGACTGTATGGCAAATATATCAGTAATGCTGTGGATCAGTTCTGTGGCACTGCATGAACTGGCCGCTGAAAGCTACCTGTCTGTTGGCTACAGCTAGGTAACCTTTCAGCCTAGGCTCATAAATGGTCCAGGGAATATAGCCTACTAGTTCACTGTGACCATACATTCTATAGTTGATATCCAACCCTGCAAATGCCATCAAGCTAGCCTTTGTCCCATGTGTTTTACATGTGCAACACAGGTAACACATGGCAGGATGCTATACTGCTGTACAGTGCCATGTAGATGTATATGGCAAAACACATACATGTAAAACTTTCCATGAGCACATCTGCAGGGTCACAGATCATGTCCCTTAAGGCTGTGTATGACTATATATGTGACATATACACAACATTAAGGTCTCTTGCATTAATGTGAACACATACAGGCATGTGCTGATAGATAAAGATACCAGTACAAGCAAACAGACATTCCCACATGAAGAAAACATCCACATGGAGTATGAGCAATGTCATCACTTGACACACACATGTATGGTGATAACATCAAATCCCCAGTAAATGTCAAATGTGTGTGAGTTAAACATGTCAGTGGCATTAGTGTCATGCAGATTTGCAAAGACATATTTGTAATCATAATAAATGTGATACACATGTATGTGCAGCTGTACTCCTCTGTGAGTTACTGTGACCTGTCTCTATCATTATGTCTTCCAGTTATGCCACATGCCAGGCTCCCACCATAAACCCGCTTGGAGGATGAGGTCCTCATTCCATACCTCCTTGACAACCATGAAACACTCTTCAACCATGTGCCACAGGATGCACAGCGGCGGGATGCCCAGTGGGAGGAACTTCACAGGAGGGTCAATTATGTTGGTGGCCACAATCGCACCTATCAGCAGGTGCACTGACACTGCACTGACCTCATTAGATGGGCAAAACTGCATGCAAATGCAATCGCCAGGGAACAAGCTGCAACAGGTGGGGGGGGGCACTCACCCAGTCCCCACTCACACATACCGAGAGCTACTGGTCAACCTGGGGATACCTGCAGAGCTCCATCCACAAGCTTTAGCTGGAATTGTGGTGGTGGGCATCTCACATCCACTGAGCTGGGAGTTGTCTGGTAAGTCACTACTGCACATAGAACACAACTATAATTCATATAGTTACATGTGTTACTGTAAAATATTTAATGCAACATCATATGCAAGGCATGTATGCACACATGCCACATACTATAGTTTGCTACTCTATGTATGCACAGATGTGCATACTCCATAGTATAGTCTATTGCACTGGTTTATGTGCTAACATGCACATTGCACCCTGTAGCTATCACACAGGTGTGGATAATGATCTTACTGCTGCGACACTCCTATTTAGGAACCTCAGGCATTTCACAGAGACAGCAGCCTGTTGCAGGTGAGATTGTTATTATTTATCAGGCTTGATAATGCACAGATCATATTAATTGCATGCTATCTGCCATGTGGCCATTTAACACATGTACACATAATATATGGTGGTATGACTGTTGCACAATGTCATGTGCTATCTGACATGTCCATGACATTTTGTGGGCTGACTGCAACACTGGTTAACTATCCTGCAAAACATGATATCTCTCATCCCAAATATACCACCCTTTGCCTGCATAACCCTGTCCTCAGTGAAGCAAATGACATCTATGAGTGTATGTCATATGGGACAGCACTGACATGTGGAATAGATGCCCATCACAACCATTGGGCAAAACATGTTTGCACATAGCCATGGAGGATGGCCAGAGACATGAAGCAACACACACAGTAGAAGGAATGTACATGTGTGTACACCCTGGTGTACATTGGCTCAACACAATACAACTATGGCCTTTGTGTAATGGTAATATTGCAGATGTGACACAGTAAACATCATACAGGCCTGTGCACAGTGTGTGTAGGCATGACATCAAACCACCACATAACATGTCTTGAACATCTTGAGTGTGTTACGACATGAAAGCTTTCACCTATACAGTATCCAAATACATACATGTGTTGCACAACATACACATACAACCACATCAGGCACAGATACAGTACATTCACCTTGCTGGTGTCAGACATCACTGTCATGCTTGATCCTCATGTGTGTGAGGTACACAGATGGCATGTGGGACATGGAGTACTGCTAGGTTAGCCATGTTTGGGCATAGTTGCCAGGCATCAGCAATATGGTTGCAGATGTGCAGGGGTGTCATCTGTATACACTTCAGTGACCTCTGTCACACATTCCACATTAGGGTTTAGTGTGTATGCACCTCAGTGATGTGGGTCACATTCCACATTAGATATGTATTGTATCTGAACACAGTCATGGCTATGAACTGAGACTGTTACTCACACTGTATAGCAATAGTGAAGCCACATGATGCCCTACAATGACTACGCACATCAGCTCAATGTGCAGTATGTCCCTGTATATCTGTAGGGCAGACTGACAACATTGCTTCAACTGAAGGTCCATGTTAATATAACGCATCCCTGCATTGAGACACCATTACCTCACTGTATATTTGAAAGGACACCATTGTGTTAAACATGTGTGCATGTCAGTCAACATGTCACCAGAAGACATGTCATACTGCATGTGATTGGAAAGGTCATATGCCACACATAGGGCTGGTGTACTGTTAACTTGTGCTGGTCTGTGGTACCGTTGCAAAGTAGGGACAGCCATGTCAAACATGTGTGTACAGCCACATGTACATTGTCTGTAGACTCAGCTCAGGGGTAAGCAGAATAATGTTGAACAGACATGCACTGCTTTGGGGGAGATATGCAAGCTAGGGCTCAGGAAAACATAGTATTCACTCAACATACTCTTCTGCTCATGTCCTCATCACGCATTGGGGCAGTGGCCAACACAAAGCATCAGTGGCAGATGTACACAGGTCAGCGATGGTCTGTTAAAATGTGGGGTATGTTTCACAAAACATGGCAGTGTGGTGCAATGGTGCATAGTGCATGCATTGTGTTGCAGGTTTGGGACATGACCTACTAACACAACTGGTGCAATACAGGGTGTATGCTAACTACTACTATAATTGTGTAAGGTGCATGCCTTCTGCTATAACACATGCATGCTGTTGTGTGCAACACAGGGATGTATGATAACTTCCACTATAATTGTCTAAGCTGAATGCCTTCTACCATATCAGATGCATGTTGCATGCCGTTGGGTGCCATATCATGTGTCTCTGTCTGTGTCTGTCTGTCTGTGTCTCTCTGTGTGTCCATGTGTCCATGTGTCTGTGTGTCTGCCTGTCTGTGTGTCTGTGTGTACTGTGCTGTATAACTTGTAATGTAATGTTCTTGTCTGCCCCTCACAGTTGTTGCTGTAGGTGCATTGCCCTCCTGCGATCTACCTGATGTTAGTGTCCCCACAGAATCTAGCAGTGATGATGAAAGTATGATTGAGGCACAGTCAGGGTTGTCAGGGGCTGAATATGTGCCATTGGTTGCCATTCCACCTGTATCCCCCTCATCCCTGCACACAGTTCTTGTGCCTATACGTACCCCATCACCAGTGGCCATAGAGGAAGGACAGTTGGCAGGTGGTAGCATGGAACAGGAATGTGTGAAGACTAAGGAAGGTGTGCCTGCACATCATGATCCCAGCCAACTGACTGGTGATGCCCCACACAGGCATGCGCCCAGGGCTACTCATAGGAGGACTTCTGGCCATCATGCCCTTGCAAGACATAGCACATCAGCTGGTGTCACCAGACAAATGTTTCAGGCTGTAATGGAGGCACAGGCACATGCTGAACAGCACAACAGAAAAGGTCTGAGGCTTCAGAGGGCTGCTGTCCATTCCTTAACTGACAACATACAGGCAATTGCAAATGCTCAGCATCATCTTGCAGATGTTTTGGATAGATGACTGGGTGACATGGTGAGAGTCCCTGACTGTGGCATGTCAATCCTCAAGCGTGGATTGTCTGTGCTGATACATCTGGTGGGAGTGAGGCATCGGGTACATGGACGTAGGCCAGCTACATCACCTGTTGAAGGTCTACATGAATATGCTACATCACATGCCCACTCCCACAGTGGCAGTAGCAGCAGCAGTGCAGCTGGTGCTGTGCTGTCTACACCAGGACACAGCAGGCTATCTGTATGTGGTCCTGGATGGTCCCAAATGGGACACAGTTCCAGTGGACATGTGTTATCAGACAGTACCCAATCTCGACCTCTGCCTGGTAGTGCCCATGCCCCCTGGCAGGCGCAGGTCATGTGGCCATGGCTGGACACCGTGAACTGTAAACCCTGCCCTGTACAGTCTGCAGCTGTCAATAATACCCCTGTGTAAGCCATACACATGCCAGACCTGTGTACATACATACACACACGCACGCACACACACACACACACACACACACACACACACACACACACACACACACACACCAGTAACAAATGTAGGGCACCTCAACCCACACACGCATAACATCCACACACGCCCAGTGAGATAAAAGGTCCTATCCCACACACATGATATCATCGAATGGTGCAGCCTAGGCCTCTGGAAAATATTATCATCTTGTACATATGATGATGTCTGTGCCGCATCCCTGTCATCCACACCATCAGTGCAGGGACATGCTCATATGGTCTGATGCACAGGGTGAACATATTAGTAAGAAAATTGTAGATTACCATTGTTGAGTAGTGTTGACAGGCAGCCTGTACAACAGTTTTAGAATGCATTTTGTACTTTTGACAGTATGTATCATGTGTAACAACAGTAACTGCATGTTGATCTTGATGTTCTTTCTTCCTCTTTCATGTGTAATTGCATGTGCTGAGGGATATCAGTGTTTATAGTTAGTGTCCCATATGTAAATGTAGACTACTCACAGGTCTGTATGACAATACTTGCATACACTTTGTAGCTTCCACATCACAGTTAGAATCTCCCAAGTTTCAAACATGTTTACTGATCTAATGATCCAAGAGCATGATAGCTGTGTAGTAAGCTACTGTGGCCAGAGCCGTCACATCCATAGCAGGTCACATCACAGGTATAGTTACCTGGAGCGGGGAAGAGGTAAAAGTGTGGTTTAGCAGATCTCAAGGGTAAATGCCAGTGGAAAAAGTGGTTTCTCATTGGTAAGCAGTAGTACCCGCTCCCTTAACAGGATGCAAACACACATACACACCCACACACTCAGGGATTCACAGACACAGTAACACACACACACACGCACACACACACACACACACACACACACACACACACACACACACACACACACACACACACACACACACACACACACACACACAGTTGCCAGTGTTGGGATGAGAATCCCTGCCTATGTGCAAATCATAATTAACTATAATGATACTAACTAGACAATTACAAGACACACCACAGAGATTAAACATGTACAGATAGTCAGAATGGCCTAAGATCGAGGGAAACTAGAATGTGGTGAATGTATGTGGGGAGGGGAGTTCATCAGTAGGTTATGGGCATACATGTTTACAGGCGGTTAGAATGCCCTTCCAAGAATGATGACATCAACTGGGTTACTAGATTGCATTGAGTGAATGGGGCTGTCTTATCATTTCACTATGGTAAAATACAGCCTCACTCCAGGGACCAGACAGCCATACATACACACACAAACACACACACACACACACACACACACACACACACACACACACACACACACACACACACACACACACACACACACACATTGTGGCACTCACAAAGATATACACCTATGTCACACACATACAGACACTTGACATGTGTGAGATTCAAACCCCTGCCTATGTCTTGCTTTCTACACTTCACTCTGAACAGATGTCTACAACAGTGTGCAGGAGAGTGAAAAACATTTGGGATGTATTCTCCACCATACGTGACATATATGGACACACACCCACACATGTCAGTACTGTGAATCAAACACCTGCCTATCTCATGATAGGTATTACAGGGTTACAGCACTATCACATGTGCTACACAGCATACTGGCACTTTCCTTTGCCAATTGCGCTGATATGTGCACAATATATGCACAGGGGAGGTGTTATTGCTACAGGTGTCAAGAGGTTTGCTTTCAGTGTCACCCTTACTGCATTCGTCGCTGTGTGTCTTCCCCTTCAATTAACAAAATCTTAGCTTAGCAGTTACACAGGTTATTGTAGGAATGGTTGTAACAAACCTGTGAGCTGCCCTCAGTAATCATTCATCTATGAAGTATCCCCACCACTTAGTAGTTATGTTCAAACATCTGTCCATACCTAAAGTACAGCTTACTGTACTTTGAGCATATCACCATATACAGTTGGCAATGTTGAGGCTGCATTGCAACTGCATGATGTATTAAGACAACAATCACCTTCAAACATCAGACACTGCACATGCATGAAATCTAAACACACATCAATACATGTACACATATGCAGTCTCCATCAGTAAGTGGACTAGCAGGTCATGAGGATACATTTCACACCTTCCCCACACCATGTGTGAAACCTAGCTGAGCATTACACCATAATGGATGTTGTATTCATGTATTGGTAGGACACACAACCACCTTCACTGAGTAGCTAAGTGTACATTTATGCCAACAGCACATATCAGCAAGACACACACACAGCAATATTCCATGTCATGATCCCACAAACTGTTAGTTTATGGTTCTACTGTGAAGACAGGGCACTGTAATGGTCAACAGTGAGCACATCATATTTGCCACACACACCTCATGATTATTGGAAGAGTGCCAGCAATGTGCTCTGTTTGAGCTAGGCATTGCACTTATTCAAGCATGTGCAAGGTCTGTGGCTTGTAAACATCTCACCCCAGCATGTTCTGGTTATTGTGGTGATAAGCTTAATGTCCAAACAGCACACAGCATGCATGGCTTGCAATTGTTAACATGGAGTATATGTAGGAGCTGTGGGTCACACTTGGCTGTACATGTCATGGACATATCACCTTTAACTACTCAGGTACATACAGAGCATAGCTGTATTTCCCTGAGTCTGTCAATACAGGCCATGTGTGTAGGTCCTATGATCCTGTTATTTGGGTATGTTTGTAGGCATTGCATTTGGGAGACATGTCTAATGACATACATGCCACATGGGTTGCTGTATGATATGATAGGTGTCATGGGTGACCAGTAGAGAGGGAATATTACCTCTGTCAACATAGATATCAAACCATATGTACTGTTAGCATTTAGCAGCCATGGACCTATCTTCCATGTGCACGTGTAATGAATGTAGCCATCTGTATGTACAAAGGACAACAACAGCTATGGTATTTTCATTTATGTTGTATGAGTGTGGGATATACATATCCAGAGCATGTACATCTAGGTCATATCTAACCATGAGGGCGTACAGCAACAGTCAACTGTGTTAATGCTGACAACATCCGAGGGACCCTGGTATGTGTACAACTGACCTGATTACAAACAGTGGTATAATTGCATTGCAAAACACATTATGCAACTGTGTCAGTACATGAGTACTTTGCACAGCTGATGTAGGGCTAGGTACAGTCCACCAGTTGAAGGTTATTTGGTGTTGTACCATACTATTTCATACCACATTTATGGATGTGCGTTGGTAGTCTGAGGACATGGTGGTGGATATATATGAGGATACAACCTAGAATGCAGCTTTTGCCACTGTCACCTGTGCCTGACTCATCTGTGATGCATTATGTTGGAGTAGTGTTCTTTACTTGCGAGTAGCCTTTATGCATATGTGGACACCACCACCTGGAGTATTCTGTATCAGTGTTATGGCCCACATGTCTGGATCTGAGTTATATAGTGGTAGTGCTATTGTGCAGTACAGAGCCTTCAGCCAGGTGTTCCTCACTGCACAGATGTCAGTATCCCCCATTGTAGGCTCTAAATTGAACAAATGGATTATGACAGCCACACATCTAGTGCTGGTTAGCATAAGCATCCAATGCAATTGTCTTGTAGGTGTCAGGGTGTTACTTCTGTGTTTAGGAAATTTGCCTTAGAATGGCATTATATGGGTAAATGCGACCTAGGTATTATCCACACTCCATTGAAACATGGATGCATGTGATCTGTGATAAAGGCTTGTCTTCTTTCAGTCATGTCATCCCGGAATGACAGACACTGGACAACCTCATAAATACAACAGGACATTGGCTCATTGTTTTGATCAAGCAGTTGCCACTCATACCATGACATCACTGTGAGTGGCAGTATTGAGCTTGGTATCAAATGCTACATCTAAGGTGACGAACAGCAGCAGACGTTGTGTAGATGACCAATGTCAGATATACTTAGTGGAGCGGTCCTGCTAGTAATGACAACTACTAACACAGTCGAGAGAGGTCATCTTGACACCTGCACCTCAGTACCATTACATAATGGGGCTCACATATTATGCTTGCACATGCCACTCTTCCAAGTATAATGCCACTGTCCACAACCTGATATCAATGTATGCCTTTCAGGGCAGCAATGTGTGTGACACATGCTGTACTTTGCATCCACCTGTGTGTCCCAGTTAACCAATTGTCTGTTAATTCCACACATGCATGATTGTGTATACTTCACATATATATGGCAGTACTTCATGTACATGTATGCATGTGTATCACACAGCACAGATGTATATATATCATTTACAGGCCGTTTGCAGGTATCTGGTAGTAAACCTGTATGATGTGCATATATACTGACAGTTGTTAAGATGTACATAGCTGTAAACCTGTGTGTTTACAATAGGAGTCCATTACAATGTGTTCTGTACATCTAAGTTTATGAGCATGCACACTGTGGCCTTCTGTGGTTAGAATCAGAGTGCAACCCAAATAGCCCTGTGCTACTAAGTGTATGAGCATACCAACTGCCACCTTGTGTAATTTGAGTCAGTGCATCCAAACAAGCCCTTTGTTTCTAAGAGTATGAGCATGCCCAGTATAACATTGTGTAGTTGTAGTCAGAGTGCATCCCAAACAGCCCTGTGTTACTAAGTGTATGAGCATGCCCATTGTCACCTTGTGTAATTGGAGTCAATGCATCCAAACAAGTCCTGTGATTCTATGTGTATGAGCATGACCACTGTAACCCTGTATAGTGATAGTAGTTGTCCATTCCACAAATGGGCATACTCCAGTTCAGGGCTTGTTGTGCTACAAATATACCTCTCAGGCCTACCTATGTCTTACCTGCAGATGATGTGTCTTGTTTGTGCATATAGGTTGTAATGGAGTCCTACTTTAAACACACAGGTTTACAGCTATGTACATCTTAACTGGCAGTATCCCTGCTGATGTTCTCAATCTCAGAAGGGCATTCTGACTGCCTTGAAATGTGTAATCTCTGTGACGCATCTCATAGCTGCGTAGTACTGTAATATTGATCTGTAGATAGGCAGAAGTTCTAATCCCACCACTGGCGTGTGTGTCAGCAAATGCCTGAGTGTGTATATCAGCATGTGGTTGTGTGTGTGTATTTGTGTTTGCATCCTGTCATGATAGTGGGTTTTTCTATTTTGCAAAGAGAAATCACCTTTGGAACTGGCCTTTATCCTTGACATTCGGTAAACCACCCTTTTCCCCCCTCCCCACTGCAAGTAATCAATCCTGTGATATCACCCAGCTCAGAAGCAGAATCAGATTAAGTGTAATTGTATGGGTTCTTTGGCACATACCCCAACTGCATACCACTCTATAGTTACCGTTACATAGGCAAGACTTGTAAGCACAATACTGGCAAGTGTGTGTGTGTTTGTGTGTGTGTGACTACCCTGTAGCCAGGCATACATATGTGTTATGTCTTTTACCATGCTACACACCATGGTAGTCATCTGTGGTAAGTGGAGTCTACAAATTATTACATAGTTAGGAATAGAAAGGAATAGGCAGTCAAGAATGACTACTGTTGGGTATTTTATTTTCCTGTGCCACTGTCGAGCAGTGACACAGATGTAGTCCCCGGGGTGTATTTCCATACCCATCATTCCTCCACCCAAACTCCACAATCCCTGGGGTATATTTCCTTAGCCATCATTCCCCACCCCATACTCCACATAAACAACAACCATCCCTTCTCTGGTGAACTGATTAAGATTTGAATGTTATAATACAAGAGTTGCATCTGTTTTGTGTACACATCAATTCCTCTGAAACCCTTCTGTGTCACAAAGGGTGTTCAGACATGTTTATATATATGGCTATAGCTGTGTCTGTGTATATGCATATATATATATATATATATATATATATATATATATATATATATATTATATATATTTTATACATATATATATATATATATATATATATATATATATATATATATATATATATACATATATATATGTGTGTGTGTGTGTGTGTGTGTGTATACACATCCCGTACGTGCATATATGTATTTAGTATTTAGTTATAATAGTTATAGATATGTACATTTGTCTATGTTGTTTCACTGAGTACAGTGCATTCAATGGTACTGTACATATGTACATAAAGTGACTTTCCCATTTGTTTTCAGTACTGTGGAACACCTATAGTAAAATGTGTATTATAAAAACCATGAAACATATATACAACCAAAAAACAGAAGGATGCTCCAATTTAGCTTGCTCAGCAAAATAAAAACTGAAAACAAAAGATAAGCGATGCTCCACACCGTAAAACTTGACTAAACAATTTATTTAAGACTATGATGGCGACAAAACAACAAACAGAAATACAGAGGACAAGCACTTTCAGCTACTAAAGCCTTCTTCAGATCTTGATGGATCTGAAGAAGGCTTTAGTAGTTGAAAGCGCTTGTCCTCTGTATTTCTGTTTGTTGTTTTGTCGCCATCATAGTTTTAAATAAATTGTTTAGTCAAGTTTTACGGCGTGGAGCATTGCTTGTCTTTTGTTTTTACATATATACAACCCAGATGACTTAGTGGTAAGTCCAGTGACCTTGGTATGCATGGTCCAGGATTCAAGACCTGCAAGGGTTGTTGATAATGTCATTCAGCACTAAATAAGAAACTTTTAAGTGGGTGTACATGTGTTTTTGCGACAGTATGCAGTGGGTACACACAGTTAAAAGGCACATACAATGGGCAGTACACTTGAAATGCCCTTCTTTGGCAATCCTGCTGATGTCACCCTCCTAGAAATATATCTCTGGGACTACTATAACCCAGAAATTGCTGTAGCATGTCCTGTAAATGTGTAATGCTGTAGTGTGATAAGCAATTTACTAGGTGTTCTAATCCCAGATTTGCCAACTGTGTGTGTATCACTGTCTGCCTGAAAAGGGAACAGTGCTTTTTAGAGTACGCACACTCCTTACAATTCATATACTCAAATTTGGCAAGGATGCTGATGTCACCCACCTAGAAATACACCTCTGGGAGTGCTGTAACCCAGTAATCTCTGTAGCGCATCCTATAACTGCATAATGCCGTAGTGTGATAAGCTAGTTTGGTAGATGTCCTACTCCCAGACCTGCCAACTGTGTGTGTCTGTCTCCGAAGGAAACAGTGCTTTTTAGAGTACACACACTCCTTACAATTAATATACTCAACTTTGGCAAGGATGCTGATGTCACCCACCTAGAAATGCACCTCTGGGACTGCTGGGATTCAGTAATCTCTGTAGTGTGTCATGAAACTGTGTAATGCTGTAGTATGTTAAGCTAGTTTGGTAGGTGTTCTAATCCCTGACCTGCCAACTGTGTGTGTCTCTGTCTGCCTGAAAAGGGAGCAATGCTTTTTAGGGTATGCACACTCCTTACAATTCTTATACTCAACTTTGGCAAGGATGCTGATGTCACCCAACTAGAAATACACCTCTAGGATTGCTGTAACCCAGTAATCTCTGTAGTGTGTCTGGTAACTATGTACTGCTGAAGTGTTTTAGAACTGTGGTAGGGTTCCATCCACAACCATGGCAGTTATGTATGTTTTGTGTGTATGTCAATGTCTGTGTAGGGAGCAATGCATTATAGCCTACTCACTCACAGGACATTTACAATGCCCTACCTTGATAATCCTGCTGATATAATTCCTTGTCCAATACATCTCTGGGGAACGAGTTCCCAAGTAATCCTTGCAGTGCATCCTATGACATTTCCATGCAGTAGTATGATATAGATCTTGGTCATGGGTTGTATACCCACACATGTCAGTTGTGCATGTCTCATTGTCCGTTTTGTGAGCAATGCATTTTGGGCTACTCACTTGCAGGAAATTTGAAATGTCCTACTTTGACAAAACCTGCTGATGTAATTCCTTGTGAAATACACCTTTGGGGATGGGGTAGCCCAGTAACTTCCATAGTGCATGCTATGACTGCATAATGCTGTAGTATGATAAACTAGTTAGGTAGGAGTTCTATTGCAAGACATGTCAGTTGTGTTTCTGTGTGTTTGTCAGTCAAAGCCTGTGTGGAGGTGCCTGTGAGTGTCTAACCACTGGACATGTTGAATAGCGGGTTTTGTAGTTTTCCTATATGGTGCCCAAAGTATATGTCACAATGTCCACATCACAAGGATTACAGATTTCAATCAGCCAAGAGACTGGGTTGGCAAGCCATACCCCTATATCTGGCAAAAGGCCTGGTGAACAAAGTAACCAACCCTACTATTACCCAGAATATGGTCTGAACCCATGGGTCATACACAAACACACTTGCCTAGAAAATCCCGCTATGTTGCTAGTACCTTGCACATTGTTGACAGATAGTAGGCATGGTGTGATTGCAGTGGGCTGCAGAGGGCATGGCACCCTGTCCACCAGTACAATAGGCACATAATTGTGGACAATGTGGCTTCACAATGTTCCCCATTGGATGCCTGCAACATATGTGGTGCCATCAAATGTGATCCACAAAGGGCATACAATGCCTTACACATGTGCCCTGTATGGACAGATGCCACTGACACCAGGGAATACCTGTATCATGCTATCAATGCAGGTGCAGGATCAACCTGCTGTCTATTAGCAGGTCCTGGCACAGCAGGCCAGGATTGGCACATCTGATGATGACAGTCTGTGTACATAACATGTGCCAGGCAAACCAGGTACACTTAAACATGTCACTGTACATTAATGTGGGACATGCACATCCCAGGCAATGTCCATGTCAAGGACTATCAAACACAGACATGACATGCTTTGCAAACAATGGCCACACACAATAGTAAGCAGATGACAGGATGGTTAATACAATACCCATCTGTGTGGGACATTGCAGACACTACACCCCTGAACCACACTGCAGACCATTGTCAGGTGGTCTGATGCCAAGGATTACCCTCACCCAGCCTTGTACAGCCATCTTGCACAGCCAACCACTACACACATATGAAGCAATGCACACATGCATGTCAGTACTGGCACAGTGTGTCTGCATGTGGGGTACGATGTTCCCAACTACAGTCACACCCAGTATACTCCCATTGGCATACTGTCTGATGTCAGACACGTTCACATGCCCTAGCCCATAGAACCTCAGTAGAACTCCTGTGGTGCATGTAATACTTGTGCATTACTGTAGTGTGGCAAACTAAGTAGTTAGGAAGTGCATTTGTGAGTCTGCCAAGGTGTGTCAATGTGTCTGAGTCTCTTAGAGAGTGTGGTTGTGTTGACAATGACATCTGTTCATGTGGACAGCCATGTGTGCTACACCTAATGTATGTCTACTATATCTCTGTTGCAAATGTCACTCGCCAGCACACATATATGTTTTTACAGCACACCAACATGTCAGCTATGTGGCACATGGAGTAACTGCATGCACTTGTAATAGTAATGGCTAGTCAGTCATGGGTTTGAACTCCTGTACTGGTAGGTGTGTGACAGAAGATGCTTAGGTCTTAGTCTCCCAGCCCTTCTCTGATGTACTTTGCCTCTGTCTGTCCCTCCCACACACTCTCTGGTGGGTGTGGAGATGTACACCTGCTCAGCAGTAGCTTGTTTTGCAAGTGATGGACATGATCAGGTGATGGTTTCTGCACCTATTGCAGTCCTCCTCTAGCTGATTGCATGTGGAACAGCTATGGTGACATTCCCATAGCCAATTGCATGGAAACACAGTACAATATCTAGGAACATCATGTTGGTGTTTGCCCATGACAGTCGCTGTGAGTGTTACCTGGATCTGGTGTTTGGTAAACAGCATCTCAGATGAAATCTGGATATTCCTCAAACAACATACACAGTGGAAAAAAAGACTAAAGACAGGAGAGTGATGTGCCAGACATGACTACAGCATGTAAGTGTAGCTATGCTTCATTCAGACTACTGCCAATTTAACAGGTTGTGTTTGGTAATGGCTAGTCTGTATGTTTTAATAACTGACAAAAAAATATATCTGTAGGGTCATTGGTGGCTGGTCAGTGTGTGGAACCATTTGTTTCTTGTGTTACTCACAGAACATGCATCTGTGAACTGCAGAAGCATAGTGTGAGGATTGCAGTCAATACACGGTGACAGTGATGAGGGTTACTGCCATTGCATCCCTGATTGGACATAAGTCACATAGAACAATGGTATGACAGTCACTGTCTGAGGTTATCACAGTGACAAGCAAATAATGGACCAGTGTTCATAGCTGCAGTCACAAGTCATCTACGCTTTGGACAGATGTCATGCAATATATATGCATGTGTTATGCTCCCTTTGAAAATGTATGATATCTGTTGTTTTGGGTTGATGGTAATATCTATGCATGCTGTTATAAGTAATTCTGAATGCTGTTGACTATTACTAAGCCTTATCTGTGTTGAAACTGCAACATCATAGGCTGTATGGGATTGGAGGTCCCTGTGGAACTACCTGTCCCACTTCAGCAGACCATGGCACCGAGCACCAGTGCATCTGGGGCCCAGCCTTGAACCTCCACCTCTGTTGGCTCTGCACCACCTTCTGGTGGAACCACCCCTAAGAATGGGGCTTGCCCCCCCGGGAGCAGGTCCAGACAGGAACCTGTCAGCCATCGTACAGTCCAGGCCATGGTGCGTAGGGGGCTCAATAAGGGGTTTTGAGGTCAGCTACACCAGCTCAAGGGTAGAGTGGCACATTTAGAGGGTGAGCCTGCCCCTCCTAGGTAGCCCCAGTGCAGCCACCTTTGTGACTGTGAAAGTGCAGTGGTGGCTACCCATGGGTGGGGACCTCCATCCCACTGTTTTCATTTGGGGGATCATGGGCTTGTGACTGCCAAACACCCCTCCCTGTCCAAGGTGTATCCCCCCACATGTCATATACAGCCTCTGTATGCTGTCTTATCTGTCATCTTAAAAATAAAACTTGAGGTGTGACAGGAACTCCAAGGATTGTAAATAATATAGCAAAACTCCACTTTATTCACAAAAATGAAACAAGTTTAAGCGCTTTCATCTCTGACTGAGACTTCTTCAGAAACTATGAACAAAGACAAAACAACCCTTTTTATAACAAATACAATTAGTACCAGTACAATTAAAACTAAATTGATGAATGATGTCATCTATTCATTACTTGAATGTAAATTAAAGGTATATGGATCTAATTCCTGTGAACAACATGAACTGAAATACTTCTGTTCTGTATATAATCTGAATACTAAAAACTTTAAAATATGAAATAAATTGTGTATTTATTTTTAAACACTGTATTCTGTTTAAATGGAACATAAAAACTTTGTAAAATACCCTTGAATAAATACGTGTTTAAATATTATTACAACAAGTATAGTATGAATTAATTATTTCATGTTGTTATGTTGTTTCAAAAAGCTTTTACATTTATATAATTTATTGGTTATGCTTGCAGAAGATTTTATAGTGTAATTCATTGATTCATTTGTTTATTCATTTTACAAAAACTGTTTTTAAATTTATATTTATCAAGATATATTTATTTTGGCATCAGCTTTTTGAAACAACATAACAACATGAAATAATTAATTCATACTATATTTGTTGTAATAATATTTAAACACGTATTTATTCAAGGGTATTTTACAAAGTTTTTATGTTCCATTTAAACAGAATACAGTGTTTAAAAGTAAATACACAATTTATTTCATATTTTAAAGTTTTTAGTTTTCAGATTATATACAGAACAGAAGTATTTCAGTTTATGTTTTTCACAGGAATTAGGTCCATATACCTTTAATTTACATTCAAGGAATGAATAGATGACATCATTCATCAATTTAGTTTTAATTGTACTGGTACTAATTGTATTTGTTATAAAAAGGGTTGTTTTGTCTTTGTTCATAGTTTCTGAAGAAGTCTCAGTCAGAGATGAAAGTGCTTAAACTTGTTTCATTTTTGTGAATAAAGTGGAGTTTTTCTATATTATTTACAAGCCTTGGAGTTCCTGTCACACCTGAAGTTTTTTTGGATTTCCTATTTGCTTCCTTTGTGATTTATCTGTCATCTTACCCAACCTATCTTCCATGAGCATACCTATTCTACTTCCCCAACATCCCACTCTCAGCTTACGAAAATGGAAACAAAAGGCCAATCTATTCCCAGAACAACGTTTTCCCCATACATAGCGATCCATTTCACACACATGTCCACTGGACACATGTAACCTTTTTAATTTGCATCACAACATACTACTGTTGTCCTCACCCCACTCTCAGACACACGATCTTGGTATGCACATGACTCCTAAAGGTTCCAGGTACATGTGATGTAGACGACTCCGTTGTACACACAACACTACCGGTCGTTTTATGGTTACCCCATTTAAATTTTTAATGATGATGATGTTGCACACAGCACCTTGAAAGAGTACTGCTCTCACATAATGATTGTACAGGAACTGTTTTGTTAATGTAAATAAAATGCTCAAAGTAATGTATTTGGGAAATGTACAAATATTTGTGTGTATTAATGCCACATGTCTGTCTGAGGGAGTCTTGATATTACATAGGACAACACTACTACATAATACAGGAGTTGCTGGTGTTTCCCTTTTCATTCTTTTTTAATGCTTTGTTGTCACATGGTATGTTCTTGATAACTCTATATATATCTATATCTATGTATGTATCTATATCTGGACATAAACACACACACACACACATACATCTAGATAATGAAATACATTTCCTATACTGTTGAATGACTGTGCTGGATGGTATGTTTGTGATAACATCCAATGTTTGTATATCTGCCATGGCTTAGTGGTAAATCACATTGCTGTGGTGTGCAGGGGCCTGTTTTCTAGCCTTGCATAGGCCATTTATTTTGTTTCTGGGCAGAACAAAGGCCATTGGATATGGAGTGATTAAGGCACTTTTAAGCAGTTGTGAGCAGGTGTGCGCGAGTTTGCACTATGGTAATCAGTGGTTACTTTTCATTACATTTCCTTACACTCAGTTACCTTCTTGATTGCTTAACCTGTGTAGGCAGTGCTTACCCCAGCGCAAACAGGCTGAAACCCGCTTACTACTGCTTAAAAGTGCTTACTCCCACTTACGCACTCCCTTCTTCTTCTTCTTTCGGCTTTTCCCAGTTAGGGGTCGCCACAGCGGATCACCTTGTCCGCACATTGATTGGCAGTGGAGTTTTACAGTGTCGAGTTGCCAGCCTGGCACCCAACCTTCCACAGAAGGCACACTCACATGCACACCTAGGGCCAATTTAGAGTGTCCAATCCACCTGCAGCATGTCTTTGGGATGTGGGAGGAAACCGGAGCACCCAGAGGAAACCCACGCGACCACAGGGAGGACATGCAGACTCCGCACAGAAGGCACCCCAGCCGGGGATCGAACCGGAGAACCTCTTGCTGTGAGGTGGCAATGCTAGCCACTGCACCACCGTGGCTGCCCTCCCATTTACGCCCTCCCTAATTTCTTTAAAAGAAAAGAAAAAAGGGGTGATAGGAATGTGGTGAAAAAGGGGCACAAAGAGGGAAAGACAGTAGGCAAGGTAGCTAGGGATGTGCAGGAAGGGTGTAGGGAGATCCATAGCTGTCCATTTCTTCTACAGCAACGGCTGTGCATATGCAATAAATTTGGCGGTACATTTGGACACTCACAGCCCTGAGAGAGGGTTGAGGACAATAATAGCATGTTGTGATGCCAATTAGAAACGTTTACATGTGTCCAGTGGACACGTGTGTGTGCGAAATGGACAGCTATGTATGGGGCATGCTTTTTTTGCAGGAACAGCTTGCCCTTTTTTTCTTTTATGTTTAGGTGAGAGTGGGATGTTGGGGAAGGAGACTATTTATGATCAGGGAGGATAGGTTGGGTAAGATGACAAACAAGACAAACAAGACGCGTACAGGGGCAGTATATGACATATGTGGGGGGGGACACTTTGGACGGGGAGGGGTGCTTGGAAGTCGCAAGCCCTTGAGCCCACAAATGGATACAGTGGGACTGAGGTCCCTACCCATGGGCAGTCACCACTGCACCTTCACAGCCCAGAAGGTGGCTGTGCTGGCGGCTGTCAAGGAGGGGCAGGCTCACCCTCTAGTTGCACCAGTCAGCCCTCAAGCTGGCAAAGGCGGTCACGAATCTCTCTGTCGAACTCCCTATGCACCAACGCCCAGACCGTACCATGGGTGACAGGTTCCTGTCCTCTCCCACTCCCAGGGGGAGGCCGAGCCCCATCCCCTGTGGTGGTTCCACTCGAAGGTAGTGCAGGGCCAACAGACAAAGAGGTTCCAGGCTGGGCCCCAGATGTGCTGGTGCCCGGTGCCATGGCCAGCTGAGGTGGGACAGGTGGGTCCACTGGGACCAGCCTTCCCATACGAGCTGTTGTAGCATGTTTAAGGCAGATATGGGTTAGTAATAGTTAACAGCATTCAGAATTAGTTTTAACAGCATGCATAGGTATTCCCATTACCCAGGTCACCAGATATAAAACAGTTGCAGAGCAGGCAGAAGACATGCATATATGGGTAAACAGTGGCTATTACAACAACATGCAGATTTCATTGATGGCAACAAGACACCAATATGGGAGTATTTTAACATGGCACATGCATAGAAACAGATGTTAATATTTGTAAACCAATGGGACATATGTCCCAATAAAGGTTAGGAGTGTAGACATACCAATTGAGTTGTGTAAATCAGTTAATTTTGCACATATGGTAGGGGTGAGAGGGAGAGAGTTCAATTAACAACTAATAAATCCTTGTAGTTTCCACAACACCCATAGTAGCTGCAGTGGTCTGTCCCTTGCATGTATTATTACACTACCTAATGGCATTATATTGTACAATGGTATGTTTGTAGATTAGTATGTACGGGATCTGTGTCTTACATACAGGCTTGACAAGATGCAGGTGTTAATGCAACATGTTTTGAGACTGCTGTCATACACTTTGGGTGAGATGCTGGGATGACAGGTATGTTTGCATGTACATTCTCTGACTATGTACAGTTCTGACTATCAGTTATGTGTCATTAACATCTGCCTACATTTCTTGGGTCATCACACTAATCTGTCAGGGGAACAGGGCAAAAGGCAGGTGATGTGGGCCATTTATCAGAACATACTGGGCAGATTGGAACAGTTGAGGGGTATGAATATGCATACCATTTCTATTTGAGCATTCTAGCAAATTCCGTACAGTTGTTAAGTGTATATATGCATACAGCTTTCTCTCTGAACATTCTAACTGTGTGCAGTTGTGTGGAATGATTATGCATACAACTTACTGGCGCTCCTGGGATCCAAAGCCCTGCTTTGTGTGACAAAAGCATTACAGTTAAGATTACTGTAAACTACACTATCAGGCAATTGTTGTGAGGCTTTGCAATGTATTTAGTCTAATATGAATTACCTGTTTGCACTTCCAACATTGTTATACAGCACTTAGGTTCATAGGTTCATAGGTAGGTACTAGGCTATCTGCCCAAGGGCATTTATAAGCCTAGCCAGAGTGTGTCGGCTTTCGCCACCCCATTGATTAATTAACTGATCCTCTGTCAAGCAGAGCCAATGAACTGATCCCAAGTGATCCCAGAGGTGTATTTTCTGTTATCCATCCACTCATCAAGGTTTCTCTTGAAGAGTGTTAGTGAGGGGCTCTGCCTGATGTAATTTGGAATTTTGTTCGAAAGCATGGGGAATCTCTGTGACAGCAATCTATCCCTCCAGCATGTTCTATTTATTGTTGTGGCAAGGTTTAGCTCACTAGAGCATGTGGCTCGCAGTGACTTGGATTTCTTTAGGTAGAGCATGTCCATCAATTCTGAGTTGGACATGGCTTTGTAAGTCAGGCAGAGATCACCTCTGAGTAAGTGATATGCCACTGAGTACAGCCAGAGTTTTTTCAGTCGGGCTGCATAGGACATATATTTGAGGCTAGTAATCCTCTTGGTGAGGCACTTTTGTGGTCTTTCCAGCTGTTGGAAGTGTCTTGTGAGGTACATCCCAAATGGGGCATTGTACTCTATGATGGGTCTAATGAGTGATGAGTAGAGGGGCACTATAACCTCTTTATTTCTAGATGCGAATCCTTTAGTAATTAGATGGGCCACATAGAAGGATTTCCTAACTACTTTGGCAATATGATTGTCAAAGGAGAGATTACTATTTACCCAGGTCCCCAGATCTCTTATTACCTCTTCTGTATTAAGGGGGCTGCCACCTATGTGGTAATTCGTGGGTGTTTTGTTTTTCCCAAATGGGATGACTATGCATTTTTTGGCATTTAGCTTAAGACCATGACTTTGACACCAGATGTCTGTCTCAGTAAGGCCCTTTTGGAGGATGTCCGTGTCAGCCGGAGAGTCAATTATGGCTCCCAGTTTGCAGTCATTGGTGAACTTGGTTAGCCATAGTCCTCTTGTATTTGCCTGTAATTCTGAGAAGTATATGCTGAACAGTAGGAGTCCCAGGACCAAGCCTTGCAGGACACCACTTGTGACTGGCTTAGAGTTGGACCTGGAGCCCACTATTCTTACCATGTGAGTTCTGTCTGTAAGACAGTTGGCAACCCATCTCATGACGTAGGGGTTTATGTTCAGACTGGTGAGTTTTTCTGTAATACCCAAGTGGGGAATGGTGTCGAACACCCTGGCGAGGTCAAGGTAGGCTTTATGAACCACCTTTCCCTCGTCTATGGCCTTGGTGACTGTCTCAAAGAAGTCAACCAGGTTTAGTAGGCATGATCTGCCCTTAACAAAGCCTAACTGGGTCGGGTCAAGTGTTTGGAGGTTCCCAATGTCTTTGTTAATGAGTTCCATGATGATGCACTCCATAGCCTTGCAGACTAGGCTAGTCAGGTTTATGGGGTGATAGTTACCAGGGTCAGTTGTGGCCCCTCCTTTCTGGAACAGAATAACCATTGCTATACATAATTCTATGGGCTTGTAGCCTGTGGAGAGGCTGAGGTTGAACAGCGTAGTTAGTTGGGGAGTTAGTTTGTTCTGTAATTCGTGCAACTCGCAGCCTGGAACACCATCTGGCCCCATTGATGCTGTGTTTTTGGCTTTTGAAAGGGCTGTTTTCACCTGTGCTTCTGTGATTTCCAGGACACTACACTTTTTCAGTATTGTTGTGGGCCCTTTGAAGGTGAGAAGGAGCTGAAGTTTGCACTGAATCTATCTGCCAGTATGTTGGCAATATCAGTAGGATCAGTATATTTTGTGCTATTTTGCACTATGTCAGAGCATATCTGTGAGTTGCCAGCATTGGAGATTTATGTGTACATACACTGTATGGGGTCCTGGGGACCTCATAACTTTATTACAGTCACACCTCAACTCTATGTTTACTGCAGTACTCCAATTCACATATTTATGGTCTGTGGCAGGTTATACACTGTACATAGATTCAGTTCACATGTTTGATTTGATTTCCTTGTGGTGAGGATTAGTTTGCTGATACCTCCTTTATATGTATTGCTGTCATGGTGTAGTGGTTACCTACTGTGCCTGTGAAGTACAGGGTCCTGAGTTCTAGCCTTGCAGAGGCTGTTTATTTTGTTGTGGCCAGAACACGAGCTGTTGGGTACAGAGTGATTAAGGCATTTTAAAGCAGTTGTGCATGGGTTTGCACGGAGCTAAGCAATGCTAACCTCTGGTTACAGTTTCTTACACTTAGCCTCTATATTATTTCACCACTGTATTACTTGCATACCGGCGGCCAAACAGGCTTACACCCGCTTGCTCCCGCACTTGCTACTGCACTTCATTTGTTTTTTCCATTAGACAATCACACCCCTGGGTGGGGGTGAGGACTACAATAATACCTTGTGATGCCTATTACATCGGCTTACATGCCTACAGTGGGGTGTTGCGACTATGTGTTCATAAGTGTTGTGTAGTGGATTATGCAACGATAGATATGGTTATACCGTACTTAGCCATATAAACTGGACTGTGCTGCGGTGGGACTCTTATCGGGAATGGCTACCCATTAGGCGTAAGCATCCCAGTCGACTCTACAGAATCCACGGCCTGTCCAGAGTTTGCTTCATACTATTGGTGTGTTCCTCTAACAATCTGTACCTGTCTGGCAAATACCTGAGAAATGACACCATTAAATACAGACAAGTAATTGGGTTTAGGACCCCACACCTTTCAGCCGAGTCATGCTAATGCATAACGTATTATTCTATCAGCTTTCTAAGGTTGTAAGTGGAATATGTGCTTTCTGTCCTTATTTGTTCCATCAATGGTTTATGTTCTGTCCAGTGGTTTTGTTCTTAGGGGTTTAGAGGTATGGGCATAAGCTCTTCCCATTTCAGAATATTACTTACATCCCCGGGGTGGTCCTAATACAACTGTGCCAGTCAACACCTGCATGCCTAGGCCCATAATTGCATACCCATAGTTCTCCCACCTGCACCTCCTCTACAGTACTCATCCTTAATGTGGGTGCAGGTGGGGTCTAACCACACCACTACACACTGCCCACTCTCCACATGTCAGGATCCGTGTCGTACCTTGTGTCGACCCATGGGTCATCAGGCTTGCACAACCTACTGGTCCTTGCACGTATACAGCCTGGTTGGATGAATCATTACAGAGACTGACTCTGATGATCATTAATTTTTGGGGTGTCCCACAAGGGACATTGATGTCTTTGTTTCAAGATTAGACCTGGCAGGTCTCTCCTACTGGTAGTATCCTGCCTGTGGTCTGGGAAGCAGTGGTGTGTTTACATGTATCATGTGTTTGCATGTTTCACCTGTCTAGGTGGGGGTGGTTGATGCTACGTGTTACACGTTTGTTGATTGGACCCCTCACCGCCATTTGCACAGCCTGTGAACATATGTAATAACATTCACACACACACACACACACATATATATATATATATATATATATATATATATATATATATCAACATTACTATATACAGATATATCTGTATATGTATGCATACATTTATATATTTGTATATTGCTGTCTATGTATATCTAACAACATATGGGTGTATGGGTGTCTGAATATGTATATATCTATATGTGGGTATGTATATGTACTCCGTCTCTGTATGCATACATTTGTACTATGGAGAGGGAGAGGTATATCTCCATGTAGCTATGGGTAGATATACACACACATTCCTCTACATATTTATATCTACATCTGGTTATTCCGTTCTTTGCCATGTATATTAGACTTTGCTGCAGTGGGACTTGTAGCGGGTGTGGCTGCACATTGGGTGATGCCTTTGCCCAATTAACACTGTTGCTCACATCCCTGGGCTGTCTGTATAGACCCATATCAGCCAACACCTGCACACCTAGACCCATAACTAGCTACCCATAGTTCACCCACCCGCAACTCCTCTACAGCACCCATCCTTCCTCTGGGTACAGGTCAGGTCTGAACACACCACTACACACTGCCCACTCTACACTTCACGGGACCCATGTCATATGTTGTCTCGACCCATGGGTCATTAGGCTTTCCCACCCTTGTATTCCGGGTATGTACGCACTCTAGCCAGAATGGTCATCGTATCACCTTCCTTTGGTTATATGTCAATTTTTGGGGCACCCCGCAAGGGACGCTGCTGTCTGTGTTCCAAGATTAGATTTCACTTGTGCACTCTGTACCCCCCCCCCCGCCCCCAGTTTTATCCTGCCTGTGGTCTGGGGAGCAGTGGACTATTTACATTGTTTGTGGGTTTTTGTGTATGTTTCCTCTGTTCAGCTGGAGGGGGAGGTAATGCTACGTGTTACATGTTTCTTGCTTGGGCCCCTCACTTCCATTGGCATAGCCTGTGAACATATGTCATTCTTGTGTGCTGTTTCCTATCATAGCTGTATATCTGTGTATAGCTATACACGCACACACACACACACACACACACACACACACACATATATATATATATATATATATATATATATATATATATATATATATATATATATATATATACATACATATATGTCTGTAACCTCCGGTTACAGTTTCTTACACTCAGTTAGCTTCTACTTTGCTTAATCTGTGTAGGCAATGCATACCCCTGCGCAAATGCACTTACACATGCTTACTGGTGCTTATATATGCTCACTACTGCTTATTTATGCTTAAACCACTACACTATTGCTGTGCTGCTTCATTTGCATATATACCCATATACCCATGGATCCTAGTAACCCAAACACCCACCCCAACACTTCATTTACACAGCAGTCATCCATTCTCCAGTTGGATACACAGTGAATCCACACCACTACACATTGGCCACGCCCTACTCCTGTAGACCCATACCATGAGTTGACTCACTCCACATATCCTCAGACATCCCAAACTTTTAGTCCACAAACAGTGGTGAAATGAGTGACCAATAGGACACTATTCACAATTTTTGGGATGTCCCACCTGGGACACACATGTCTTTATTTCAAGATTAGACTCTATACTTCATTACATCATTACTCCCATTAACAAGACACTACAATAAATTAATAGCTATGACTATGTGGTAATGCACATGTTACATATGAGAGCTAGTAATGTAAGAGTTCGCCAACATTATATTACAAATAGGGCCAATTTAGTGATTGGCATTGCCGTAGCAGGCAAATCACAGGAATGATTCCACTATTTCATAATGAGAATGTCCTCACAATTTATTTTTTGATAACAGCACTGACTTCAGACAAAGTACACACTTCTGCATTCTTGCAGATTCGTCCCTTCCCTCTTATGCACAACCTATTATTCTATCTACTGTCAAGGTTTGTAGGGGCATTTTCATGTTATTTATGTCTGCAAAAGGAATGCATGTGTTACAGAGAATGTACTTCTACATATACATGTATGCGTGTGTGTATGCATATATATGTATAACAAACTCATTGACCTCCATGAGGCAGTCCAATTAGAACCAGGCCATCCAACCCTGACACGCCTGGATCCATAATTTCATACCCATTGTTCCTTCACCCCACCCGAGTTCAACATACATGCAAACCATCCATCCTCCGGTTATCACAGCCATGACACACTTCCACAGATTTCTCTATCCCCAGCATTAGGGACCCTACACGTATGTTGTCCCAACCCATGTATTATCAGGCTCTCCCACCATTTGGCCCTTGAACATATCTGCCCTTGCTTGTGTAATGGTCGGAAGTCCACTCCGCCTAGCAGTTTTTGGGTAGTCCCACCAGGGACTACCCTATGATTGTTTGTAAAGTAGACTTAGCAGATCAACAATGTTGTTCCCACTGCTAGTGTCCCGCCTGTGGTGTGGGTAGCAGTGATTTGCTCACCCCTTCCCAGCTTGATATGACATAAGCTGACAGCACTAAACAATACTGGGGTTGCTGTTGATTCCCTTCTCATTCTTTTTGTATGCTTCATTGTCACGATGTTCATTCTTCATATATATATATATACATATATATATATATATATATGGGTCTACTTCATTTGATTGAAAGACCATTTGACCTAAACCCATTTGATCGAAATTTCATTTGATCAAAAACCAGTATTCTATGCAAATAGCAGGGATTTGTGCCCCTCCTAAATGCCGTGCTACCCTGGAGTTGGTATATATAGTTAGGGGGTGTGGGGGGGCACAGCCCCCCACATTGAGGGGTGTGGGGACAAAGCTCCCACCTATTTTTGTTTAAAATCTGTACTTTTTGTGTTATTTTCTTCTTTTAAAGGAAACTAGGGGGGGGGCTATGCCCTCCACACCTCCCAATGTGGGGGTCTGTTCCCCCCCACATGCCCCATAACTATATATACCAACTCCAGGGTCGCACAACATTGGGGAGGTGGAAAAATACCAGTTTTATGCCTTGAATACTGGTTTTCGATCAAATGAAATTTCGATCAAATGGGTTTAGGTCAAATGGTCTTTCGATCAAATGAAGTAGACCCATATATATATATATATATATATATATATATATATATATATATATATATATATGTGTGTGTGTGTGTGTGTGTGTGTGTGTGTGTGTGTGTGTGTGTGTGTGTATGTGTATGTGTGTTTGATTATATATCTGTACATACATATACATGCACATACATCAACATAATTATATACATTTCCTATGCTGTTGCATGACTGTGCGATAGTTCTAGGGAAGGGGCTCAACATTCCACTATGTGCTTGTGTGTTTACTACTTTGATTTTATTTCAGTGTTCGTGGACACTCTTGTATGCTTAGCATACATTTCAGTGTCCATGGACACTGACTTAATTACTTTCTATTAGAGGCAGGCTCTAATAGTAAGCATAGTAGGTTGTGCAACTGTGGGGGCATGTTTACGCCTCCGTAGAGCACTTAAACACGCCCGCTGCACTCGCACACATTTCCTGTGCACGTTGAGGGTGCAACGGCGCACCCTCATAAATATTCATATGGCACTGCTGCACCATCTGTAAGGAGGATGCTTGGCACAAGGCTAAAACTGTTCTTGTACAGAGCTTCATGAATCCCGGGGATAGTATTTTCAGATGCAGCTCTCTGCACCAAGTACAATTTCCCTTAAGAGCAGACAGGGAATGCTCATTCCAGTCTTGGGGCTGGACTACCTCTTCAGGCCCTAAATAAGACTCTCCACTGACACAGCTATAGAGTTAGGTCCTTAGCTGGGTGTTCCAAGCCAAATCCTCCACCATCATCTCTGTGAAATCAGTGCTCTCAGTGTCTGTAATATGTATACAAATGGTAGTATTAACCAAGTTGCAAGACTTTGAGAGATGTGGAGTCACAATGCCACTAAATAAATGCAATTACTGTCAAAGGTTAAATGTTTTCTAAAAGACCAGACACAATGAAAGATATAGATATATTTAATAATAAATAATAAAATGGAAAACTGAAAGTACTGAATATCTATTTACAATAATCACCACAGTTTCAATTCATAGGAAATTTAAAAATTAAAACAACACAGATGGAAAGACTTAGACAGATACAGAAAAAACAACATTTAGCTAATCTCACTATATTTTCCTAACTGACTGAAGAAGTACTGTTCCATACTTACTGGCTAGATCACGGCAAGATGAAGTGGGTAAATGTCTTGGGTCAGTTCCAATAACAGAGTGCTGAGTGCCACTGACACATTTCTCACTAGTATCTAAATACAATTTCAGTGCTAGCTACAGAATGACATCACATCTGATCACCTGACTGAGTGGTTCCCACACTACCCCTTTACTAGAAGTTGAGCCAGGATCTGGTACAGATGTGTCACAATGCACACATAGAATTTTGCTGAGGCTTAATACAGCATCTGGAAGCTATAAGACAATTCCAACACTTCTATTCTTCCCTGCAGAAAGGCTTTTCATAGACATTGCTTATCTGGCTGCATTCATACCTGTAAGATAGAATTTTTATGGCCTAAACCAAGTCATTTCATTTCAAACTATTTTTCTTAAGGTTAGCTGGACCGAGCTTAACCTCTTCCCTTCCAGTATTCCCTGTTAAAATATATACATTTCAGCAGTTCCAACAATACAGCATAACATACATGTATATCTCTTTTCTCTCCAGCAGGACCCACCGTTGCTACATTTTTAACACAAGCAGCTTTACAAATACATTTTTAAAACAAGCATCTGTACAAATCAGTTTGATATTCAAATGACCTATAATTCTTTATAGAACTCCAGCTAGCTATGCTGGCATATGTTACACATGCACAACCCTATTGTCTCTGGCACAGCTGGCACTACCTCCCATCATCACAACTGTAAACAGTTCATTACAGATGATACATGTGTATAGGTATATTAGTACTGACCTCGCCATCATATGTCAACATATACATTAGACAGGATATGAGATCAGCATAACAGATGGCATGAATAGGGATATACTTTATTGATATTGGGGGCCAACATATAGACACATACATTGTCTTGCTAGCCTTTTGTAATGTGAATTCAACACACACACACACACACACACACACACACACACACACACACACTCATATCAGCAAATGCCAAAACCACACAAACTGATCGAGATAGATAGATAGATAGATAGATAAACAGATAGATATATAGACAAATAGATAAACAGATAGACAGACATAGAACAATTTTTGTCATATTGATAGGCAGAGAGAGACATATCGTTTTATATATATATATATATATATATATATATATATATATATTTTTTTTTTTTTTTTTTTTTTCCCTATTGCAGTTTCTGCATAGGGTTAATTAAAACTGTAACCTGTATTTCCTATAGTACGTGGTTTAATTCTCTCAGCCTAATTTGCCTACTAGGTGATATTGAGTAAGTCACCCAGTCCAGTTCTCCACAGTTACATTGTGGAGAACTGGAAATTTGGGCTAGGCTACTTAATGGTCCGCTGGACTGCAAGACTGGTAACTACCTATGAACTCTTATCTGTATATATATAGTTATATTTTTCTCTTATAACCTAATTTTGGGTTTAAGACTGGCATTGCTACTGGAATGTATTTGTCAATGACATCTTATGAAACAGGTACCTGGTACTGTTGGTTTTCTCAATTTTTAGTATGAAGTATTGATGTAGTGGTGGTGGTACTGAATGTAATATGCCCACTACATTATCCCAATATAACCATGCCATATTCCATTTAAATACCTTAACATATATGCAAGGAACAAACATTTGCTTGTCATTCAGCTAAGTGGAAATGCATATGACATGTTATATATTTTTGAAGCATTTTACCTTACATTTATCCAGATTCTCTTGTGTTACCTATTGTCTTCATCATGAGCAAAGCATGGCACCTTCAGCAGAAGGCAGTGGCAGCTTGTGCCCATCCATGTATAGTTCTTACAATTTCTGGCCTGTCCATTAAATAGGTTCATTTGCAAGATTCACTCATGGCTACCTCATCAGTTTTTCTCCATTCTGTATGTCCAGTTGATCGAGTTGGCAGGTACGCCCTATTCATCCTGTCCACTGTGATCATCTGGCTGAGATGCATGAAAGCAATGAGGCTGAAAGGGTCTCAGTGGATGGGGAATTTTCACTTTCATCATCTGTGACCCATCTGTATTACCTAAGGTGTCCAAACCATTGTTGGAGCAGATGGTGGAAACTGTGGAAGTTAGAGAGCTAGGCAAACATATTGCTCAGAAGAACAGCTTCCAGTAATGAATTTCAGAGTCTGTTGACCAGCCTTCCCCTACCGTCAGGCCATCAGAGGACTGTGCAGTCCATGACATCAGTTAACTTGAGCATCACATGCCAATGTAACCCCATAATATCCTTCTGGTCTAGGAGAGATGATGTCACACCAGCTGCTATACCCCTACCCAATTACCAGTACATGTATACTTCTGGTCTTTTGGGGCCTACCTTGCATCATGTGCATTGTCCAGCCCTCCTCATCAACATTTGCATGCTATCTGTGTGCCTCTGTCCATCCCATGTAGCCCCATTGTAATGTGTACCATTCCAAACCCATTAATTTATGCTGTTCTGTGTGTTCCTACCTCCATACATAATGTTATACTATTTCCTAACTCTGTTTTCAGGTTTCACCCTTATTCCCCTTAGTTTCTCTCCAAATAAAGCAAAATGTGCCCTCCATTCATCATCCTGTACACTCCTATATGGTCTCATTTTGTGACTCACTGCTTGATCTTCAACATTTTCTTAATTTCCTGTACATGCCTTTACATGCCTTTCCTTCCCTTTTATCCATTGAACAGGTCAACATAATGGAGGACATCATATGCACTTTCCAGATGCAAATATAATATTACTATTTAGTTTTCTGCACCTGTTATCCAGTCTGCTCCACATATCATACATTAGATTCACACAGAAGTGTCTGGAGACTAGAAGGTTGTCTGCAGACCATTTCTAGTAAGTCTACACATGCTTTTGTTAAGGTAGCATCACTGTCTCTTGTGGGCATGCGTTATAGGCATAATCCAGGTCATGGGTAGTAGTATTTCTCCAGCTCAATGTCTGTGATGCCTCACCAGGCTAAACATTCATATTCCTAATGTTCTAATGCTTTTCTGTTGTTTATGAGAACACAGACTAAAGCCAATGCTTGTGGTCATTGACCAGGTCATTGGCAACAACACTCATGGTCACAGTCCCATTATCTTTAGTCACTGAGCTGCAATACTGCTAGCCAGTGTAGAGGATACTGTCAATAATCGTGTCATGGCAGCCTTACTTCTACTTTTGGAAGATGTGATAACAGTCTTCATATACCTTTCCAGAGTATGTGGCTACTTTATCTCCTATGTCCATAACCTTATCATAGTGTGGCAGTGAGTGACAGCCTTTATCCCAGCCTGTGTAAGAGTTGATGACTTTGCCCCATCCACCCTTTCATTGCAATTATGGTGATGTCTAGTACACAGCATGACTAGTCTTCACACTGCCTTGCATAGACTGGGTATGATAATGAAGGCATCATTTTATTCTGTGTTGTCTGTGTCATGGCCTGTAGTTGTGGACAAAACTGTGCCCCCTTGCCAGTGCTGTAAAACATTGTTCCTGTTTTTGCCTTGGCTAGAATATTATTGCTGCATTTTCTTTCTTGACTCTCCACCCTGCAGTTTTGTTGCAGTTGCTACTGTGACTGGTATCAAAGGCCTTGTCCAGACATGATGTTTACCTAGTGCCCCAAATATTTGTTCACTGTAATGTCATGTTATGTAGCATGGTATACATAACAAAGAACTTGCAGTAGATATCTAGAATGCATTGCAGTATACCTCCTCTGGTGTGTAGGTATTAGAAGAATCCCTTCAGGATACACTATATTTCAGGTTACTGCATGGGCTGTATTGTAGGCCATTTCCTATGTTGTCTGGTGTTGTAAATTTGGGTTATCAAACAGGGGCCTGGAGCAGTGATTGCAACAAACAATGCATTAAATATTATATGTGCCTTTCTCTCTACTTGTATTGTACTTGTGTGTATAGACCTGTCTATCTAGGATGTTTATGTACACCTACCAACCAAAATACTCCTGATGGAATCCCTGTTAAAGAAGTCTTTTGTTATTGGTTGGATACTTGCTAAACCTATGAATCATGTACACTGCTCAGGTGGTAGGCAGAGACATTACAAATAATGCTCCAGTCATTGCAGATCACCTGACAGTTCATGAAACGAATGCCCATCCTACTGACATATTACATGCTCTTTGGTGCATGTCATCTTGATAGTAATGTGTGCAAGCTATGGCTCCCAGAGCCTTAGGGAAAAAGATTATATTATAAAGGCCTACATGGATTTGGTTTTCTCCTCATCTGTAATGAGAAAACAGATCTGTTCTTGTAAATATTGGAGAATTATTCAAAGGAATTGATTTAAGATTTTTAAGGCCAAACATCTGTGGCATTACTAACATGTATGCCATAGATCACTGACTGATCCCTGTAGCAAAGGAGGCTAAGTTTACACATGTGTTTGTACACAACATAATAGGCATACTGCATATGCACAACAATTCTGCTTGCGACTGCCACCGTCTGGCTATGTCATTTGCAGTATCCCTTTCCACAAGGAAATGCTTCACAGTTTGTTGGCCTGGTGTATGACGTGCTGTCTGTACCTTCTCTGGTAATGCAGCAGACTGTAACATACAAAACTGTGGGAGGTGGCTACAATGTTATCTCCAACACACAATACTGTGCTAGTACTGATACTATTCCTAATGTCACTCTTATCAAATACCACAAATCAAGACATTCAAAACTGGTATGCACTGCAATACAACACTCCTTTGCTAAATGGTTCTGAATTGATTTACTATTTTGGGTTCCTTTCTTCATTTGAATAATCTGCATGGCTTATTTTTGTGGGCTTCTTCATTTCCTATATCATTATGCACACATTAACATCTGCTGCATAATGTGCTGTTTTGATGATTGCATGACCAGACTGTGTCAAAGAATCATTCACATCCTGCATGTTGCAATACCCCCAGTAATCTGCACTGTAGAATATGCTGCACATCTCTGAATACTATACTTCATCTTTTATAAAAACTTAGTATCATTTAGATGTGACTCTTCCACTTATTGATTTTCTAATTGCTGCAATGTTGTTATCTTACGGCTTATCCCGGTCAGGGGTCACCACAGTGGATCACCAGTCTGGTCATGATTGGCAGTGGAGTTTTTTACAGTGCCGAGTTGCCAGCCCGACACCTAACCTTCACAGAAGGTGCACACACACACACGCACACACGCATGTACGCACACACACACACACACACACACACACACACACACACACACACACACACACACACACACACACACACAAAACTACCTGCATGTCCTTGAAGTTCAACAGACCATGGGGATGACATGCAGACTCCGCACAGAAGGCACTCCAGCTGAGAATTTCTAATTGCTGCAATGAATAGTTTCTTTTTCATTTTTTTTTTCTTTTATGAACTGGATTGGCAGATTCCACAAGTGTTTTAGAATGCAAGATGGGACACAGCTTAGTGTACTACTTGTATTTATATAGTTCTTTGGAATGCCTTAGCTATGTGTTTTCTATATGAGGCTTTTAAATACATCTACTTGTAATTCTTCTTTCTTTCTTTGAATTATTAAAATGTTCCTTTACAGATTCTGTATGTCCTTTTAGTTTTGCTCAACAGTTTTTATCCTGATCTATTTGTTTTGTGATCTGCAATTTACCTCAGTAACTTTGATCTGCTAACTGGAATATTTGCAAGTGCTTTAGTGGAAGCCAAAATTCACACAGAAGACAGTCAAACTGTAAAAGTACTTCTGTGAATATTCTGAGCCACAATGTACTTTAGGCTGCAATACACACAAGAAGAATATTTTATTTTAGTGAGTCATTTTTATTGAAATTTTAATTAAAAAAAATCTACATTTATTCTACTGGTTTACCATATTTTCAGACTGATGGACACCGGCATTCATTTATAGTGCTGCATTTTCTTTTCAGATGCTTCTTGTCTCTTCAGACATGTTTTGAAAATTTATCAATGTAAAAAATTACACTGAATAAGCAATAAAGTGATCCATGCAGTAAATCATTTTTTCAAACTTTTATCTGCTTCCCCTTTCACTTGCACTGCAGATTCTGAACCTGTCCTATTTTGGCTCTGTTAACTCAGCCATAAAGATTCATTTTTTATGACTTGCCAGGCCTTTGTATAGCTATCGTCCACATTTAAACTGCATATTTTTGCTAGTTCATTTTTTTATTTAGAACTTGCCATCCTGTGTGACTATGCCCCATTTAATCAAGTACCAACAATTTATTTTAATTCGAGTTGTGTTTAGGCTGACTGGTATAAGGATGTTTTATTCTACCCTCACAGAAATTTTAACAACTGCAGGAACACTGCTTTACACACATATGGTGTTTTGGGTAAACTTTTACTCAAAGAAACAGTAGCAACTACTGTTAAGCTGAAGATATTGCCTAGTTTACATGGTCATTTAGTTGTTTCATCAGTTTATAGGTCTCTGAATTATACCATATCTGTTTTTTTCTACTTTTTTTCTGGTTGTCATTAGATGTACATTGAGTTAGTGGTTAGTGTCTTTGCTAATTTCACAATTTCACATTTAGCCAATTAGTTCATACTAACTGTTTCGATAAAAACTTTTTTATCTGCATATTTTTCATTAGAAATACAAATATTTTTCTTTAAAATAGGATATACTTAGTCTGTTTTCAAATGTGTCAGACTGACATAATTTAAAAACACTACAATATTGAGGATTTAATTACTACTCTCCTGATGTGCCATATTTTGCTGTTATGTTGAGAAGATCATACTTAATTTTTCAAAGGTTTGGGACTTTTAGTATCATATCTCTTCTTTCAACCTTGAGTCTTTCCCAGAAGCTATACACTTTCCATTTCTTTCATCTGAACACTATTTATCATCCAGTTCAAGAAAAGGTTATTTTAGATATACTAATTCTGAGATTGACATTTCACAGAATATTCCTGACAGTAAACAGGAATGGGGATTTAAGTTTAGGAAGTGGCATAGGAACTTTAGGGGTAGGGATTGGAAAGGGAATTTTTAGAGAAGGGTGTAAAAGAGGAATCTAAGAGTTAGGGCAAAGGAGTGGGATTAAAAGGGTAGGTAGTAGCAGGGGAGTTTAAGGTTTAGGGAGTGGCCAGGGAATTTAGATTTAGGGAGGGTAGGGAGGGGGTGGAGTTTGAGGTTTAGGGCGCAATTGGGGACTTTATGATTAAGGACAGGTAGTGCAGTTTTATGTTTAGGGAGTAATCATGGATTGTTATGTTTAACAACAGGAAGTGAAGTTTCCGTATTTCTGCTTGAATCCCAAATCTATACTCCCACCCTTTCCCTTTCCTTCCCTATGACTACTGCCCTAACCTTGCTCAAACTTATATTTGAGTTTGAATGTGAACAGCAGCCTGTATGAGTTACAAAATCTTTGACTCCGCATCTTTGAGATACTGGTATTTCAGCACGTTCAACTCAAGAGCTTACAGTAGAACAATTATCTTAAATATGTATGAAACTCTTGTCATATGTTGTTAAATTATAGATCTGAGCAGTAAGGTCTCAAATCAGAAATTCAAGTTCCACATTTACCTATACTATTTTCCTTGAAAAAAATATGTATATACATATATATATATATATATATATATATATATATATACATATATATATATATATATATAATTTCCATTTGTTTACTTAAGTATCCGACTAGGTTTATTCTGACCCATTTTTAGGGACAGGCCCGGGGAGAAAAGCTCCACAGCTACAACGATCCACAAAAGTAGAATTGTGTAGTACAATTTCACAAAGACAATTTGAGGAATTGCATATGGTATACAGAATATAGCATTAACATACACAGACTCAACAGTACTATTAGTGTACTGACACAAAAAGGTAATTGTTAGAAAATATTTGGTGTAAGGTATCAGAAAATTTTACATGAATATACTCTACAAGATTCATAGTGGATATAAGTTTGAGCTAGAGGGTATAGTGAATTGGGGAATGGATTGACAGAGGGAGATTTGGTAAACTTAAAGACGGCAGAAGGAAAAGAAAAAAGAAGAAAGCTAAGTCAGAATAAAAGGGTGAAGAGGTAGTGTAAACAAGCAAGTGTTGGTATGACATAGGAAGCTAACAAGATAAAAAAGGGTGAGAGGTAATAACAATAAGCAAGTGTTTGTAAGACAAAGGAAGCTTTCAGGAAGAAGGTAGAAAGTAGGAGGAATATTAAACATGGTACAGAAAGTGGGACAGAGGTGGCTCTTTGAGAGCTTTTAGTCAGGTTTAGTACACAAACAGATCCAAGTGTTCATGAGGTGCTCCCTAAGTAATTATTTAAATTTAGAGGTATTGTTACCTTGTTACCTTCAGATTTAAAATGTTTTATTCTGAATTGTCATTCCTTATTAAAAATGGATATTTTAATGATTTTATTCTTTTGAAACCTCTATTAAATATCCATATATCAAAATAAATAATGTACCACATTATACTGAACAGTTTTCTGTATAGTCCATGTGTAACTCTCCTCTTTAAAATAAATAAGTTTTTAACATTATTGTGATGTTTCAAGTAGAACAAAATTACTTTGAGTTACCCTACTGAACATTACCAGAAATGCTGTGCTAAAGTTGATGTACGTTATGAAATTTTTTTTTTTCACCATCTTATCCCTCCAAACTTCTTACAGCCTTTTGACCACTAATTTCTAGAGATTCCTACAACCGAGACATGTTTTCCACTTTTATCTGCTAACCTCTTGCTTAACCTTAACTAGACTTATACTTCAACAAACTTTCAGTATCTTTCAACCCCCTTTGAAACTATCTCATAGTGGTAGTACCTCTTCTATTTACATTTTGCTTTCTAAAACAATACATTTTGTACATAAGAGGCTAATTGCACATATTAAAAATTGTAGTCCTACTACTCCAGATATTCTACCCCCAACAGAACTGGGTGTTATTAAGCTGTAATCAACGCCTGATGCTACCATTGCATCAATTAAAGCTGTTGTATCATAGTTATTGGACCCAAGCACAAATGGTAGAGAAACACTATTGGTTATCAAGCATTTGCTCAGAATGTCTGAACTGTCTAGCAGATACATGTCATAAATTTTGGGAATGTTCTCGAGTGAGAAGTTTATGGAGCAATACTGCTGAACTAGCTAGCAAGGGTGGCGATTTGTATCTTAGGGCCCATTCCTCAGAAGTTAAATTTAAACTGAGGCCCAAAGTTCTGGCTTTTACAAATCTCAGTAGCCTCAACACTGAATGGAAAACTCTTCCCCTTCTTTCTCCTTGGAACCTATGTAACTTTTCTAAGGAAATATTACAACCTAATATGGATGGATATACAATCAGAGAAAACGTATTCTCTGCACGGAAAAGTACAAAGCCATAACTTTCTCCTTTCTTTTACAATTTAGAAAAAGATCCTTTTTCTGTTAACTATACCCTGAATACCTTAAAAGTGCTGTTACTAAGCCTGCTGTATTTTCTGATTTCTTTTCATTTATTTTCACATTGCTAGATTTGCCACGGGAGCAGCATATAGAAGACACCACTGCCTTAAACTAAATCTTCTGGGTGGCTTGAATTACCTAGCCTACTTCAATACAACCAACTAATAGTTGCATATAAGATTCTCTACCACCCCAAAACATGCCTGTACTTAAAAACCTTATCACCCCTTATAGTAACCACAGGATTCTTCATTCATCGAATAGGCTGCTAGTACAAACATTCAAAACCAGCAACCTAGCTGGGGATTCTCTGCTTGCCAAGTCTGTTGGAAAAACTTGGAACTCACTTCCTGCTTTATTTACTTTGGCACCCTCTATAACCCTTTACAAAATCAGTCTTAACCTATACTTTAAAATGTGTTGGCTATGCCCCTCTTCTAGACCTGACTAAACCCTAATCTAAGACCATGTGCTTCCCTATAACCATGTGCTTTTTACTTCACTTAGAATGCATGTCTTATGTTGACTATAATCTACTTGTTTCCCATTATGAGTGATTGTATGTCTCTTGTTTTTAATGTATGGTAATACTCATATGAATTTGTTAATTTGTGATGAACATGTACAATTGAAATGCTGCTATATGTATGATTGGAGCTTTTCTCCCTGGGCTACCGCTGAAAAGGGATATGTATCCAGTCGGACTATCCTGGTCAACAAATGTAAAATAAAATAAATAAATAAAATAAATAAATAAAATTTTGTTTTGCCTTCTATAGTTAATGTAAATGAGTTATAAGTTTTACTATTCAACATTTAATTGTTTCTTTCTTTACATGTTAGGTACGCATACCAGCCTGTACAGTTTATCAAGTGACACATTATTAATGGTCTAGCAATGCTGTATATTAATGTATTCTCTGACTGTTTTTAACTTGTTAATCTTTGTTACCCACAGCTCATGTTTATTGCATAGATTTTGAAAAAGAAAAGTTGATGCATCTTCTCAAATATGACAAAGATAAAATTTGAATTTATTTAATCCTGGATAAACTACAAGAAAAAAAAACTTTTATATCATTATAGTTCCATTCTAAAGTCTAAATATTTCTTTGTAGTACATCTACCAAATTTTGAGGGGAGTGTGGCTTGACCTGAGGAAAAAATGCCGCCTAGCCTGAGCCCCCCCCCTCTCCCCCCCCCCCCATTGGGAGTTTTATTATACAAATAACAGAGTTTCAGAATCTTCTAAGCCTTAAAAAGTGAAGGCAAGAGTGTCTACTTTTATGGATTACATGCTGTTTGTTTTTTTAACTAAAACAAAGTTGCAGAAATAGACAAAAACTGGAACTTGATAACAATATACCTAACTTGCAACTTGGAGTGGATGATTTGGAAAATCAAAGTCAAATCTCTAATGTCTACATTATTGAGATTCGCAAAAGTATCAATTCAAAGGAATTAATTATCAGCATATGTGAGTATAATAATCAAAGAAGGAGTGAAATATCCTCTTAACTATTCCTTTAGAGATTAAAAGATTCACATAGCTGGCAGAAGATCAGATCTAGAGGGTCACAGATACTTGGTTATGGCCCTTACTTCATTCCAGGTAAGATAATTGAATATTCAATACAGTAGGAGGACTAGAGGTTATACTTGGTAGCCACATATCCTCAGACCTATGGAAGACATCTCTACAGATTTATCCTGACAATGTGAAGAGGCAGTGCTCCTTAAAATGAAGCTTTCAGAACAGGGATTCCATACACAGACACTTTCTACCCTGGTACATTATTTGTAAATACATGGGACAGGATTAGAAAGTTCGATATTGATGAAATAAGATCTTCAAGGAGGGAGTGGAAAAGAAAGAAAACAGATCTTGAAAGGGCAGAGGCAACAACTCCTGTTCAGCCATCTTGAAAAAAAAAAAAAACAGAACGGATAACAGCCCACTGAAATAGCAAGAATGCATATAACCTTTACAACAGGGTGAAACGGATCACATTATTTCTGAAAAAAAAATATTGCTTCTATGGCTAGCCAGAAAGAATCTAATGAAGAAAGTGATGAGTGGAAACCTTCTGTCAATGCAAGTATCACAGATCTCTGAAACTATAGTTGAGGGATGAAAGAAAGTCTGATTCGGACATGAAAAATGAATACTGTTTGTAGTTCTAAGGTTGGGCTCTGATGGACTGGATCTTTGTGACTCATATCTGAATTCCATTTATGTCAGTGCTACTCAAATGCAGAAGTGGAAGGGGAAAGATTCAAGAAGTGAGAGCTGAACAAGGTAAATCAGTTAATAGGATACTCTACAACAAAAAAAAAACACTGAACAGCACAGATTATGCTATTTTTGAGTGTGTACAGCATCACCAGACATTCAAAATCAAAGCTACGTTTTTTTTCCCTCTACATGTATGGATTACCAGAACCTAATTTTCAATGGTTCATAAGGAGACTTTAATGGACAAATTACTTCATATTAAATGTGAATTATACACATTTGTATTATTTTAAAAGTTATGTAATAATTCTGGACTTTTGGAACCAACAAATTCAAATATTAATGGGATGCATGTTTGAATTGGTGGAGCTCACTTTTGCTAACCTCTTTCAAAGACTTTCCTGGACAAATTATTTTATATTAAGTGTATATTATGCACCGTTTATGATGAATCAGAATATATTAGCCACGGATATATTCAAGCATGCTGGACTTTTTTAAACTGAAGGTACTGATATTTAGAACAAAGTATTTTATGCCGCTTAATTTGTTTACTAGGTCCTATCCAATAATATATGTTTGTCGTGAATCTGCACAACACTGTTAAACATTTTGAAGCACATATATTGTATTTGTCTTATCTCTGTATAGTTGCATGTTGAAAAATATGATAACATGGCTTTTTCTGATAGTATGATTGTGTTACATATACTTCCTTATAGGGGGAATTAAAATGATGATATAGTTATGGAGCCATGTAGCATCTTTATTATTTTTTGAATGTGCTGTTTGCTTTAGTGAATCAATGTAAAACATATGTATGATAGACAACATACTAGACTGCCTACTGATCAGCCTGAAACATGAATAGTCAAACCTCCCACAGAGACTGTTCATTATCACCCTCAAAACAGGCTTTATTCCAGATGAATGGAGGACAGTTATAGTCATTTCCTTATGCAAAGGTGGGGCACCAACAGACGCTGGTAATTATAGACCAGTTAGCATGTCCGACCTTATCTGTAAGGCTATGGAAAGGATCTTTATGGAAATAAACAAGGATATTGGTATACTTAAGACTCTCAACTCAAGTTCAGATGATGAATCAGTATACTCCATATATCTATACTCTGTAAAAGCATTTGACACCATCCAACACTTAGCAGTCATAGATAATCTCTCCAGGCTAATTTCTAAATCCCGATATAACTCATTGGATAGCAAGTTGAATCACAAATAAAACCCAGGAAGTAAGGGTGTGTGGGCCTACCTCCTCCAAAATACCTGTCACTAGTGGTGTGTACTCCAGGGTTCAGTCCTTGTGACATTCTTCATTGGCATTTACTTCTTGGAGGTCAAAGCTAGTGTTAATGGATGACTGCAAACATGGGGCCATCATAAACTCTCCAAAGGAGACCATGATCACCCAAGATGGCCTGCCTAAAACAAATATTTGATGTCAAAACAATTCCTATGGCAAGCGTGACTCTCCTTGCAATTATCACATTAACTATAGGGATCCCAAAGTTAAGAATCTGCGAACCAGTGTTATTCTCCTTTGATCAGTATGTATTCACTATTATAATGAAGTCCTTTTTCATCACACAGTTTATATCTAAAAATATGGTATCCAAGTTCAACTATATAATCATTCTACTGCACTCAGCGCTCAGTAGGCTCATCATTGAGCACAATCTCCCTTTCAACATGTAAATGTCTAAATACTTGTCACAACTGGAATGACCACAATGCATCCTTAATATGAAAATTGGGGGCTTAAATCATAACAACTATGTGGACCATCTCAGGTACATACCCCTCTTCTCAGTCCCATACAGGTTACTGAGAAGCAGCCTCCATCTCACATATAGAGCCTCAACAGACCCTATCCTTTTAGAAGTGTTACATATTTTTCAGTCCAATGGTGGTATAAACATCTGCTGAAGGAATGTCAATATCTTCCTCATTATAAAAAAATGTGTTTGAGGAATTGGCATGTATCATATAGAATTCTGATTCTGTTAAACTAACTTCCACTCCATATAAAGCAAAGCACATTTCTTATCCTATTAAAACGTAACTTGGACAAATGGATTTTTAACCACAAATTCACCCCAGTATAGCACCCTTGTTCCTTGTGGATATGGGTAACATGTAAATCTCCCAGTATATCCTTAATTTGCCCCATCTCTTGGTTATTTATATACAAAATATAATAAATAAATACTATCATGGGAGTGGAATACTAGGTTAAGATCCCCACAGATCAATAGTCTAGTAAGTGCCTATGAACCTATGAATGTGTATGCATCAAAATGGAGGCTGAATTTAAAGAGCATGCGCGTCATTCATGCGACAGACAATAGGGAAGGCCAAGAGAATGTGATGCATTTCTCAAACATCTGTAGATATAACCCTTACCTGATCAGGGCAAAGACCAGTTGTATAATTAACAGTGACTAGTGGGGAAGGGGAGAGAGAGAGGAAGAAGACTCCAGTTTTCTCTTCTTCCTGTCTTTCAGTAAATACAAGCCAGTTAATAACTTCTTGCTGGGGTGTGGGCATATAATGGCTTAAGGGGGAATAGCCCAGCCCAGAGTAGGTTGATCAATACCATGTTTCCTTCAGGAGAGAGTGATCAGGAGAATAAGGGAGTGAGAGATATACATACAAAAAAGATTATTCACTAATTAGATATACCTGCTATTATATGTCATGGAAAATAGGGGGAGGTTCCCACCCAATAAACACAGAATATATATTTCAAGGAGTGAAGAGGTCCCAAGTTTATATTGTTTTTCTACAAGAAACCAGACTTAAGATTCAATATTGTTATGACCTGCAACATAGAGATTTTGAAGATATAGTTGCATATCACAAGGCTGGGTGAGGAAAAAAGAGAAACAGTAATATTTTTTCAGCAGATGTTAAGAATATGTGTGAAGAAGTGTACAACAGATAAGACTGGTAGACAGATTATTTGGAAAGGGTCAGTTTTGGGTATAAATATGACTGCAAGACATCTATATGCTTCTAAATGTGGCAGACCAAAGGTTTTTTTTTGTGCTAATTTCTTTAAAGAGTATGAAGAAGTTGTAGATGATGCAACTATTAACGTAAGATGAGATGTACAAAACATATAGCTTGGTTATTTAAGGACAGACATAAAAGATAGAGGATAAGGGAAAAATACTTATTAATTCACCAGACTGGATAAGGTAGGTAATCAAAGCGTACTATGAGAAGATGTATAGACAGCATAAAATGGTGCAAATGCATTATGTGGTCCATCAGCAGCTAAAACTAAAAAATAAGTATGTAGATAGGATATATTAAAAATTGAACCCCCCCTATAATGATGCAGGAAATTAAAACTGTGATCCAAAATTTAAAGACTGGTAAAGACCCAGGTCTAGATGGTATCCATGTTGAATTTTACAAATGAGTCAAAGAGGAAATACTACAAATATTCTGGGAGCAATATTAACAAATTAGAGAACAGGGATTGATGCCAGACAATAAAGACTTTTGGTATAGTGGATTAACAGTTCTTACTTGAAAGTCTGCCTAAAAGAGAGTGGTTTACACTAAAGGAAGAAGGCAGAGATGTAGCAGACTATGATGCCCCTTTTATCAGTGTTTTTTTAAGTTATTGAGGAAGTAGTAATATGGATTGATTGTGCCTTGCAGCATTCCTGGAACTTAGTAGTCAGGGTATTATATACAGATTGCTGTATACTCATGGTTGAAAATATTGCTAAAGTCCTTCCAGTAGTGTTACAGGTGGCTGAAAAGTGTTCATAAGTCTCAAGGTTTCAGTTAAACAGAAAATCAGAGTTCGTGAGGGTCGGAGAGGGAAAAAGTAGAGGAGCGATTGATATAATTCCGGAGGTATAAAATGCAACCTTTTTAGGTCTGGAAATGAAATACACTTATGAAGGGGAAGTTATGTGAAATCTGGGTAATGTATACAAGGAACTTCAATGACTGTTACAGATAAGAAGATAATTTACAATTACAGGTAAAATAAATGTGACTAAAGTGGTGCCCCTCCACAAATTGTACATGTTATCGAGCACATAATTATGAGATCTGAGCACCCCTCAATAACTAAATCTCAGATCATTTAAAAAAAAAACTATTTAGGAGAAGTACTAAGTTCTGATTTCATTGTTATCAGTAGGAAGATGGGACCTGATACATATTACCACCCAGATATTGCTTTTAATATTGTTCAGTGGATGACAATACATGAGGAAGGTACATTTCGATGGTGGGTATATGATCAAGCTGCCTTTCATCATGACATTTTTTTGTGTAGAGCTGAGATCCCACTGGAAAAAGGAATTAAGCAATTTGGGGATATGGCATAGGATATTCTTAGATATCAGCACATGTGGGACCATCTAAAATTTCAAGGTAAACAAGATGGACGAGATTGAATGGATGGGAGCAAGAATTTTCATGTGGGGAGCAGATAAGCAAACTATATGAAGGTGCATTTGATACAGAAGGATGATTTATTTCAACAACAAGTACATCATTAACTCTTTGATCATAAATGAGTAGCTTTTAATTGGCTTTCATATGTATATGTCAGTAGCAGTACCTCAGGAATTTACAGACAAAGTTGTGAAGAAGCCCCCTAGAATAAATGGAGGAGTATCAAAAAGAAATTAAGTAGTTTACATATAAATTATTTGAGTTTTCAAAGAAATAAGGAAAGGAAAATCTAATTTGGGAGACTTCAGAAACATATAGAATGCATGCATGCAGTTGTCTAAAAAAGATGCCTTGGAAGATAGATATGATAATGCATTAAAAATTAAGAAATTGCCATATAAACAGGATCAAAATCTGAACATTTTGATATATTATCCCCGTTAGAATACAATGGCACAACAAAACATCTATTTTTTTAAAGGCTAGAATTGTGCCATAGTTCAGGCAAGTATGTGTCATATGTTTTATGAATGTAAGAGAGCCCAGGAAACAGAACCAGAACTTCTCTACATATATAAAAACCACAACAACAACAAGCAGAAAAAGTGCAAAACAGTAACTAGTCAAACCAAAAAGGTAAATTTACACTAAGGGCAGAATCTCCACAGCCACTTGAAATGTACAATAGACAACTGTCTTAAAAACTTTATTATGACTTTTAAGGCAAAATTAACTACAGTATTTTCATCCAAAAACTAGGACTTCATCAGAGCATGTACTACTAACTCTAAGTGCACATTTAAATACCTTCTTCTAACCACATTATTTCCTTTAATTAGTGCACATCATACCAATTCAAATCAAATAAATTTAAATGTAATAAAACATGCAAAGTGATGAAAAAATTTCAAAAAGACATAATGGAATGCATTTATTTAAAACCAATATGTAAAATATGTATGTATATGGGTCTACTTTAGAATACCGACACGCCAGTTCGCCGACACACAAACCACCGACACCAAATAACTGACAACACACAATACCGACAACGCAAAACACCGAACACCATTACACCGACACACTAAACGTAAACAACACATTACACTACATTACATATCCACTAGCCCTAACCCAAACCCTAACCCTAAGGTCCGACACTACCCACACTTACCCTACCTGCACCCTAACCCTAACTCACTTAACCCACCCCTAACCCTAAGGTACGACACTACCGCACACTTACCCTACCTGCACCCTAACCCTAACTCACTTAACCCACCCCTAACCCTAAGGTCCGACAGTACCGCACACTTACCCTACCTGCACCCTAACCCTAACTCACTTACCCCACCCCTAACTCTAAGGTTCGACAGTACCAGACATGTACCCTACCTGCACCCTATTCCTAACTTACTTAACCCACCCTAAAACATAAACCCGTCACTAACACACACTTACATTACCCAAACCCTAACTCCAACTCTACCACACACTCACCTTTCACACACCATAACCCTAAATCCCTCACTGTTGCACACTTACCTTTCCGCTCCCTAATCCAAAATCCCTCACTATCGCATACTTACCAAGTCACGCCTACACGTTCCCCTTGTCGGTCTTCCAGCTGTCGGGATTTCAGCATGTCAGTCAACTGCGTTGTTGGTCCTTTCGCGTTCCTCTTCCGCGTGTCGGCGAACTGACGTTTCGGTAATTTGAAGAGGACCCATGTATATATATATATATATATATATATATATATATATATATATATGTATGGGTCTACTTCAAATCGTAGACATGCCAGATAATTGAATCCCAATTCATTGACACTACTTTATCAAATCTTCACTTCTTTGAACTCCCAGAACAACAGCAATTAACCCAAGCTAAACAACCACTCGGCCACCATGGTGAACCTTGCCTTTTCCCCACTGTAGTGCTATCTCGGAGTGGTATTTTTAGTAATGGAGAGTGTGGGGGATTCTGTCCCCACTTGTTGAGATACTTGTTTTGGTGTTTTTTTGTTTTGTCCTGGTGGTCGTGTGGTTGTTTACCCTGGGTGAATTGCCATTGCTCCAGTCATTCAAAGAAGTGAAGATTCGGTAAAGTGGTGTCAATAAAATGGGATTCATATCTGGTATGTCAACAATTTGAGATAAATCCATATATATACATATATATATATATATATATATATATATATATATATATATATATTTATATGTATATATATGTATATATATATATGGGTCTACTTCAATTCATTGAATCTCATTTCGTCGAACTTTCATTTCACTGAAAGTTCATTACATCGACAAGCATTTTAGGTGGGGGGCTGTGCCCCACAACTAATGTGGGGGCTGTGCCCCACACCCCTACTATATATATCAACTCCAGGGTCACACAACATTGGGGAAGGGGGCAAATGCTTGTCGATGTAATGAACTTTCAGTGAAATGAAATTTCAACGAAATGGGATTCAATGAATTGAAGTAGACCCATATATATATATATATATATATATATATATATATATATATATATATATATATGCATTAAAAGGTATAAAATGTATAAAACTGATAGCAAATACCAAATTAACATGGGAAAACACTCGTAATCTGCTATAGAGGAACAAGTAAACTCATATACAAAAAAAAACATATTTAAGCTTTATTTATATGAACATTCTCATAATTAACCTCATAAACATAATATGCTATCTTCCATCTCTTATATTATCTATGCATAAACACCCCAGGTTGTATTTTAAAAATGTCACATAACAGCTTATAACTGCAAAGTAAAAAAAATTGTGATAATTCCATAAACTAGAAAAATCTAATATATCAATGGGTCCTATTTGTTTTATCGACAGTACAGTTCATCGAACCATACGTTTTCGAAATTACTTTAGCAATAGTACATTTTGTCGAACATGCACTTTCGCTAAAGTAAACAAATATAAAGAAAAGCATGCAGTTTGCCTTAGTTGTACATCAGCAAATACTGTTGATGTACAACTAAAGAAAGTTTTGTTGAGATCGTAGTATAGTGGGGGTAAGGGAATATTTCCTTTTTCCCACTGTAGTGCAATCTTGGAGTGAGAATATTAAAATAGGGGGGTGTGGGGGGTGCAGGGGGGCTTAACCCCCCTGCCTAACACTGTTTATGTGTTATTTAACTTTTTTATTTAGTTTTTGTTTTTTTATTCCGAGAAAGTGCATTTTTGATGGAATGCACTTTCGCGGAAGTAAGTTTCAATTTAAAAATGTAGATCCATATCAATATACAAGTACATTTATAAAAGGCTATATAAAGTAAAAATGAAATTGACATAAATGTATATTCATATAGTGTAATGAATATCCTCTTAATTACTTTCTATATATTAAAACAACATTGGTTGTGGGTGTAAAATTATTAAGGCCCCAGGATGGCGTGCCTTTTTTAAAATAATTTGAGGGATAATTTTTAGGATGAGGGTGCACTATTTCCTTTTCTCCAGGGGACTTGCTTGCTTCCACATAGGTTCATAGCTTCATAGGTAGGTACTAGGCTATCGGCCCAAGGGCCTAAGTAAACCTAGCCAACAAGGTTCCCTGGCTTATGCCACCCAAGAAAGTTATTTTCCTGTGTCTCTGTCAAGAAGAGCCAGCCACAAAAGTGATTCCTGGGGTGTATTTCCTATTTCACATCCACTCATCAAGATTTTTCTTGAAGAGTGCTAATGAGGAACTTAGCTTGACATAGATGGGTAGCTTGTTCCAGAGTACGGGAAGTCTCTGGGACAGGAATCTCTCCCTCCAGCATATCCTGTTTATTGTGGTGACAAGGTTTAGGTCTCTAGAGTGTATTGCTCAGAGGGACTGGGATTTCTTTAGGTGTAGCATGATATGTCCTTAGCTGTCCTTAGCATTGGTAGTGGTTTCTAAGATCTCTTGAACTCTTTCTCTCATAATAGAGAGTTTGTACTAGTATTAGACAATCTGGGTTTGACATAGCTTTATATGTTAGGCAGAGATCACCTCGGAGTAGGCGATATGCTACGGAGTAAAGCTGGAGTTTTTTGAGACAGACAGTGTGGGGCATCTCTATGAGGCCAGTAATCCTCTTTGTGAGGTACTTCTGTGGCCTTTCCAGCTGCTGCTGATGTCTTGAGAGGTAAATTCCAAAAGGGGAGTTGTACTCTATAATGGGTCTAATGAGTGTTGAGTAGAGGGGAGCAATGACCAAAATGGAATATACTGGAGTGAGACTCGAACCGGGAATGATTGCTCGCAAGGCAAATGGTCTGCCCACAACACTATTGCAGAGGGAGAGGAGCCTGCTTCAATGAGAGAAAGAGTTCAAGAGAGCTTAGAAACCACTACCAATGCTAAGGACAGCATGGGCAGAATTCTTTTGCACTTGTTTTTTCTGAGGTTAGCTCCAGTCTCTCAATTGTCCCTGAATTTAGCTCAATGCTGTGAATCTCTAAGAGGTGCTTAGCTATATCTGAGCGTCTGTTTATGTGTTCAAAAGCAATGTGTTGATATTACTACATTATCGCAGTAGTTGATTCTTTTTTCTTTCACTTTCCTCACCATCAAGTATCAGACGTGCACTGAACCGGGCTGCTGTTTTGAGGAACAGGTTTGGAGGCATCTTCTACATGAAAGTACAAAGTCATCGTATAATCACTGCTTGCAAAAAATGTGTTATAACTTGTTGGGCAGGGTATGTGTTTACCAGTCATAAGCTGAAACAGTAAAATTTTGCTGAACTTCTTACATTTTTTCATTCTTTTCTCAGTAAAAAATTAGTGTACAGAAAGAGGCTCATTTTGAGGGCATAAATACATGGGAAGAAAGGGCAGTTGTGGCAGATATGATTTGTTGGAAGGCAGTATGCATCAAAAATCAAAGTTTGCCACTATTATTATATTTTGTAGCAACTTCACAGTCAGTGGTGGTACACCGTCTCAAAAAGGGTACAGCGTACTGGAACAGTGCATTGGTTTTGTACCCAAATATTTTGGTTATCAAGACCACTGTTTATTTTTTACTACTATTGTGGGCTACCTTAAGGGAACTTAAATATTATTTCTTACATAAAACTAAAAAAATCAGCATTTCATAAGTCTCTTGTTGCTCCATTTATGTAGTGTATTTAGTGTTTGCCTTGGGGCTGTTTGACTATTTCTTGGAAATTGTGGTGAAGCTATTGTGCACTAAATCATCCTTAGACCACAAGGTGAAAAAATAAATTTCTTTCTGCTAGACAGGCAACATACATGTTCCTGTATACAAAGTATTGTACTTCTGTGCTGTTCTTATTACAAATTGTTCCTATTTTTCATCAACAGCAGACCTTTAGCTTGGGCATAGAGAAGGGGATGACTGGTTGTAAGCTGTCAGGAACTGTATCAACATACTGTCAGCATTCATTAATTTCAATTAATGCAGCAATGTCAATGTCTATTTGGGTGTAACTATATTTTTATTAAACACTTTGCTTTGAACATCCAGACATAGTTATTTTTAACTCTGCTACAGTTCTAATTGCTCTGGCTCAGTCTTAGTGGGATCTGATTCAGCTCTTCTTCCAAAATACCAGACATGCCCACCTTTACTAATGGATATGGCTTCATTAAAACCTGGAGCTTCATCTGTATTCAGCCAGATTTTCCAAATTATTTCACTGTATTTGACATGCAACTCCCATGGACCTCCACAGGGATTGTGGGGAACCTGTACAAGAATAGTAAATAAAAATGTCTTGTGCCGGTGCTGAGTGTATGGTACATTTAAATAACGCATTATTCTCATTCTTTTTAGTGATGTCATAATTGTGCTCATATATCCCTCTGTGTAAAGTGCATATATAAAATAAATGGTAAAAATCACAGAAGATCAATATATTACTCCTTTTAAGTCGCAGTTATACATGTGTTGAAATTTAAACACATATTCTACACCCCCTCAAAAGCAATTAATTCCCTACATAAATAAAATTACACTGAGAGAATGTTCCATGCTTTGTAGTTCCTTTGCGACAATGGGGTACACTGTTAAGAAGTGGATTTGGTATTTGAAGCATTTCTTTGATATTCCTACCTCTTTTCTATATAAAGCATGGAGCTTCATGCACATATTGCAATGCTTCTCAAAAGCACTGGAATTTTTTCCAGTTTCTTGGATAGATTTTTTACAGTATGCATCTTTGGGCCATATTTTAAAATCATGGCCCTTTCAAATCCATGGTTCTCTTTCTGATGAGCATTAGTACAGTGGCTACCTTTACCCAGAAAGGAAGTAAAGTTTGTTTTTCTCCTAACAGGATTCCTTCTTTTATTTAATTTAGCATGCCTTGAGGTACCCTCTTTGCAGAAACAGCATTTTGCCAATCTTTTTAATCAGTGTGTCTGTCGACAGAAATATTTCTATCTCACCTTACCAGCTGGCCTTTTACTATATTTTTTTTCTGACTGACTGTATGGTTTATAGACCAATGCAAGTAGGTATTAGAAAATGATAGAAAATAGAACATTTTGGAAAGCTTGAAGTGTTTTGGTTGTAATCTAAAAATTCACTTAATTTGTGGTCATTGCCTTTCCACAAAAAAAAAAAAAATATCTCACACAACAGATAGGGATAAGCAATCCATCTGTTATCATGCAAGTAGAAGACTCAGTAAAGCAGAAATTCATTATCAAGCTATTGAGAGTGAACACTTTGTTTTAAAATGGCTCTCACCACCTAAATATACTACTCGCTGTGTAGAGAATTTGTACTAGTATTAGACAATGTTCTTTTACAGTAACTGTGCCAAAAGATTGCAACATATACCTCACCCATGGAGTCTGACCCTCCAGATTTATATGTTTAGGATCCAAAACCACCAATCCCACAGCCACATAAACAGGGCTGTAGCTGTCCCTGGTTTATGGCCCTTCCAATGGGACTATAACCAGTAGTTCTATGCAGGGGCACGCCATGTTGCACAGCGGCTGTTGGGAGTGGGAGATGTAGCTGCCAATTCTAGTCCATCTACTGTTTGTCTTGCAGTCACTAAATGGTGTATCAAGGGAAGAAACTGAAGGGTATATAAGGCATACAGAAAATATAGGAAACTAAGGTAGAGGTCTTATATAAAAATCAGATAGGGCAAGTGCATCATGAGGGATAAAAGGCTACTAACTGTGGAATAGTTCAGATTACCTGACCAATGGTTAGACAGAAAGTGAAGTGGAATATTATGGGAGCTATGAGAGGATGTTTATGATGTCTAACATCTGAAAAGGATATGAGGTAAGGAATGTCATCTTGCCCATATGATAAATCTTGATGAAAATGCTTTTAATTTTAAAAGCTGCTCTCTTTGAAAACTCTAAATAAATAAATACTGCAATCTTGGATTGCACTTTGACAAGACTGTGGCAAATTAACTGGTTTTATTTCTGCTATTCTCCATATTGTGCTACAAGAAAATAGATCACCATTTTCCCTGTAAATAAACTTTTGTCTAAATATAAAATTCTCAGAAAAATATGATTTTCATGTTTCCCTTGGCTGGCTTTATTATGGCAAGCACTATGGAATGCTGCTCTCTTTCTCTCCCGTTATCTCTCTCTCCTTGTATATATATATATGTGTGTGTGTGTGTGTGTGTGTGTGTGTGCGCGTACGTGCACGCGTGCGATTGTGTGTGTACAGAATCACACATATGTATTTAGAGCGTAGTGTGAAAGATTTAGAAATCCTTTTTAAACATCTGGAATGATGCCATATTGACATGTACTTATTCTGACTTTTCAGAAACATCTTTTTGTTGGTATTCAAGATGACAAGCTTTGCAATTAATACCATAAGCTGGAAATCAGCATGTTGCTTCTGTTGATAGCAATACACTGACATGTTTGCAGCTATCAGAATACAATAAACAAAATATTCTGAAAGTGCAGTTTTAAGGCCTTAGATATTTGAATTCAGAAGAGACTGGTTATATTGAACAGAGCACTGTTAAAATTTTCTTGTTAAGGGTTATAACAAGTATCTAATAACGATTGGCTTTAAAGATGTTCTGTACTGAAAACAATGCCCATTTGACACAAAATACACAGAGATATGTAAACAAAGGTGCAGAAACATACATATACACACATGAGCGAGTGTCTGAGTGAGTGAGTGCATATATACACACACAAACACACACACACACATGCACCTCTATTTAAAAATGTGGAACATCAGACAAGCTGTTTTCCACACTTTTTGGATAAAATAAACAATTCAGGAAGGGTTCCATTAGGCCCTGTTTGCTGCCATTTATTAGGTATCCGGGTATGTTGCCTGGGTCCATGGAAGTGGTATTTTTACTTTTAGAATACACTGTTAGGACATGCTTTTTGATGATCATGGAGTTCTGAGGGATATTGATTTGTAGCAATTTGATAGATGATTTGTTAGAACCTAGCCACTCTGTAGCATATGGGGATAAAGCCCTGACTACAGCTCAGCTGACTCAGGTTTGATTAGCAGCTCAGGTGACGGAGGAAGTAGTAGGAAGGGTTGAGCAAGCCCATCCAAAGGGTAGGTGGTCCCTTAGGAGTTCCCTGTAATGATTCCTTTGGGAACCCAGGGCTAACATGATGGGGAGTGGTGCAAACAGGGGAAGGGGTTGTGGACATGGCTGAGCTGCCATGGAGGTAAGGTGATAGTCTGCACATCCCCATTGCCACACAAACCATGGATGCATCTATGGATGCCACATTGGGAGGGTGGAGTAATACGGTAGGCCATTAAAGTAAATACCCCTCTTAATGAATGGGGATGGCTAGACTCCCAGGATGCCCTTAGGATCCGAAAGTCCATAGGATGATACTGGGGAACAAAAACAGAACTCAAATGTATAAATAAATAGCAGCTGAAGCTGCATGCTGACTGGCAATATTTTAAGTGCTAACCATTAAGTGTGGCTAAGTTTCTCTTGTTGAAATCTATAAATTCATGCTTATTCACTATAGCAATGTTTGCGACATTAAATGCAAAGGTCAATAATATCCTGACAGATTAAGCCAGAGAAAGAGATACCATAGGACTAGTACAAGAGTGTTTGTGGGTCTATGTTGGTAACAAAGAGATCTAGAATGTCTGACCTGTAGCAGGTAAGTTTACTGATTGTTCTAAGGAGTCATTATTTATTAGTTCAGGAATCTTTGGATATAACCATCTTTTGAGGTATGGCTGCATCAGTTTATTGATAGATAATTTAAATCAGATACCATAATGTTATTTTTCATAGTAAGTGGTTTAGTAAATACATTCAACAATCACTTATGGTCTTACAAGGACAGTAAGGGTATTCTATACCAGGTATTTAATTGATAATTTAACTTGTCTAATATATGTTGGGATTAAATAGGTTATGGCTGTGCATCTTGGAAAAGTTATCTACAGTTTATTTAGTTTCTAGCAAATAGTGCAAACCTCCTACATTTTTCCATTGGACAGAATGTGTGGAAATTGCTAAACCCTGATGAGGGGGAGTGCTATCTTCACAACTAAGCAAAGTCTTAATTATGATCAATAGGTATGCTGTAAGTTTGAGCAGTAAATTCTATTATTTTCATCAGGAGCCAATGTTTTCACTTTTGTAGTTTTGATGGACTAATATTTCTGTTTGTAGACTAACACCAACCATGCTTTTCTGGAGAAAAAGATACAGACTAGTAAATTTATAGGTAGGTTCTGTTTGTAGTGTGCAGGAAATACTGCATAGTAAGAATATAAATCTTTCACTGGGTCCTGGCAGTGAAGATTTTCTACAAATACTAAACACCTGTCTGGATGAAAACTGCAGTTGAATAACTATCAAATAATTAAGTATACCTTTAATGTGTTCACTCTTTCATCTAGGTGTACTTCCAATTAGTAGTTCTTGAATGAATAACCAGTCCATATGGATGAGAATTAATGATTGCAGTACAGTAAAAATCAGTAATATATTCACGCCTTATCACAATTTCAGTGATGACATTCAGAAACAGTCTTGAAATTAATTCAAAGGAACATTTTAAAAGTATTATATGGAAAAGGCTACAATTGCTACATGGTGATTTTGCCTCAGCAACTACAACCTTTAAGTATAGTGCATTACATTTCTATATGTCAGAAAAGAGACAAAAAATACCCCTTTTTCAAAATTTCAGGATACCTCAATTTAATCCTTGAAACTCCAACAAGGACCCCACACTTTCATATAAGTAGAAGTTTTTACAATGGCTAAATGCAACTCTTTCTAATATCAACATCTTTAAAATTGTGAATACTTGGTTATACCTAAAGACCTTTATTAACCAATACATAGTGCACATGGTTTTAATGGTGATTGTGAGTTATATAGAACAGAACATAACAACACCATGCTTCTTAAACTGCACTGTTTCTTTTCTGATGATTAAACAACTGTCCATAATAAAGATCTCAGCAGCTAATGCACCTGCTATGCTTTTGTATCCTTAAGCTTTGCTTGTATTTTCTGACAGACAGTGGTTATAGACTCCCGGTTTCACTTTTGAACAGCTGAAACATATGGCTGGTTTTGTTTTGCAACTACTGCCCTTTTCCTCTGCATATCGCTCAAGGAAAGGAATTTAATAAAACATTTCAGTTATAATAAGTCAGACATGTTATTCTGTTTTGTTGACAAGTTAGAATATTTATATTGCTTTTCTTATCAGTTCATTAATTGTGGATTTACTTACACTTTTAATGCTAGCCATTTTGTAGAAAGGTTGAATGAATCTTCATTCCAGATGTATCTGAAGGCATATCTAGTGTATCCTCAGTACTGTTGTCAACTTCATTGTAACCAAATTCTGGACAAACTAATAGTGCAGACAGAGCTGTTTTACCATTTAATTAATCCATGTTCCTCCTCAGTGTAGTTACTAAACTTCATTTCCCAAGTGTGTTATATTAATTACACAGACATTTGAATGTAAAACTGATTACAAGCATTAAGGACCTGCCTTAACAACACGCATTCCTTGGAATGCAAAAAGAACTTAAAATTACACAGTATTGTAGTGCATAGGGTTCAAAAGGCTTTTGAAACAGCTCTCACCTAAATATAGTATTTTGCCCAGAAGATATTTTCATTGCTGCAGGTCCATAGCTGTATCATTGTAACTTCTTAGCTGAAAATAGTTTTACAAATGCAGTTGGCAGACTGTAGATCTAACTACTGACACATGGACAAGCTGTCAGCTGAAACATTTTATGTTAGTGGCCATGCACTCAGCACTGTTTTCTTTTGCTGTTTCCCTTACAAGTCACAGATGAGACTGGCCTGCTTTCACATTCAGTATATCCCATAGGATCATCCATCTTACTGCACCCTAATGAGCTTAGCAGTGATATACAGTTCTGACTTTCACTGCAAAAGATTTCTACAGGTTTTAATGGCTACCAGTGAAAGATAAGAAAATAATTGGCTGATGTCAGCTCTGCCTGCTCTTCAAACTACCTTGGTTTAATTATGCATCTATTTATAAGAGAAGACAATGAGATAAGATCCCTTGTGAATAAAGTGCAAATAATGTATAAGTGTCTGACTTTCAAGTCATACAAAAACAGCATGTATTCCATCTGTGGACATTCTTTCAGGTAGTTGCTGTGAGACAATACTCACTATTTTGCATTTCCCATTGGATCCACAAGGCAACAAGGCTTTAAGGATATAATGATTTGAAATCATTGAAGGGGACAGTTACATGTTTATTTCTTTGCAACAGTAGCCTGCATCAGAATTTATGTGTATGATACTGCTGCCTTTTTAGCAAGTTACGAGGGAAACATTGTGCACAATTTTTTTATTTTGAGTTTATTATTCACTCTGGTGGTGTAAACCTTGACTCTAGGCGATTGTCACTGTTGATGTGACACCCTGACCCCATGTGCAAAATGGGAAAAAGAGGTTGTGGATGGATGCATGGATTCACAACCTTACAAAAATGTGTTCCTATTTAACAATTTTTGATTACTTGTATCAAACAGAAAATGTTACAAACAACATTAGAGTTGGGTGGTAGCTAAGAAATCAGTATATTGCTTTTAACTATAGAAACTAAATTCAGTTGAAAGGAGCTGTATAATTAGCCTATCCTAAACATATTTATCCATTTATGAAACTCCCAAAAACTCTTGTTCACACTATACATACAGTGCAATGCATTCATCATTTGAACAATAACTATTCAAATTATGCTATCAACTCAGCTGCAGTAAGTTAGATAAACAAATGAAAAAGCAGAGTGGAGATGCAAACAAAAATTCAGATGAAGCACTGACAAATGTTACAGTGATGAAAAATAAATGATTTAAGTTCAGTTTACAGTTATATGTCTTGCTAAATTAGACTTGTTTAATTTTCTCATTGATGACTAAATATAAAACTGCCATTTTTATTTCAGTACTAGATTATCTTGTTGTTTTAAAGTATAATCGTGATTTAATGCTTCAGTAATGAATTGTTGAATTCTGGGAAAACACCTGTTAACATGGTGTTAATTCTGTTTGTGAAGCTCATCAAATCAGCCATGAGTTTCCCCTTGAATTAAAATGGGGGGGGGGGTATTTTTGGATTTACTGTAACTAGTTGTGCTGTTTAATAGATATAAACCATTTAAAATCTTAAGAGCTCACAAATTAAAACATCAATGTGCCATAAGTTATAAAACATTCAAAAACACCTTAATGCAGGGGGAAAACACTTGTACACCCACAATGAGGGGGGAGAACAATTCAAACCACTCTAGCTATACATATATATTAGCTGCAAAGTCACAAAAATTCAGAGGAAAGTGAAGAAAGACATAAAATTAAGTTTCATAAGTTTCTTGCTTTCTCTATTTTCTGAGTGTAACACAGCAGAGGGTGTATAAGCTAACTAGAGTCGACATTACAGATATTAATCAGTGCCTCCCAACAACCTTCCATTAATGACCATCTAGGCATTACTTAACATGAGATTAACAACCAGTTGCTTTCTGGTATCTTTTCAGATGCAAAAAGACAAAGAATTAATTAGAAGATTTAAAATGTATTAACAAAAGTCAGACACATATCGATGCAGTGTATGAGAAATTGCAGAAAACGAATATAATCAGTGCAATCTATAGTAATTTACACATTCAACATGAACCACTAATATAGCAAACTGCTAGTGAGCATGAAAGCGTAAACTGTATATTACGTTCCATCAATATCAAAATGGGCCACAGTATGTCAGTAATCAAGATTCATGCACTGTATTTAAATGTAGTCAATGATGGACGCTGGCAAGAAAAGAAACATTGTTTCAAATAAAACATTCTAAGGTGAACATAAATGTACCATCCAAAATGAAAGGCAGCAGAAAACACTGGAAATGGAAAAAGTAGAGTGGATGCCAAATTTCACAAAATGTTCATCAGCAAAAATTATGGGAACTGAAATGAATTTTCACCTACATCTCCCAGATATAGCATCCAAAAAAAGCCCAAAATAAAGACTATGAAAAGAAAGAAAGAAAGAAAGAAAGAATGGCCGCCAACACCTGTCAAATGTGGACAGGCTCAAATCACTATCACTCTACTAAGTATTGTACAGATTGCTCAGAGGTGATCTGTGTCTTGCCTACAAAGCAATCTCAGACCCTGCTCAACTACAGATGTTCCATATCCGAAAGTCTAACTCTTTGCATTTTACCCAATTGAAAGGCCTAAATCTAATATGTGACATTAACAAAACCTGCTGGAAAGAGAGGTTTGTCTCCCAGAGGCTGCCCCGTCTCTGGAATAGACTCCCTATACATCACAAACAAAGTAAGTCGCTGACCATTTTCAAGTGCAACCTTGATGAATGGATGGGAAACCACAAATTTGTCCCAGGAGTCCCATCCTTGTCCCTCACTGACAGGGGTGACAGAAGCTGATTGAGATTTCTTTTTTTTTTTTGGGATAAACTCTTGGTTAGGCTTGTAAAGGCCCTGGGGCCATTAGCCTAGTAATTTCATATGATCCTATAAAGAAAGAAAGAAATACAACTACATCATGTTGAATCTCATGAAATGCTCATAGGCAAAAACAACAGAAATAGAAATTAAGCTTTATCTATATTTCATTGACTTACAATCTGATGAATGTTCAGCTTGTTGAAATAACTGATTTAAGCCTCCACTCAGTCATATTTCTTAAACTGATTTTTTTTTCAAGGCAAGACCACCATGCATCCTAAAGTGGGGGTAAGAGCTCCAGGAATACTTAAGCTTATAAGTCCCAGTGACACAGTCATGCAATCACAGAAAAAGAGAAACTCGTAAAAATAAAAAAAATAAATTAATAAATGAACAAATAACTTTTAATTATAAACTTTAATTATAATTATTTATAACTATTAATAACTAAAAAACTCTTACTGTTTCTCCCAAAAACTCTTAACCATCTCAAATCTACTGTCCCTCAATAAGACTCCAATAATACCTGAAGCTAGCACCAAATTCCTAGGCGACACTATAGATGATCAACTTAAATTTGACTTGCACATCAACAACTGTATTAGGAAGACCTACTACAAATTAGGCCTTCTATAGAGAAACATAAAGTCTCTCACCCCTGAAGCTAAAGTAACTTTATCTCATACCTATCTCCTACCCAGTCTACTATATGGTTTTCAAATACTCACAAACCTTAACACTACACTCCTTTCAAAAATTAACTTAACCTATAACAATGTAGCTAGATTCACTGCTCAACATACTTATAAAACCCATCACTGTGTCTCATTTAATCACATACACTGGCTGGAACTACCCAACTTACTGTTTCTTTCTTAGCTCCAGATTACACATTATATATTATACCAACCATCATATTGCCCTGATTTATCCTCCATTATATCCCACTACTCTCCAACTAGATAATTTCGAAGCTTAGATCAAGACCTACTACTTATCTATAAACCTAGGACTAATATGGGATGCAAAGTGTATAGCTACCATCCTACCTTTGCTTGGAACACACTTCCACTTCAGATTAGATTACTAAATCAACCAAAACAATTCAAAACAGCTGCTAAAGAACACCTAAAAACTCTCTGGTCATGCCTCTGTTCTCACCTTCTATAAACCATACCCCCATCCCTCAACTACCTTTTAACTGACCACTACTCCTAACTCTTACCCTCTACTCTCTACTATTTCAACACTTCTACCTCTCTCAGTTTTCCCTTCCTGTCTCCTTTTATCATAGACTTTCCATGCTTTTGCTAAACTCTCCTTTTTCTAAACACCTCCACTAACCATCATCTGAAACCAACTAATATTTAGATAGAATTAATACTTTAAGACTTTTGCATATTTTCTCTTTTCACATCTCCTGCATATAAACTAGGACTTGTAAATATATGATATTAGTATAATGTATTCAACACTTGGAAAGTATCTTTAAGAATATATTTCTTATGCAATTTTTATTTCTCATTGTAACATGCATCCTTGGAGCTTTTCTCCCCAGGCCTCCGCTGAAAAAGGGCAATTTTCTGCTCAGTCAGACAATTCCCAGTCAACAACTGTAAAATAAATAAATTAAATAAATAAATAAATAAATTAAATAAATAAATCACTGATTATACACATATAATAACTGTATAAGCAAGGATTTCTAATGGAAAACAATGATTGGTGAGTTCATTTTGAAAGAGCTAAAGTAGAGTAGAGAGAATCTCATTGACTTTGCATTCTAGAAGATTTATGGAAGCCACAAATAAATTGAACTATAAAACATGCTCCAAGTAGCTACACCTTTCACTGCTTAACAAAATCTGACCTAAGATCTTTTTTTTTTTTTGATGGGGGAGGAGAAAACCTGTCCAGATATACCTCACTGGCTTTGCTTTCTTGTACTTTTTCACTTCATTTTTTCTTGGTAAATCTACAAATAATCTACTATGACTAAGCATTTTAGATTCAGCAGTCATCAAGTGTTCCACATATATCCATAAAACCACAAAACCAAACGACTCTTTCTTTCATTGTCATCATTTCTGTTCAGGTCATTATAGACTATTACATACAGAGAATAATATCAAACGCATTGAACAGCTCATTGTATTTTGAAAAGTTGGCAACCCTATATATTCTGCACTTGTGCGGAAAGCCTTAAAGTACTTGAGTGATCCAGCAACCTATTTATGTTTATCTTGCAGTCAGAGAGGAGGTTTAAAGCTGTGAGTTGTTAATGGTTAAGCAATTGCCTACTGTGTTCTAGGGTTTGATTTCCTAAGCTTCCATTCCCTTTTGTTTGACTCTGAGCAAGTCTCGTAACCAGGCAGTAGTCACAATCTGAGTCTGGAAAAGCTTTATATGGATCAGTGCACCACCCCAGTTAACAAATATGCATAAATATATTGTAGTACTGGACACGTGTAAGTTATTTCCAAAATATATTAAGAAGTTAATACTTTTAAAATTCAGAAAAACTTTCAATGACTGGCTATATACGTGAAACAGAGGAAGCAAAGGCATTTTGCAGTGACCTCAAAAATGGCTACTTAATATCTTACTGCAATCAATTTGTATGACTATTTAAATTATATTAATAATGAGTAAAAGTCAAATACTTGTTCTATATAGTTGTTGCGTCTGATGATAAGCTGTTCTAAATATTCCAGCTATCATGGCTTAAAGACAAATAATTCAAAAAATTGTCCCCACTTTACAGTGTTTCTGAATTCCACCCCCAAACCTCAACATTGTCAGTACTATATGGTATTTTTATTTACATGTTTGAACTTTTTGGTGTTGTATATGTTTACAGTTATAAGTTGCTGTGCGTATATATTTTTGACAATACGAAAACATTAGTTCACAGTTTTCCTCTCACAGGGTAGCAACTTTATTAACAATCTGAGCATGCTAATTTCTGCCTATTTGTATGCCTTTATTTGTACTTTAATGATTTACAAAGAATCATCATGGATGAGCTAGGAATACATAATTACTCCTCCAGTATTTTATAGGAGTCAGTTGCACTGCTTATTATTAATAAAAAATACTTTTTTTTATTAACAACTTAACAAAAATATTAAACATTTGGGTCTATATTAGAAGACCGAATGTTTAGGTGAAAGAGCACCTAAACATCGATCTTCTAATATTGAAAGCAAAAAAAGGCGAATGGCCAATTTAACACAGGGAAAGATTTCCCTTGGCTGTTCGCCGGAGTTTGCAATTTCCCTACTGTTGAGCGATCTTGGAGTTGGTATATTTAGTTAGGGGGGTGTGTGGGGGCACAGCCCCCCATGTCGGGGGGTGTGGGGGGGGTGAAGCCCCCCACTTAATTTAGATGTAACGTAATGTTTTTTGTGTTGTGGCCGAGGAACGTGTTTCCCTGGGACATTCGACATTGTGCGGTTTGATATTAGGAGATCAATGTTTAGGTGTTCGATCACCTAAACAGTCGTTCTTCTAATATAGACCCAAACATTTATAGTACATTTGCACACTCTAATAATAATAATACTTGCTCCTAAAGAAAAAGTGTGTTTCTGTTAGCACCTCATCAACACTGTAGTATAAATTTTCCACTGCCATATGATGCACTGCTTGTTGTCCACTTTTACCAATTAAAGTATTTAAGGTATGGAATGTGAGCCTTTAAATCATATTTCTGCAAAACTTATGGTTTTGTATACGACTCTTGGAATGATAGTAAACTTAAGGTTCTAATGCACTTTCAGGAGGCAGAGCAAAGTAGCCCACAGCTACCATGATGATGATGGCTTCTTCCATGTGCTTAATTTTGTTATTTCCAAATTCTCAAAACTTATTGTTCAGTGTTCCACTGGTCACCCTAGGGCCAGAGACAGCATAATTACACCAAATGTCTAATCCTAAGGTGCTGGCCTTCAGTTCTAAGAACACAATCAGTTTTGGGCAATCTACACTTAGGTAGACATAGATGTTCCATAACTAAGACTAAATCTAGGTGTGACTGAAAATTACATTTTGTTTCCCATAAGAAAGATGGTCAACCATTAATCTCACACCAGCTACTCAGTTTTAACTGATTAATAACACAGGTCTTCTAAAAATGCTACTTCAGTAGTTGAAATATCTTTTTACAAGGGGAAAGCCCCTTTGTACTCCCCACATTGCAAACATCAGCTCCACATTACACTTCTTGCATGGATCATCACCCCATAATCACTGAACAACAGAGAAAGTAGGACATCCCCAATAAAGTGTACAATGGTCTCTCAGAAAGAGAAATTCTGCAAAGCCTACATTAAAAATGAGATGATCAACGAAAAAGTAAAAATGTGAATATATGTGGTTGGCATTTCGGTTGCTTTTCAGTGGAAGACAGATGAGGGTCTTAGGAAATGAGAAAGACACTGATCTGTAGTGAGCGCATCATGGTGGCTAACTAGGAGTTTAATTGCCATTAGTTGTAAATGCTGCATGGACACTTTTTAAGGAGTGAATGTCATTCTCTGTGTGATTCTTTCCTGAATGTATTTTGATTACAGTAATCACTTCCTGGAGACATTTATATTCACATGCTGTCCCTAAATTAATCCAATGGGTAAGGAAATGTAATTTAGATGATGATCTTTCTCCTATTAAAAAAATTAAATAAATTCCAGACTACTTTGTAGTACCATAGTGCAAATGAGATGCAGCAAAGAAGAAATACTTTTCTTTAACTCTACTTATTTAACTTCTCAGCTATCTTAAATAGTTTTTCAATATGGAAGGAGTTTGTTTCCTCATCTTTTGATTTTTCTCCTGTGACTGACTAATAAAAATGGACCTCATACTTCAAGGCAAGTCTCGAAGGACAGTCAGATGGTGTTGTATGGCAATTTCTCCCTAACACAGGTTAGACTAATAAACTCATAGCTAGAACTGATAACCTTTCAGAACAATTTAAAGGTATAGCTGATACTACAAAAATCAAATAAAGTAAAGTTAAATATCATTCAGAGCTGTTTGTAGTTTGAGGCATTCAGAATAACAAATGACATACAAAAGGTAAATTAAAGTTATTTGGTTGTTTAACTAACTCAGACAAGAAATTAAGTTAAGTCTGCCCAAAAATTCATTTTACTCATTCTGAACATCTGAATTATGGAGAATCCTACTCAAATACAGCTTGTTCTTTTACCCCCCGCTTCCCCCTAATAAATGCCAAGACACCTTATACTTGTTGTAACCAGTTTATTAATATAATGCATAACCACCATGAATGAAATAAGCATTATAAACCATCAAACCTCATGTCACTGAAAACACCATAACTTCCCAGTTCTTCAAAAGGCCTTGTTGAGTAGGTCACATGATCAATCATTGACTGGTCTGGCATGTAGACTTCCAGCCAAATGGCATCCTCACTGCACCCTCTCAGCAAACTTGATAGTGCCCATTTGTAGCTTTGTGTAGCACTCACACTTTCATGTTCTGCCTTAGAGTGATTCAGGAATGGCCAGGGCAAATAATAGTGGGAAGGCCCAAAAACGATCACGCATCATGTTGCCACTCAGCAACCTTTCCCTTCCCTATTTTCTTGACCATCATAAGTAAAAGTCTGCAATCATAACCACAAAACATAAGAGGAGCAATACAGAAACTGCCAAGCTTTCATAGTAATTGTTCAATTGAACCCAAATTATCTATCTATCTATCTATATATATATATATATTTTTTTTGTTTGCAGTTACCTTTTGAAGTGCATACAGGGTTTATTGAAATATACATTTCTTTTAAGCCAATGTAAAGAAAAAAAAATCCAAACCAAATCAAAGAAGTGTGCCCATAAACCCAAACCAAATGTGACTTTACTAGCCTTATGAGAACTATTAATTGCCCATTATTATAAACCAAATGGAAATGAAAATAAGAAAAAAAACATGCTCATGTTCAGAACTTTAACATATTACTTGATGAAGCAAACAGCTATTTTATCCTCCACTTCTTCTTTTGGCTTTTCCCAGTTAGGGGTTGCCACAGCAGACCACCTGTCTGCTCATGACTGGCAGTGCAGTTTTTCAGTGTTGAGTTAACAGCCCAGCACCCAACCTTTGACAGAAGGCACACACATGCACTCACACATGCCTAGGGCCAATTTAGAGTGTCCAATCCACCTACAGCATGTCTCTGGGATGTGCGAGGAAACTGGAGCACCTGGAGGAAAGCCACACAACCACAGGGAGGACATGCTCTGCACAGAAGGCACCCCAGCCAAGGATCAAACTGGAGAACCTCTTGCTGTGAGACAACAACACTAACTGCTGCACCACCATGGCCACCCTATTCCATCCTCCATAAAGCCTCCTAAATTGATGGATAGCTGCTACTTGAAAAATCTCCTAAATTCTCTTGCACACTACCTGTAAGGAAAAGAAAGGCAATATATATAGAAAAGGAAAACAATGTTAGGGAGCTATTTTATACAAGACAAGAGAGTGTAAGAAGATCACCTCCTTGTTATCTTTATAAGGACTTGTATCCAGCCCAGAAGAACTAAAATCATGCTTTTGTCAGTTTCAGTTTTTAACTCTTTATGGTTTTATTTCTCCAAGTCTGTTGGGTTTCTAATACCTTGATGTTAATGGATCCAATTCCTAAGTCGAAGTATGATTAAAGTTCATGAAATTAATATTGTTTCAGTCATTGATGTTAGCCAAAAGTGCTCTTCACAGCACCCATAATGTGCCCCAGATTGACTCCTTCTGCATTTCATAGGGAGCTGTATGTATCAGTAGCATATCTAAATGAGTCTGTAAATTCTTTTTCATGAGCCCCATTGCTCCTACTACTATTGGAACTGTTTGGGTATCCTTCTTCTACATTGCCCTCATTTCTACCTGCAAATCCTGGTATTTTATGACTTTGTTTTTCTCTGTATGCAAGACACTGTAATCACTGGGTGCAACAATTTCAAAGACCAAGGTTACGTTTGTCATTTTATGTATTACTGTATCTGGTTTTCTTGCATCTATTTTTTGAACTGTTGGTAATGGGTGATCCCATGTAATATAAACTTCATCATTCTCTATAATGCTTTGTGCTCATGTTTCCAATGCTTCTCAGCTACTTCAATATTGCCATGTTTTCACAATCCCTAAAACAACAGTCTTGTCACATCATTATGCCTTTCAGTATGTAGGCCCTTTGCCGTTAGTGTATCACACCCAGCAACAAGATGTTTTATTTTACAGAACCTGCATTTGTCTGTTTCTTCCACATGTTCAATGGACTTTGCAACCCAAGGTGTGCATAGTCCACTACTCTGGACCGCTAATATTAACGTTTCATCTTTCTTTTAAATTCACCTCTCCTTATCCATTCTTATGTCACATCCTAATTGACATGAGGTGGTTACAGCAGTTTTCTGCCTTTTCCAAATTTCTTGCGTTCTCATCTGACATTTTCCTTTATGTTCTTTTTTTTTTGTTCTTGTTTTTGGCACATTCAGTTGTTGCCTGAGTTCTGTTTATTTCTGGCTTTGTTTCCATTCCTACTTGACACTGATATGATTCTGCTAAATTATGCAGGGAAGTCATCTTAGATTTGTTCTCTTCATGTTTCAAAACTTTCACTATACTTAAGTCCACTGAGGTCAGCAACAGTTAACAGCTAATACTTTACCTGAGTAGCATTTTCTATGTGTTATCATGTTAACACAGGTAAAGAAAAATTTACACAACATATAAGGAAAATGGGGTTAAATGCTCTCAGTTACAACATCTTACCCAAAATGCTTTCACTTCAACCAAAACTTAGATGTCAAACAACTATCTTGCTGTAAATCCCAATAAAACCAAACTTCTAATACCCCCCACAAAAAAACTACCGCTCTGAACAAGAATGATTTTTCTGTCCAATCCCATAATAATACTCACACTGAAGTCATTCCAAGTACCAAACTGCAAGGAGTTATTATTGATGAAAATATAACATTTGACCTCCATTTCCATAGCAACATCAAAAAAGCACATCAACAATTAGGTACCCTCTATAGACACAAATACTACCTTACTATTACTGCTAAAAAAACTCTAGCAGAATCCTTCCTGCTACCATCTCTATTGTATGGTGACCCAATCCTCACCAATATCCAGTCCTCCCCGAAAACCAAACTGGACTCCTGTTACAACAAGATTGCCAAATTTGTAACAAATTCAAAAAAACTCAGCACACTACTGCTTATCTCTGCAGCAGCTAAACTGTCTCAAACTCCCATACTACCTCAGCTATTCACAACTAACCACTGCACATAAACTCATATACAAGCCTTCAACTTGCCCCTCTCTCTCCTCCTTATTGACTGCATACCACCCTAACAGGCCAATAAGATCCACAAACACAATGATGCTGAAAGTTGAAAAACTTAACCTTGCAGCTGGTCAAATACTCTTTAACTGTCTCAAAACTATGGAATGCCCTCCTACCTTCTATCAGAACAATCAGTAATCCTGTTCTCTTTAAGACGTCTCTCAGATCACACCTCTCTTCTCTCTTGCAATGTACCTGTGCCAAAATAGTACCTCCTAACACCTGATCCACTACTATATCCCTCTATAATCTCACTACTATATCCCTCTATAATCTCACTGTTTAGGAGCTCTCTTTGACTTGCTGAATTCCACTACTTATGCCTACAAAACTTCAACAAGTAACAATAAAAACTGCTACCCTACCCGACTAACTCCATTCTCAATGATCAAATTGTACATAATGTTGATGTGTAATGTTTGTAAATAATGTGTACCATTGTGTTTAATATTTATTGCCATGCATTGAGACTGTATATATACTCTATGTTGTGCTTTTTCTTGTATATACTATTGATGTAATGTGGAGCTTTTCTGCCAGGGCCTCTACTGAAAATGGACTCACGTAGGCCCAGTACACTTTCCCAGTTAACAAATGCAATAAATAAATAAATAAATGACAACAAAGTGATGCTACTGAATACCTATAAATGTGGTGCTGATGTAAAATGAATAACAGCAATTATTGACATAAAATAACAAATACTATATGACAATAAGGTAATGCAAAATATCATTAGCAAACAGATAAACACAACTCTGATAAAATCTATTCGCAGGATACCTCAAGCTTTTTTATCAGGTTTTGGCCCTTCTACTAAAACCTGAATCAAGTAGAAACCGTATAGAAACAAAAAGATACCAAAATAGCAGGTTTATAAGAACAATGAACCATGATTGACAAGGTAGATTTTAATAGTAAATTACCACATTTATCCATTTGTAAACCTCACTGTGAAGTGGTTAACAGTTTCCTAGCTTGTTTGTTTCACTTTAGAAGAAGTATCAAACATCTGGAACTAAGGATGGGATATGCTTACTTGGATAAAATCTCTTTCCTCACCCATTTTTTTCTTTACTGAACAAAGATAAATTATTCAATGTGTAAATAGTATATCGCTATGACAAGCTGGCCTAATTTGAACCTAATACTTGTATAAAGTGGTGCAACAGGTAGCATGCTCACCTTTGGTGCTTGAATACCCAAAATATTGTGGGTTTTATTCCTACTCCAGGTGATTGGATTGCTGACACTGCAGTGAAGCACCAGGGCATACTGCACTCCTGAATGTGTCAACCACTAGATGAGATGTTAAACCCAGGTCCCATCTAACTGAATCAGTGGTGACTCAGGAGAAAAGATTACATGGTATCTATCAAAAAGAGTAGAGTAATTTCCCTGACACCGTGTCCAAAATTCTCCTTGTAGTACAAATACAACCTCGGCTCTACCATGGAAAAAGGAGCCGAGACATTATGCTAGTAGGAATAAAATGGTCAACAAATAAGTAAATAAAATAAAAATAAAATAAAATCTGTTAACTTGCAAATGTATCAAAGGTGGGTGGCAAAGCCCTGATAAGTAGGTATCTACAGTCACGTTATGAACATTTAAGTATTAAACACCAAACAGCAGATACAGCTTCCCACTTTCAAAACAGTATGACCAAATGTTGGAAACATCAGCACATTACAACAGTGAAAGTATAAAATCTGTAGATTTTAATATCAAAATTCTATCTGCCAAGGTCTTTTATTTTGTTACTGGAGGGAAAAAGTAAGCATCATCTTCCTTTAAATTATTGATGAAATAACATATTAATAATACACTGAGGTTTGCTATGTACTGGCTATCTTCAAATATAAGTGTGATGGGGGATTCAGGAACTTGTGAAGTGGTAAATCAAACTGGAAATTAAGGGCATACATTAAATGGCTACATCTTGTGAGAGATCAATCAAAACTGAAATTAGTAAGGTTCCTCAAAACAAAAGTATGTCTATGATTAGAGTAAATAGCTGAACTGGGAAATACACTTTTCGTTTAATAAAAATAGCAACTGGAAACACTGCTAGATGGCTGAAATGTGCCACTTTAACTATAAGTAAAATAAATAAATAAATGAATAGATTAAAAAGTAGAATTCATACTGCTAAAATGCTTAGCTGATGCTTTCACTGTTGAGCACTCCTCTCAAAACAAGTCCTGGATTTTAGGGATAACCTTGGTTTTGACTCAAAATGTATTTATTTTTTTAATTATAATTAAGCTTTCCTACAACTGACAATTTTGAAAGAAAATGTAATGGATTATACTTAATAAATAAACAGCAACAATCATAGGATTAGGTGCTGGCATAATGGTTAAGATGTTTGTCTCACAGGGAAAATGCACAGGATTTTCTTCTCACTTTGGGAAGCATGGCTAGCCTTAAAAAGTCTGACATTATTAGCCTAGTGATAACCTGTGGAAATTATGTTCTTCTTTACATACACCAAACCTTCCAATTCAAATAACCTTATGCTGTAATGTCTAAAGTTAATAGCAATATTTTAAATTCCATGCGTGATTATTTATGGATTTTATTCTGTGATTAAAAGGTCAACAGCTGACTGAATGTGAAACAAGAAACATGCCTTTATAAGGCTTAAAACAGACAGTGTTTCTCATAAAGAAGTACACCTGAAATGCATGTTTAACAGCTATAGTTTATAATAAATACATACCCTGTGAAATGATTAATAACGAATCTATAAACTGACTGAAACACTAGTTTGCTTAACTATCCAACACAAGTGTAAAATAAACTACTTGAGACACTTAGCTGGTACCAGTGACCAAGAGAACTCCCACAGCACACTGATAGTGCAACTGTAAACTAAAGACAGAAGACTGCCTTAAAGTAGCTAAAGACAAAATCCCACCTTATGAAACGATATATTATTAGTACAGTAAGTACAGAGATCTATTATAAAAAGCTATCACATTAACTAAATGATGAATGACTAATTCAAAGATATGCAAATAAAATGGAAGTAGTGAACAGGGGTGTGATTTACCATGATATTCCTGTGGAGACAATTCCAGCCCATAAAATGTGAAAGTGCCACCATTATAATGCCTCCAGTACTTCTGTATCAAAAATGTCAACTAAAGAGTGATTGAATAATAGCCTTAACCAACCAATATCTTAAAATTGAAGGAAAACTCTTTATTGGAAAAATGCTGGAAAAATAAAGCTATAAACAAGCCCAGTTAGTGAATAAATTGGCAATAGACCATGAGCGAACAAGTACGAATGAGAATTAATGAGAGAAAGTTACAGTGGTCAGCTTCAAATGACTGACCCCACCTTCCATGAAATTAATGCTGCAACAACAGAATGATGGTGTAGGAAAAATACCTATCAGCTTTGGATAGTTCTCTCAATTATGAGGTGTAGGCTGTCCCTAACAGATATGAGGCATGAGAGCAAAACATTTTGGGATGCAAAACATATTTTCTCAGAGAGCTTTTATTTTGTTTTATGGTTTAAAGGGGCTCATTACATAAGAACAGTTAACATTATTAAAATGTCTTCTTAGTCTGGTGCTGCTCTCAAATCAGGTAGATGAGACAATATGAAAGAATTTTCTAGCACAGTACAATTTTCAAATTGTAATTTTCTCATATGTATGCAGGTATATAGTCTTTTTTTTCTTTCTCATTATAGAAAATGATGTATGCATTTATTTTTCCTATTTCTGTTTATAAAAAACTATGGAATGGCACGAACATTAATGATTACATGGTTTCGGTATGCAGCTTGATCTGAAATAATGGGATCTGAAATTAAGCTGTTTTCTTACTCCTTAATTTTTTAATTCATTGTCTCAAATTGTTACTCAGTGTATTGCAGCCATCCTTTTCTGCCTATGGTTCATTTTGGTTGCAGATAATACATTAAGAGACAAAACATGCATGAGTGACAAATTACATAAAAATAAAATTATTTGTATAAGATTTTCATAACATACTGTTGTGAAAATATAAAGTCTTGGGAACCAAACAGCCATATTAAATTACTATTGTTAAGTTATTTATTTATCTATTTATTTGTTTGGTTGCATTTTATTTTCATACATTGGATATAAAAAGTTTACACACCCCTGTTAAAATGACAGGTTTTTGTGATATAAAAAATAAGACCACAATAAATCATTTCAAAACATTTCCCACCTTTAATGTGACCTATAACCTGTAAAATTCAATTGAAAAACAAGCAAATCTGTTAGGGGAAAAATATAAAAAATAAAAAAATGTATAATAAGCTGGTTGCATAAGTGTGCACAACCTTAAAATAATATTTTGTTGACGCACCTTTTGATTTAATTACAGCATTCAGTCTTCTTGGGTACACACCTGCCATCAATTAAAGAGGCTCTGACTAACCCCAAATAAAGTTCAGCTGTCCTAGTAGGATTTTTCTGACATTTACTCAGTTGCCTGCTACAGCAAAAGCCATGGTTCGCAGACAGCTTACAAAGCATCAAAGGGATCTCATTGTTGAAAGGTATCAGTCAGGAGAAGGGTACAAAAAAATGTTTTCAGCATTTACCATGAAACACAATAAAGACAGTCATCAAAAAATGAAGAAAATATGGGGCAACAGTGACATTGCAATGAACTGAACTTCCCTCCAAAATTTATGAAAAGACAAGAATAAAAGCAGTCAGGGAGGCTGCCAAAAGACCTACAGCAACACTGAAGGAGCTGCAGGGATTTCTGGCAAGTACTGGTTGTGTACTACATGTGACAACAATCTCCCGTATTCTCCATATGTCTGGGCTATGGGGTAGGGATGCAAGGCAGAAGCCTTTTCTTACACAGAAAAATATCCAGGCTTGGATAAAATTTGCAAAACAATACATTAAGTCTCCCAAAAACATGTGGGAAAATGTGTTATGGTCTGATGAGACCAAGGTTGAACTTTTTGACCACAATTCCAAAAGGTACGTTTGGCACAAAAACAACACTTTGCATCACCAAAAGAATACCATCCCCACAGTAAAGAATGGTGGTGGCAGTATCATACTTTGGGGTTGCTTTGCTTCAGCTGGAACAGGGGCTTTAGTCAAGGTGGAAGGAATTATGAACAGTTCCAAATACCAGTCACTTTTGGCCCAAAAGCTTCAGGTGTCTGCTAGAAAGATGAAGAGGAATTTTACCTTTCAACACAACAATGACCCCAAGCATCAACAAAAGAATGGCTTCACCAGAAGAAAACTAAAGTTTTGGAATGGCCCAGCCACCGCCCAAACCAAAATCCAATAGAAAGTCTGTGGGGTGACCTGACGAGGGCTATGCACAAGAGATGTCCTTGCATTCTGACAGATTTAGAGCGCTTTTGCAAGGAAGAGTGGGCAAATATTACCAAGTCAAGATGTGCCATACTGATAGACTCCTACTCAAGAAGACTGAATGCTGTAATTAAATCAAAAGGTGTTTCAACAAAGTATTAGTTTAAGGGTGTGCAGACTTATGCAACCAGCTTATTGTATGTTTTTTATTTTTTCATATTTTCCCCCCTAACATATTTTTTGTTTTTCAATTCAATTGTATAGGTTATAGGTCACATTAAAGGTGGGAGAAGTTCACATTAAAGCTGGGGAAAAGTTTTAAATTGATTTATTGTGGTCCCATTTCTTTATATCACAAAAAATGACATTTTAACAGGGGTGTGGAAACTTTTTATATCCACTGTACCTATTAGCTGATATTCCATACTTCTTGGCAGCTAAAAAACTATGAAGCACATTGTATTTGAATATTTGATTGTCTGATCATGCTGAAATTTGATTAATTGCTAAGAAGCCTACACTGATACTGTGCCTAGTTGGATTTTACTAGTAAACAAATTTCAATAAATACATAAATAATAAATGTCTGTCAAACCTGCCAGTCTACCTTTAAAAATCTTTTGTTTTCAAGATCAGTTTTCATAACTCATGTCAATAATGAGATTTTGCTTCTTAGAAGAAAATCAGCACATTCATACTTACAAATATTTCAGCCATAGGCAATAATGCCTTCTAGACTGCCACTATATCACAACAGTCATCACCATAATGCACCCAAGTCGTTCCTTATATATCAGACTGAGTTTTGCTTTAATATAATTTCACTGTGTCTTCCAAGTGTCAGCTATAGCCTCAGAGAGCCAATTGGAACATCTCTCATTCATATATAGCCTCCTAGAGAGGGTTGTTCAATGCTTCTCAACTGCTCTTTGATATCTCCAAGCAAACTCAGAGGTATGTAAAGTCACAACAGAATTCAAAACCTGTCAAGGAATTAAAAGAGCACTTTTGTTAATGCTTTAACATTGAAATTCATCAAATTAAATTACATAGTGATGACACAACCTTTAAAATCCATAGAACATCCAATCACAACAAATTCTGACATCACTCAAAAGTTACATTATTATTTGAAGTTGTCTATAACACTACACTGCATAGTATCAGTCATATAAAATCCAATAGAAACTTTTCTATGAAAAGTATATCAGTTAATGAAAAATATATAATATAATACTCATGTTAAACACATCATAATTAAAATTGAAATCATTCAACTTGCCTACTTTTCTGTTGTTATAATTATAAGTTTAATGCGTAAATGTTATTTCACTTGCATGTCTATTTCATATTTGATCAGTTTTAAGATTCAAAATACTAGTTAGGGATGTCATTAATAGCTGGGGATTGAATTGCATTTAGCAATATATGCCAATGCACTTCCCTAGATTCTAAAAAGGCTGATCAGTTTCATCCTCTAACATTTCCAGTCCACCTTTTCCAACATACAGAAGATGAACTTTTAAAACCTTCAACAATCTTTAGAATGTCTTGTCAGCGTGTTGATATGGTCCTTCTTCAACCTGTATAGATATTGATATATCCTGACTTTTAAGCTCTTTTATGTCTTTCCAATGTAAAAAACAGAGCATGACAGACATGTGGCTGCATAAACCTCTCCACTAGTGTTACAATCAAAATTAGTTTCTATAGTGGTTTCCTAAACTATGATTGTAGTCTCATTAATAAATCTGTATTATTACAGCTGCCACATTTTTTCATACCCTTCTTTAGATGTACTTATTCAATTAATTTTGTTTTTTTTTTTCCTTTTCAAAAATAGTCTTAAAATGTCTTCCTTTTTTAAAAAGTAACTGGCATTTTACCTGTTTTTTTAGTAGTCAATGCAGATTTATTAATGAGACTATCAACATAGTTTTAAATTAGTGGCAAACAAAGTAAATAATTTTGAAAGAAACAAATAAATCGACAATCATGGAATTCACAACTGATAAAGTAACAATAAAATGAGCGTTGAGTCAACAAAATACAATAAAAAATGTAGAAAGCACAGACGCTACTTGTCACGGATATCAAAAATGTGATGGAACCAGCCAATGAATAAAATAACTTCTTTATTTCATCAAAATAGATAAGCACTTTCACCCATCAAATGTGGGCTTCTTCAGAACATAAAACAGACTCCTACAACAATTTAAATATCAAATTTTGGTGCCAAAAAGAAGTTTAAATAATCTCTCCTTAAAGTGCAAAGCTTTAAATATACCTTATAACATAGGAGTTGATGAATAACAATAAAAATAATAATAAAACTACATTAAAATCACTTATTACACATATCTAATATTATTAAAATATAAAAATAAGCAGCTATAAAAAATGTTTTGGTTTAAAAATTCAATAGGTAGAACTGATGTATTTCCACTGAATAAGCAGCTGTAATAAATGAAATAAAAAAAAATTATATATATATATATATATATATATATATATATAAAATAAATATTACAAAGTACATATAATGATCTACCCATAACAGTTAGTGTGAAAGAGCATGATGCAGAGGACAGGAAGAAATGGAAACAGATGATCCACTGTGGCGACCCCTAACGGGAACAGCCGAAAGAAGATGATGATTGATATATATATATATATATATATATATATATATATATATATACACACACACACACACACACACACACACACACACACACACACACACACTTGTAAATAGGTGTATTGTATTGATGTACTGCAAAGAAATTACAAAAACAAAAATATATTCACATCATAAACTGTATAATATCAACATGTTAGCTAATTATTGCTTTTGAACTAAAATGGGTTTGATAGCTGGGTCGAAGCATCAGTGAATAGTTGCCACCACACCTCTTGGCTACTTTGGTAGGAATTCCCAAAATACATAAAAGTATTAAAGACCTCCCCCTTTCGTCCTAGCATTTCAGGCTGCTATTCTAAAACATTCCCTTTAGGAGTAGCAGTTGACACGTGGTTAAAACACATGTATGGAAACCTTCCGCACATGGTTAAGGATTCTTGGGAATTCTTAGGCAATTTTCCTATTAACTTATGGAAAGATGGGTTAAAATTTGTAACTATTGATGTTTTGATCTTTTTTTGTGTATCCCTAAGCAGGAGGGGATGGAAGCGTTTTAAAATAGTATTAGAAAACATTCTAATTTAGAATGGGATAAAGTATGTCTGATCTTGGAATGTATGTCTATCAACAATAATTATATATATTATGAGGGTGAATATTTTCAGCACCCAGAGGGGTGGCAATGGGGGCAGCATGTGCCCCATGTTTGCCAACCTGGTCATGCTAGATTGGGTAGAGACTGCAGTCTTCAATAGCCCTTATTTTAAACATGTAAGACATTATTCAAGATGTTTAGATGACATATACATCCTTTGGGATGATAGTTCTGCTTGTTTAGATACTTTTTAGAGCACCTGAATCAAAGTAGTGTTTTTTTGAGGTTCACACATTCGAGTAGTAGTGAAGGGATAGAGTATTTGGACATTTACATCTTGAATGGAGAAAAGGGATCATGTATATATAGAAACAAATACCTTTACTAATGGTTATTTGGAGTACACAAGCAGCCATCCTAAGAAATTATTGTATAACATATTTAAAGGACAATGCATAAGAGCAGCCCGTTTGATGTCCACTTATAAGGATATGATTGAAGAGATGAATTTTATTACTAGATTATTTAGCAAAAGGGGCTATTGTAAGAAAATGATAGCTGATGTTAGACAATATGTTATTAAGGAGTGGGGCCATAAATATCCCCCACTATTAGGTGTCCATTCTAGGGGGACTAATGATATAAGTATGAAAAGAAGGGAAAAAGTATCTGCAGACACCTACCATGGAGCTTGCATTCTTGAGTATGGTCCACACATCAACAAAATAAAGAAAATATTAACTAATAATTGGAATGTGTTGTTGGTAAACCAAGATATTTCAGATATTGTAGGAATTAAACCAGTTTTTGTTTACAAAATGGGATGCAATTTAAAGATGTCATTGGAACAAGGTGTGGTCACTAGAGGTTTGAATAATTATAATATGAACAAACATACCACCAAGTGTGGAAGCTACAATCAATGTTCGTTTATTATGGAGGAAGAAGGAATAATATTAGATAATATTAATAAAACCAGAATTAGATTCAGGCAGGGTAATTGCAATACCAAAATGGCTATATGGCCAAGTGTTTAGCCTGTTCAGGTTATTACGTTGGTAAGACTGAAAGATTTTTTAAAAATCGTATTTATGACCACCTATACAGCATCAGAATGAAGGATATTAATAATGTCTTATATAGGCATATCCTAAAGTGTGGGGATACGCACTCCTTTAAATTAGCTATTTTGGGAAAGTGTTAAAATTGATCCGAGGTGGGGCAATTATAGGGCCACCCTAGGATATAAAGAGGTGTGGTGGCTGTTATTCACTGATGCTTCGACCTTTCCTGGCTGTAATAGTTATATATCCATCAAACCCATTTTAGTTCAAAAGCAATAATTAGCCAACATGTTGATATTATTATACAGTTTATGATATGAATATATTGTTTTTGTAATTTCTTTGCAGTACATCAATACAATACACCTATTTACAAGTGTATATATATATATATATATATATATATATATATATATATATATATATATATATATATATATATGCACATAGTGTTAAGGGTACATCATTGTATGTACTTTGGTAATATTTATTTATATATATATATATATATATATATATATATATATATATATATATATTCATTGATTTGTTATGTACTATATATACTGTTCATTGGTAGGATAAATTACAGCTGCTTATTCAGTGGAAATCTATCAGTTCCAATGAAGCTACATTAAATAATACCTATTGAATTTTTAAACACCAAAAATTTGTATAGCTATTTATTTTTATATTTTAACAATATTAGATGTGTGTAATAAGTGATTTTAATATAGTTTTATTAGTATTTATATTATTATTCATCAACTCCTATGTTATAAGGTATATTTAGGGCATTGCACTTTAAGGAGAGATTATTTAAATGTCTTTTTGGCACCAAAAGGTGATAAAGTACTTTCATCCAAGAGTAATAGTAAGAAGTAGATCTTTTTGTTCTGTTCTTCACTGTTAATATTTCCATATGAGTAACTGTTGATGTTAAATTCTCAAATTCCTTGAACGTAGGAGAAGCCTCATTTTTCCAGTGTATAGTTATGATTTTACGTGAAATTGCCAATAGTGACCATAGAATTTTAGTGTCTTTTTTTTGGTACACAGTTTGAAATAGGAGAGTTGAATAAAAGTAAAGACTTTGTTAATTGAAAATGATCATTATAAACTGTCTGAAAAAAATAGTTAATGGACTTCCAGTACATATTGAGACATATACATTCATAAAAAACATGCTGCCAATCTGCTTTTATCTTGGTATGGCATCTCCAACATTGATCTTCAATAGAATACATTTTGGCTAGCCTATGTGGTGTATAGAAACTTCTGTGTAGATATCTCCAAGTGAATAATTGCCAGTATTTTGATAATGTAGAAAATTTGGAAGACTTTAGAATATTACTTTTTTCTTCTTCAATTGGAGGATGGTAGTTTATTAAAGTATAATAATCCCAGTATGATTTTTCTTGATTTTTTTTTTAACAATTTTATAGATATTAGACAAATAACCTGTACCCAGATAAGGTTGTTTTGTGATAAGAATAAGGTATTAAATAAGTTTTGGAGCGTCATGTCTAACTGAAGGTTGCATTTGTTCTATTTTATTTATAAGAAAATGTCTTAGATTTTGTAAAAGCAACCAGTAGTCTTTATTTATATTATAATTGTAAGTTATCTGTTCATTTGTTAGTATTTTCCCTTTCTCTATAAGTTGATGCCAAAAGAATAATGTTTTTTTTCTCGAGTATATTCATTTTAGAGATTTGGGATGTATCTAGAATATTGGGTGTAAAAGCTATAGGGAAAATAAGAAAAATCCAAGAAATAATATTTGGTATTTTGTTTATATATGTTTGATAAATTGAAAGTGTAGAGCCTATATAGTTTGATGACAATTTATTAATATTATTCCTTTTCCCTAAAAATAATCTTTTAACATCTATATAAGGGTTGATGATATTACTGTTAAGTTGTCTTGTATGTGATTGTAATTGATTTATATGTAAATCTGTTCATGAGTTTGTTTCCATATAGGTGTATATGAATTATTTAACCATAGTGTTATATTTTTAATAACAGATGAGGTAATATATAAGTCAATATCCGGTAAATTAATTCCACCATCTTCCCAATCTGGTAAATGTTTATTTAAGGCTATACGGGGTTTATTTGGAAACCATAGAAAATTTAAAATTAGTTTATTGTATCTTTGAATAATATATTTGGGAGGTGGCAATGAAAAATTTTGTATTAAGTATAATATTTTGGGAAATATGATTACTTTAATAAGATATAATCTGTCTGCTGTTGAAAAGATGTATTTATTCCAGTAGCCAATTGTTTCTTTCTATTTTGTCTAGTATTTTATTATAGTTAAATATTAGAGAATCTGTTAATTCATTGAATAGATTTATTCACAGATATAATAATTTATTTTCTGTTACTATATATTTGGAAAATATTTTGTTTGTATATTTTTTTACAGTTACAGGGCATAATTTTAGTTTTGTTTTCATTAAATTTTAAGCATGAAATATTTTGAAATGTATTCATGGAGTTAAATATAGCATTCAAAGACTCATTGGCATTTGAGAGAGTTAATAGTATGTCATCAGCAAAGAGTTGGATTTTAACGTTTAACATTTTATTAATACAAATGCCCTTTATGTTATTGTTTGATCTGATTTGATTTGCAAAGGGTTCTATGAGTAATGCAAACAACAATGGTGATAAAGGGCAACCTTGTTTCATTCCCTTTTTGATTGTTATAGGGCCTGATCTATGTGATCTTAGTTTAGCATATGCAGTAGATTTTTCATATAGCATTTGGATAAGATTATTAAAATTAGAAGGAAAGTTATATTCTTTTAAAACTAGTGAAAGAAAGTTCCAGTTAACCAAATCAAAAGCTTTATTAATATCTAATGAGATTACATTTAAATCTAGGACTTTATGTTTGCTATAGTCTATTAATGTTAGTATTATTTTAATATTATCTGAAGCATTTCTTCCTTTAATAAAGCCTGTTTGATCTTTGTGAATTAAGAAAGGAAGAAAGTGTTTGATCCTATCTGCGTATATAGCCATAAACATCTTATAGTCTATATTGAGTAATGATATTGGCCTATATGAGGAGCACTGCTTCTCATCTTTATTTGGTTTGATAATTGGGGATATCAATGAATATTTCCAAGAGGGTGGTATGTTCAAATCTTTCTTGGCTATATCATATACTTTTAATAGTAAGGATATGGCTTGATTGGGTATTAATTTATACATTTCTGGTAGCATATTTTCTGGGCCAGGTGCTTTATTTGTCTTGAACTTTTTAATTTGTGATTTTAATTCTGTCATATTGATTGGTTTGTTTATAATGTCTATTTGTTCTTGTGTTAATTTAATATGAATATTATTTTCTAAGTATTTTTTATATCCTTAGTAGGTGTATCTTGAGTGTTTATGGAATCATCGATGTTAAATTGAAGTCTGAATGCTTCTAAAATATCATTTAGGTCCGTAACTCTTTTGTTAGTATTAGGAATAAATATTTATTTTATTTGCTTAGATTTAATTTTTTTTTTTGTTCTATTAGTTAAGTGTCTCAGGTGTGCTGAATTAGTAGAGTATGAGTTTATTTTTATCTTTTCTAAGTTAATCATAATCTTATGATGTAACAATTCTGCATACTTCTTACTGATTTGCATAAGTTCTTGAACTTGAGTAGTATTACCCTTTTGTATTTCCAGTTTCAATTTATCTGCTTTGTTTTGTAAGTCTAGCATATCTTTATTCCATAACTTCCTTTTATTTATGTACCAGGATAACATTTTCCCATATATAACTGCTTTTAATGAATCCCAGACATATATTTCTGAAATGTCTTCTGTGTAGTTTATTTCTAGAAAGTTTTTGATTGTTTCTTCATAAAACTCTTTGAAATCTGTCAATTTTGTGATATAGGAAGGTATCCTAGTAATGGGATTTGAATAAAAAGGTGTAAGCTCTATGTCAAAGACTATGGCATTATGATCAGATAAGGGACAATTTATAATTTTGACTTTGTCAATTTTTGTTATTAGGTCATTGGCAACATATATTCTATCAATTCTATAGTTAATTTTATATCTATGAGAATAAAATGTGAAGATTAATGAGTCTGGTTCTGCAAATTAATTTATATCTTTTAAATATAATGTATCTATAAATTTTAATAGTTCTTTAGAGATAGGTTGTTTTCTTCTTTTAGATTTAGAATCTGTATCTTTTTCATTCATTATGCAGTTGAAATCTCCTGCCAATATCAGGCTACCCTTACTTAAATGAATTATCTCTTCAAAGTGCTGTTTAACTGTTCTTAATCCTAATCCTGGGATCCAATATAGATTTACTAAAGTATAGATACACTTATTTAATTCTATTGAAGCTAGACAAAACATACCTGATGTATCTTGATGAGTAGTAAATATTTTAGGTGCTATAGTTGAGTTGCAAAGTAGTATAGCTGCTCCTCTTTTTTGTTTTGTATTGAGAGTTTATTAGTACTGTGTAATTATTAATATTTAAGTTGTTTATATCTTTATCTAATAAGTGTGTCTCTCGTAAGAAGACTATTTGTGGTTTATGTAAGTTTATGTACTTGAATAGGCTTCTCCTTTTATTACTATTATTTAGACCATTAACATTTATGGATAAACATTTCATTTGCTAGTTTTGAGTTTGTTTTATATGTGAGTTTATGTAAATATTGGTTATTCTTAGTGCCATCTTGGATACAGAATTCAAAATGTTTTTATTTTATGGTTTTTGCATGTTTCTGAGTGACACCAAAGTGATAAAATAAAAAAAAAATCCAAACTTGTAATTCTTAACCTTAAAAACCATTCCCTATCACTATGAAGTAATATACCACTTTGTTTCATTAGTGAATCTAACCAAACAAACTTTCTGCCCTCACAAATAATATTTGGAACAGTTTCTCTTATCCTCTTAGTTTTTAAATAAAGATAATTGAATAATATATTAAGATAATCTAATCAGCTAACATATATAAATATATTCTTTACTCTTATCTTATTGTAATTCAATAATACTCATTTCTAATCATGTTTCATAAAGGTACAAATATTTAGACTAAGGTAGTATCATTTCAAAATAGTTTAGGGTATTAATAAACATTTTCTCATGTTAAAATCTATAACTGTATATTGCAGACATCTGTTGAAAACTATGTACTGACATTACTGTACAATACAATACCATTGTTGTGTAAATGTTTTTAGACTACTCAAGTCCAAAACCAGTGTTTAGATTAGTATTTGCAAAGTCATATTAAAATAAAAACATGAATAGTTCTGAAACCACATCATATTTCATGTTTAACATAAACTGAAATGCAATATAATGTACAAGTATATTAATATTTCTTTAGTGGACATTAAATATGTTCCTCTGGTTGCATTTTTCAGCTTTTCAAAGACAAATCCCCTGGCTGGAGACAACAAGATCAAAATTTAGACATCTCCTTTATCTAAGAGACTACTTATAATGTTGTTACTTGATTGAGTGTTTTATTGTTAACACTTTTATCAATTTTCATAGGGACTTTGTATAATCAAAAAGCACAGTACAGAGGTAAAACTACAGTGCACTTGACCACATTTTCAAAGCAAACATCTATGTATATCACATATTAACTCTTACAGCTTAGACTGACACTTAACCAGTGAGTTTATCTGCTGACAATAAGTGTTGGAGATATAATTTTGGCTTACTTAACACCAGTAATTTAATCTTATGATTGAATAAAATTTTAGAATTAAACATCAGCAGCTTCTTATTATAGTATTTAAAAAGTATACTGAAGAACATATAAAAAAAATGGAAGCTGCCAAGATTTAAACTATTATATATGAAAATGTTGCAGGTTAAAATTCCTAACCCACTTTGCAGTAAATAGACAAAATGTATTTTAAACTATGGGGTAATACCTTTATTAAGTCAGAAAGGTGATTAAGAAGCTTGTTTTTCCTCTAATATAAGACGATAGCTGTGGTGATCCATGCACTGCAAGAGTATTATTTATCCTGGTAATTGCTTTATGACTGTATATAGAAATATTTAATTCAAATAATTAACTGGCATTACAACAATGTTTCTCAGAAAAAGTTGTTTTACAGTTAATGACTAGATAGAATGCATCATTGAAAGGATACACTTATCAAATGTCAAGTCCTTTAGCTATAATATGTGTCCCCTCAAATTTATCCCTGATGAATTTGCTGCTTACTAAACTTGCACACTAATATTGGTGTCTTTTCATGTAGTCATATTGGAACGTGAAAATACAGGTCTGTTGATCAGGAACAATCAGGGTCTCAACTGCTAGACAATGCTATATATTTGTCTGTAGAAAGGTTTGAAAATTACGGTTGTATTGTCAAGCATTTTTGTTTACACTAACAGTAACATGATATACCCACATACACTAGTATTGTGTCATTCTTGATAATGCAAAAAGCCAGCTAATATTATAAGAAGGGTGTAGCCACAGCCAGGTAATATAATAAGAAGAGTACAACCAAAGTCATTACTCAGATGAGTAAATGGGAACAGCACGAGCCATCTAAGGAAGCATAGCTCGCTGAGCACCTGCCACAATGTATATTCACAATGCATGGTAACTTAGTAATAAATTAGGGCGTGGGCTAAGCCTCTCCCTCTGCTACTCAAATTGGATTCAATACAATATGTGTGTAGAACATGGATGCTTCAACAAAGTTCAAACCTATATGGGATATAAATATTGTATAGTTGACACATTGGGTTAAATCCTCTGTTGTTATGTTACTTATTACAGTTGTTTATATGATTATTGCTTTTACTTTCTCTATCTAGTATATTGTACTATTATTTTAATGTTTGATTTGCTAAATGTACATTTAACCTTCTTGTTGCAGCCAATTTGTCCACTTGAGGGCATAGTTTGGCAGCAGGACATTAGTAGTATTTTTGTAGGAGCACCAGTGTGGCAAATGGCAATTTTCCTTAAAATAAACCTGCCCGTTGCTTGACAGTTACTAGTTTCTTTAGAGAATTTGTAAAACAGCAGTGATTCTATTTGCTGATGATTAATTTCTGCTCTTTAAACTGTGCTGTGCAAAACATAGTAAGGGATAGCTAAAATGTCTGGAAAACTAAACTGACAAAAAGACAAGCAGGCATATGTCCTTATCTGTCAAAGTGTTATAAGACATCAGAAGCCATAAGCTGAAAGTGCTTCAAAAAATAGATCTGTGTATATTTAGATGAACCGCATATATTATTTACATTTCATTAGAAGGAATTTAGGTTCCTGTATCTTTAAAAGTGAACCTAGCTTATTTCCTGACTAGACGTCAATTAGAAAGAGTCAGGGGATGATGTATACAAGTAAATGCGACAAGCAATAAGGAACTCGAGTTTCTAGTGATATTTGCGGCTGTTAAATTGTCTCGGGAACCAAGCGGGAAAAAGTATGTGTTTTTTCTTTTTTTGTTTTTCCCTTCTCTTACTTCATCACAAAATCATGTAGTGTGCATGCGAGCACTCTAGCCTGCCGAGTAGTGTTCACATATATCAAACTTTGCATTTTAAACATGCTATGCCTTATTTCTTTAGAAAAGAAAAGACAACAGGATATCTAAGCTACTTATAAGTATCTCTCAACTCTGGATGTCTGGAGCCATAACACACTTAACTCATAGCCACAAAATATCACTCACAACATATTTTTGCACTGTACTATATCAATATGTGCATATGGGTCAAAGACAGAACATCTTTTAAGGCTATTTAAAGTAGTCTTATGATACATCTAAACTGAAATACTTCATTTCAAAAACAAAACATTTCCACCCAGCATTACTATTTATCCAAACAGGGACATTTTTAACTTATAGAAAGAAATGTTGTTAGGGATGTAACTGATAATAAGTTATATAGCAGCTATTACTATACCTATTAAGCAATATAACCATATACTGATTAAAGTATTATAAGTTAATGAAGACTTTATAAAAAGAAGAGAAAAATAAAAACAACAAAAAAAAATATTTGAGAACATTATTATGTGTTGATTACTCTGATTAAGAATATGAAAATAATAGCTGGATAATAATGAAAAATAGAGTAATGTTTAAATTATGCTTAGTATATTAATGTGATTTGAGATAAATGTATTTAAATTTATGCTAATTTTGACATTTAAAGTATAATTGAAAACACTACCTGTTTCGGTGTGACTTGAAGACAGAAAGAACTTTTCTTTTGCTGTTAGTATTATTATTTAAATTTTTACAGAATATAACATATGTAAGATTAGTTGTCCTTTAGTTTTTTTTTTCTTTAGCTCAACAGTTTTCCAGTTATTTACTTCAGCATTTCTTTTTGGTGTACTAATTCTCCAGTCCATAGATTCTTCATGTGTTGGGATGTTGTTGTTGGATATGTGTATTATTGCTGAATCTTCTGTTTCGAAGACTTTTATTCCATTTGGTAGAAAAACTCTCAGTCTTGCTGGGAATAAAAGATGGACTTTCAATTGCTTCTTCTTCAAGGTTTTTATTATTGGTAGAAATTCTTTTCTTTTTGAAACCACCTTTGTAGAATAATCATTGTCAAATCTTATTAATTAATAATTGTATTTGATGGGAGAATTTGCCCAAGCATTTCTTAATGTAAGATCTTTATCTTGTGTAGAAAAAAGTCTCACAATTATGGATCTCTGCTTGTTATTACTTGGAGAAGAAGTATTTCCAGAAGCTGCTATTGATCTATGCACACGTTCTATACCATATGAAAGAGCTTCAGGTATTTTTGCTACATCTGGTATCCAGGTGTTAAGGAAGTTTATCATATTGTCCCCTTTAGATTTTTCTGGTAGACCATATATTCTAATATTATTTCTTCTTGTTCGATTTTCCATATCATCAAGCTTTTCTAGTAAATATGTGTTCTGTTGAAGTAAGAATTTAGTTTTTTGTTCTATTCGTACTCTAGTGTCAATGTCATTTAATGACTGTTCAATAAGTGATATCTGTCCTTTCTGCTGAGTAAACATTTCTTGAAGCTGTTCTAGTTGTTGTGAACACTTTTCTTTAAAAGTATCTATTTTATTGTCCATCTTGTCAGTTTTTATTGTAAGTTCCTATATATTTGTAATGAGAGATTGCAGGTCTTTTTTGAGAGAAGAGTCTTGTGCTGAATTCCTTAGATGACTCATGCTGTGAAGCTGATATTGGTGCTGATTTTCCAGTAATTAATTTGACAGGAATTATTCAAGTTCTGACAATAACAATTTACTTATTGATGCTCCAAGTTTATAGAAATAAGTTAGTAATACCCATACATCTTTTTTCTACCAGTGACTATAACCCAATACTTAGAGTATTTTACCATATCCCTTTCTTTCTAGCTAACAAGTATTAATTCCCTTCTCTAAACACTCTTCTTATCCAATACCACCTTTTTTAATTTTAGACTTAACTCCTAAAACTTCTTATACATATCTCTACACGATGCCTTTAGTAGTAAAAACTAAAATGACCAAACCAATACTCTTAGCTTTAATTTCAATTGCTCTCACCTCCACCTACCTCATCACCTCCTTTGAAATACTGTACTATTACCATTTTAATTACTCTCCAAAACAAACAGCTATACATACTCCCATGCTCCCTAATATTCAAACTAATATCACTTTTGTTCCCACCTATCTACGACCTAAATACCATAGATTCTACCACATTAATTACAATAAACCCACAGTAAAGAAAGTAAAATATCTGACCAACTTTATAAATACTTCTACAATCAAACTAACTAATTCCTCCTTAAAAGACGGTGACATCCACCCTAACCCTGGCCCTACCAATCCTGCTACCCTAATACCCCACCCTAAACTACCAAACTCTTTCCTAATAGGACACCTAAATATCCGCCATATTAGAAATAAAGTAGCCCATCTCCACACCCTTCTAGATATTCACTGCTTTGACATTTTCTGCCTGACAGAAACGTGGTTAAAACCAGACACCAAAGACAATGAAATCATTCCCCAAGGATATAATATATTAAGACAAGACCGAATAAAAAGCAAGGGTGGGGGAGTAGCCATTCTATTCAAAAATGGACTTCAAATCTCCACTTTACCATACAACCCACCTCAGCATAGTAAGGCAGAAGTACTTATTACCAGATTTCAAATCAACCAAAATAAATCTTTATATATCATCTGTATCTACCTACCCCCCCGGTAATAATATCAATACTATAGAGGATATTCTAAGCTGGGTGTCCTCAACCTATCCCCAAGAAACAATAATACTTGGTGATTTTAATACTGACTGGAAAGTTGTTAACGCTGATAATCCTACCTCCCATATCAACCTTCACGGTTTTAGTCAAACTATCACCTCCACAACTAGAATCAATAAACCAAATAAGAAAGAGAGCACCTTAGACTGGATACTTATAAATAAACAGAAACAAGCTTACAAGGTAGGAACTCTGCCAGACGATGTAAGCGATCATTCTTTGACCTACATCCTAAGGCAAACAAATTATATCTCTAACCCCCCACATATAGGATTGCACGTACCAACAAACACTTTAACCCAGTACTATTCCATAATGTACTTAGAGCCTGTGACTGGAACCCTTTAAAAACCCTACCACTTGAAGAAACTGTTAAATACCTAAACTTTAAATTCTTATCGATCCTAGATAAGCACGCACCCAAACGGTCCACTAGAATGAAGTCCAAGCCTGCCCCCTGGCTTTCTAAAGAAACCAGACAAAATATTTTACTTAGGAACAAGTCTTGGGCTAAATGGAGAGCTAACAAAAATATCACAGATGAACAAACTTTTAAGTATTTAAGAAATATTACAAAAAAGGCAATACTTACAGATAAAAAGAACTACTACTGTAAATTACAGCAAAATCACCAAAACAATCCCCAAAAGTTCTGGTCTAGTATAAATAAACTCCTGTTCCCAGGCCACTCACATACACCTACCCCATCTCAGGCCAAACAAAATATCCCCCACCAAACTGCCAATACCTTCAATACCTTCTTCACAGAGACCATACAATCACTAGCCAGTCAACTAGTCCCTGACAACTCAAGCCTCCTCACCACCATACCTAGCACTCTACCAACATTCCATCTGCAACCCATCTCAACCACTCTCATCTATAAGTTCAATCAAAAACTTAAACCTTGTACTCCTTCTGCTGACCAGCTACCATCTGAATACCTGCAAAAAGCTGCCAAAGTAATTTCTTATCCCATATCCATCCTCATAAATAGAACCATTAAAGAAGGAATCGTTCCAGACATCTGGAAAATCTCCCATATTATCCCCCTACACAAAGGGGGTACCTCTAATGATTATTCTAACTACCGGGCAATAGCTCTATTATCATCCTTAGCAAAAATTATGGAAAAATACATTCACCGACAGCTATTAAACCATTTATCTCAACATAACATCATAAAAAACTGTCAGCATGGCTTTAGGCTATCCCATTGCACCACAACTGCCCTATTATCCTTTACAGAAGCCATCAATAGAAATTGTAATAAAACAACCTCTCTTCTGCACTCTTTATTGACCTCTCAAAAGCATTTGACATGGTAAACCATGCCCTTCTTATCAACATTCTTGAATCCCTTTCCCTTGACTGTCTGGCAGTTAAATGGTTCAAGTCTTACCTTAACAATAGGCAACAGGCAGTTCTCTGGGAAAATAATATATCATTCCTTCTGCCAGTCACACTCAGAGTCCATCAGGGCTCTATTCTAGGTCCACTTCTTTTCTCACTGTTTATCAACAACCTCCATGTAGCCATTCCATAAGCCACCTGCATTCAATATGCAGATGATTCTACAGTAGTATGCTCAGCAAACTCCCCAACTAATCTACATTCTCTTACTCAAAATGTTTTCAACATAGTTGAAACATGGTTCACAAAACGTTACCTCCTGCTCAATGCCAAAAAAACTAAACTCCTTCTCTTCACACCCACCAGTAAATCCTCCCCCATAGATTTCTCTGTCATCTCCAATAATGGCACAATTATATTCTCCGATTCTACCACTAAATTGCTAGGAATTACTATTGATAATAACCTTACATTTGACAGTCACATAAATAACACCATAAAAACTGTCAACAGAAAAATAGGCTCCTTATATAGAATTAAACCTTTCCTAACACCAATAGCCAGAATAAGATTGCACACTCCCATTTAATTTCAACTCTTCTGTATGCCTCACCAATATACACTAATCTAAAGAAAAATAATCTCATCAAACTCGCTAATTCCTATAATAACATCACCAGATTTGCCACCGGCAATCCTTTTAGAACTCACCACTGTCTGAATCTAATGCAGCTAGGCTGGTTTGAATTTCAAAACCAACTCAAAGTCTCCCAACTCACCATTGCCCACAAGATATTTTATAAACCTAACAGCACCCCTATACTTTCCAATCTCATAATCCCCTATAAAAATCTAAATTTTCTTCGCTCTTCCAGCAAACTTCTTGCTAGCATAAGCAAGTCTTACAACATGGCTGGAGTTTCTCTGTTTTCCAACTCTGTGGGAAAAAAACTGGAACTTACTACCTAATGACCTAACTTTAATTTCTTCACTGCCTCTCTTTAAACAAAACCTCAAAAGACACCTCAAAACACACTGGTTATGCTCCTGCAGCAACGCTGATTAACCTTCTTCTTCACTACAGATTTTTCTCCTCTTGTACCTCTACTTACTTCACATTCATTGAAGTAGGACTGTAACTGCTTAACAGAATACAACATACTAGTGTAATCTATCCTGCTTGATGCTGTGAAAGTCTCTATCCTGTTTGATGTACTGATAGTCTACATGTATCTCACTGCATATTGAATTATCCTGTACATATTGTCACCTTTACTATTGTAAATACCTACTTTACTTTATTAATACTCATGCATTTTTTAGTATTCTTATTATGTATTTATAGTGATTTTTCATTTTTAATTTTTAAATTTCAATTTTTATTTGTTGCCAATGGAGCTTTTTCTCCCCGGGCCTCTACTGAAAATGGAAATATATCCAGTTAGACTAGCCCGGTTAACAAATGTAAAATAAAAAATAAATAAAAAATAATTCTTCAGATTAAATATTATTTTGTAAAATTCCTGTCAGGAATTGTATTGAGGTAAGAGAGCTGAAATGAAGTGCAACTATCAGTTCAGCATCCTAGCCATGCCCCATTCATTCCGTCATCTTTTTGATATCCATGACAAGTAGCATCTGTGCGTTCTGCTTTTTTTAACTGATAAAGTAAGTCAAATTGTAAGAAGAAATCATAAAAATGATGTATAAACAAATAAATGAAATACCCTGAGCTATCCTTGTAAAAAAGGCAGTACTTCATAAAGTAATTATTCTGACGCACCAGACTTACGCAACCCGCTTATTGTATATCCCATCTAGTATGTCACACTAAGAAGCTAGCTTATGTTTGTGACTGCTCACAGTTGCAACTCAAGTTATATGCTATTTGGGAGAGATACAGAGTGCCTGCCTACAATTGAGTCCTTGAGTCCTTTTCATCAACTAATGTAATATCAGACGTAAAAATCTAAAAATCCATTAAAACTTCTCCTACCAAACAGATATGGAGGAAATCAGAAAAATAACAGAGGATGATTTGAAATAAGGTCAGCCTACATCTTTTTTTAATGTAAGGGCTACCTTTAAGTTTTTTATAGTATTGGGATTTCACTTACAACTTGACAAATATGAAGATAAGAAAACAGTCTTAAGAGCAGGATTCAATCTATCTTTTACAAGTAATCTTTGATGGCTTGAAGCTAAGTAAAGTACATACAGCTACTCTACCAGGATCACAGGAACAAAAGTTCATAGGTTCATAGGAGGTTACTAGGCTAGCAGTCCAAGTCAGTCCCAAGTAGCCTCAATTGTCCTTGGTTAGATGGATGTAATTGGCAGAGCAAGTCCATAATCAACACCGACTATCCCTGTCCATGAGGGATATGGCTTTCACCCCTAGGGTGAATTTGCTGTCCCCCATCCATTTGTCCAGTTTGCACTTGAATACGTTCAGTGAGGAGTTCTGCTTCACATGAACTGGAAGTTTATTCCAGAGTAGCAGCAATCTCTGGGAGATATATCTGTCTCTCCAGCATGTTCTTTTATGTCACGGGTTAGGTTAAGATTCCTAGAGTGAGTGACTCTTGTGCCATTTGACTTGTGGATGTGCAGCATTTCCATCAGGGCAGGGTCAGAGACTGCCCTGTAGGCCATGCACATATCACATCTCAGCAGCCTATACAATATATAGTACAGTGGCAGGGCTTTCAGTCTATCCATGTAAGTCATGGTTTGGAGGTCCTGTATTTTCTTGGTGAGAAACCTCTGTAGTCTCTCCAGCTGCTGCAGGTATCTGGTGAGGTACATGCAGAAGGGAGCTTTGTATTCAATTAATGGTCTGATGTGGGTTGAATACAGTGGAGTTATAACATCTTAGACCTAGATGCAATGCCCTTACTTATGAGGTGTGCAACATGGTTTTCCTTATCACTGGGGAATCTTGGTGGTCAAAGTTCAGATTGCTATTTACCTGTGTTCCCAGATCCCACACCACTGGGTTTGAACTTTGGGGGTGGTGCTGTCAATATTGTAACTAGCAGGAATTCCACTTTGCCAAAGGGGGATAATAATGCTCTTTTCTGTGTTTAGTTTTAGACAATAGCTTTGGCACCAGTCATTTGGCTGTATTAGCCCCTCCTGTAATTTCTTAACGTCATTGGATGACTCAATGATTGGACCCAACTTTCAATCATAAGCAAAATGTATAAGCCAAAGGCTGTCTAATGTAGCCTGGACTTCTGAGAAATAGATTCCAAACAGTACAAGGCCCAGCACAGATCCTTGTGGTATGCCACTGGTGACAGGTCTATTGGCAGAGGTGGAGTCACCAACTTTAACAGCATGTGCTCTGTCAGTGAGCCAAATGGCTACTCATCTAGTGATGTAAGGGTTAATCCCAAGCTGGGAGAGATTCTCAATGATTCCTGAGTGGGAGATTGTGTCAAAAACCTTGGCTAGGTCAAAACAGACAGTATACAGACTTTCTCGAAGAAGTGTACTAGGATTTATAAGCATGATCTACCCTTAGGAAAGACAAATTAGGTTAGGTCTAGAGTTTTAAAGTCACTTATGTCCTTATTGATAATGTCCATGATGATTCTTTCAATGGTCTTAAAGATGAGACTGGTTAGAATGATGGGTCTACAGTTCCTAGGGTCGGTTGCTGGCCCCCTTTGTGCAAGGGGATATCTGTTGCTGTTCACCACTCTGCTGGAACAAAGCCAGGTCTCAGGCTATGGTTAAAGAGAATGCCAAGTGGGTCTACTAGGTCTTGTTTTAGATTGCTTAATAAGCAACTTGGGATGTTATCTGATCCCACTGAGGCTGTGTTTTTGGCCTTGGAAAGTGCAGATATGACCTGATCGCTAGAGGGGTAGAGGACTGGTGACAGGTAAGCTTTGTGGCATGGCTAGTTCAGAGAAGGGGGTGAAGGTTGGCCAGATCTGTCAGCTAGCAGGCTGGCAATTTCCTCCAGTACAGTATGTGTGGTACTATCATAACGTAGTAAGCAACATAAACTCGGAACACTAAGACAACAAAAGCAGAAGTGGGTTCAGGTACAGCAGCCAACCTTAAGTTCATGAAGCACTTTATTCACATAAAAATGAAAAGTATATCCACATACATAAGGTAACAATCCATCCAAAAGTGTAAACAGTATTCCAACCACTTTCATCTTTGGTCAATCAGAGACTTTTTCAAGGATGAGTGGTACCATCTATGATGACCATCCACCTCTGGGCAAGTAATCAAGGAGCCTCAGTCCTCACCACTGGCACCTGCTGGGAATGTTCACTGGAAGGATAACAGGTACAACACAGTGTCACCTGATTCAGCTCTCTGCATAAAGCACAATCAAGCACATTTCCCTTAAGAGCACACAGGGAACACAGTCAGTCCGGGGCTGGTTTCTCTCCCTTTCTTCAGATCCCCAGTAAGACTTTCCACTGGTACAGCTATAGAGTTGAGTCCTTAGCCAGGGAACCCACCCAAGTCCTCCAATACTTTCTCAGTCCAACCAGTGCTCCATGTCCCTGTCCAAGTAGCTGAGACACACACTCTTTTGAGATTTGATTTGCACACACACACAAACACACACACACACACACACACACACACACACACACACACACACACACACACACACACACACACGCACACACGCACACACGCACACACACACACACACACACACACACACACACACACACACACCTGGGAAAGGATGACACAGGTTTACTAGCTATATTCCCTCTTGCCCAGATTATAAAGTAGTTATCATTGCCACCAGAACCCCTTGCCAGCTACTTTAAGGCCCTTAACAAAGGGTGTTCAATTTTACTGTGTAATATTAACACTAATACAAATGGTAGCTTGACCAAGAGCAAGGCTATTAGGATTGGCCCGCACACTGTCACCAAATAAATACTCAAATACACTCAAAACTTAAATATCTCTGCAAAGATCAGCTACAATGAAAGGTTTAAATATATTTAATAATAAATAATAAAAGAACAAGATAATTCTAAATATCTATTCACAGTAACATCAAAGGTCAAAACCACAGAAAATATTTAAAATAACACCGAAGGACAGACACAGACAAATAAAGAAAAACAACACCTAAACTAAGCTTTGCTATATTCCTGACTGTATCACTATTCCCTACCTACTTAATAGAGCAAGGCAGATGATGTGGTGAATGGTCCTTTTTGTTGTCAGCTGAAGACAGAATACAGAATGCTCAGTCTCACTAAGAGACTTCTCAAAATAATATCTAAATATTACCTCTGAGATATCTTGTAGAATGACAACACTTTTGGTGATCTGGCTTGTAGTTCCCATGCAAATACCCCATTTCTGGAAACTACCTGTAAAAATACACACAAACAAGGACTTTTGCTCAGATCACTGGCAGGTGCTGGAAGTTATAAAACAATTGCATACCTCCACACTTTCTAGAGTAGTAATTATTCACCCCCAAAGACAATACAGAAAGCTTCCTAGTACAGACTTTCTGTCTCTGGCTGCATTGAAACCTGTGAGATAGCATCTTTATGGCATAGCCCACAAAGTGATTTAATTTCAGATGTATTTTAAAGTTTGCTGGACTGAGCTTAGCCTCCTGTTTCTTAGTTTCCTCTGTTAAAACATATACATTTAAACAGTTAAAATAGCGTATGTACATGGCTGTTCTTTCCAGTAGGGCACACTGTGGATACATTTCAAATACAAGCATGTTACAAATACCTTTTCAACACAAATGTCTGTACAAATCAGTTTGATATAATCATGACATAGAGTTGTAATACATTTATAACACAAGCATCTTGTATGAATCAGTTTTATTCACAAATGACATATAATCATTTACAAAATTACACCTAGCTGTGTTGGCAGTACCTCCTATTGTCATACCATCTACCACCAATTTAGCACATAGCTGGGCTTTCCCTTTTTAGATTTATACATAGTTAAATAATGCCTTATAGTTATACTTAGCTAGGGATGCTATTTTAGCTTCTTAGCTTTAGAGGACTTTACAGGATTCCTGATATACTTGTTCAAGCTGTGTTGGGAATTCTTCCTCTGCTGTCAGTTCTCCCTTGTTCTTAGACATAAATTGTTTCCTTTTGTTATATAACCTGTTTATACTTGAGGTCCAATAGGGTGGCTTGTTTTTTTTTTTTTGGGTGGACCTGGTTTTAATCCATTCAGGTGCAGCCAAGTCTATATAGACGCTTAAGTGTTTATACAGGATATTTGTGTACACCTCTGCATAGTAGTCATTCTTGTATGTGATTGTGAAAGGGGTATAAATCTTTTTATACCATCACTTAGTAGGCTGTAATTTGCTTTGGAAAAGTTTTTTTTAGTTATTTTGCTCCTGTGGTGGTGACAGGTCCAATAGTTACTTTGAGTAGCATTGATTTATGGTCCAACCTTACCAGGGAGGGCATCATACAGCAGAGGCAGTGCAGTGACCCCCACTGTTGGTGAGTACTATGTCTTGGACATTTGAGCCCTTTGTGGGGGTACAGTCCAGAGCATCTGTATTAACAAAGTCCAGGAACCTCTGGGTCAGGATTTTTGTGCTCATGTATGTCACCCAGTTGATGGAAGGACTAATGTGTTGGACTGTATGGTGAGTGACTCTAGTAAGTTCAGGAAGGTGGTGTGCTTTACTTGGTTCATGGTACCAGGCCTATAGTTAGCAGTGATGTGGCAGCATATTTTGCTGTTCAAGAGACTCATACTGTTTGACTAGCCTTGAGGTGTACTTGGCTTTAATGAAGATGGATTCACCTCCACCTTTGGTTCTTTCATGCTCATTTTGTTGTCTGATCATGTGGAAGGCATTGAAGCTTTGCATTTCTGGTGTGCTCTTTATGGCCTTGAACCATGTCTCAGTGACTGCACAGATGTCAACATCTTCTCAGGTGAGGAGTCCTTCCAGGGAGTGCAGTTTCATGTTTAGACTCCTAGCATTAAGCAGTAGAACCTTGAGTTTGTCGCGAGTTGATTTTGTTACATCGAACATTTTGTTGTTGTGACATTGCCTAAAAAAGACACTATGGGGAAAGCAAGCACCTTTGCCAGTATCCAAAAGCCCAGAGAAGACAGGTGCAGACCATCTCTGGCAAATCAGCGTGGCCTATCAGTCATGTCTTTCCAGGCTGAAAGATACTGAATCCACCTGGACTGATACCACAAGCTAAGCCAATTGCTGAAATCAATCATTTTTTGTTTGTATTGTGGCATTATCCTGAGTGAAGGTAGAATGCTGTTTAGGGCTAGGGTCGTATCTGCCTGGGACACATAATCTGAGAGTTAAGTCATGTCTCTCTTCATATAGTCCAGAAAGGTACATCTCAAGTCATTCACCCCAGCAGGTAAAGAAGGTACATCTCAATTCATTAATTCGAGCAGAGTTCCGCCCTAACCCAATTCAAGAATAACTTGGACAATTGGATGAGAAACTGGAAATTTATCCCTGGTTTAGCACCTATGTCTCTAATGCAAACAGGTAACCTGGAAATGGTTCATCTCCCAGGCCCTTGCTTACACTTATCAAGTGTATCAGAACTTGTCAGAGATTTGGGATGCATGGCTAGACGTAAAAATGCCCTTGTGGTCGTTAGCCTAGTAAATACCCATGAACCTATGATCATGGACTATGACAGAGTCATAACAGTATGTGTTGCTAAGTGATTTGAATGCATGAGTGATTTGATGGATCCTAGCACCTGACAGGTAGCTGACCGTGACCTTCTCCTTGTTCAGCCCCTTGAAAGGGACATCTGTGTGTTTCACTATGGAGTCACCTATGACCAGGACATCAGAAGCTGAGATGTTTTGTCTTAGGGACTTATTTGCTGAGACACTGGTGCATGTGTTACTATGTGTAGTGGTTTATATTTGCATAGCAGTGTGTGCAAGTTATTTGCATTTGGGAGGTCTCTGATCTTTTGGTAACACTCAAACATGAGGCTTAAATACAGGTAAAATTAAATACACTTTTAAGCTAATCTACCAACAGGAAAAAACACAATGAACCATCTTCTAGCAATCCTTAGCTCAGACAAAGGTGGATCCACACTCTTCTGCCACAAGGGTGCAGGGGAGCCCTTCTTATTGTAGTATTGGCTGGTTTAGTGCTCAAGTATATCAATAAAGGCTAGACTCAGCAGATCTGAATCTAGTGTACTCTATCCAGGTATCAGAACAGTGCAAATCAAGTGTAGAGAATGAACCAGTCACAAATAGTAAAGCAGTAAAAAAAACAGAAATGATGGGGCAATTGGATAAAATGCAATTAGAAAAGTGCAGAAGAATCACAAGGGTAAGTAAATAATAAAGTTTACTGTTAGTATAAGCTAGTTGTGCAGTAGTTATGTTTATCAACAGACCAATCACCAAATCACTGCTAAAAGGAACTGTATCAGTTGCCTAACAGATGATCATTAGGTTCTTAACAATTCAGTTGAAATTTGCAATGATTTCAATGTATATTTCTTGACTCTTTATAACCAGTCTTTTGCTTCAGATCAAATTCTTCTCCAGTTTTCAAAGCTCTGTGACACAAAGAGATGACATTCTGACAGCAATCCAGATGACCTGAGCTTACATAGTGACTTAAGTGTTGTAATAGCAGGGCTACATGAGAGATGTGACCCCTTGCTAGCATGCTGACCATAGCAAAGGATTTGGTAGCTACAGTTCAGTTGATCTGTTACTCTGGGGTGTTGACATGCAGCCATTGCCAGAAGCAAATCACCTGTCGGTGAGGGATGTTGACAGTGAAAAACATTGAGCAGCCTGCCTGCCCCTGTGGGAGTGGTTACTGACTTGAAACTGTAGTTTGATTGGTCATTTTGGGTCAATTCCAAAACTCCTTCATCTTCCTCTCTTAAAACCTGGTTGCCTCGTGGTTTTGGCATCTTTTCAGGCTTGTTGGCTGTTGGTAAAGCACCCACCAAGAGGAGAAAACGCTGAGAGAAGAAAGGAGCCACTTTTGAGATTTTAAGTATTTTTCCTCTGTTTATTTGCTAAGCTTTTCTGCATAGCTGCCTATTTTGAGCATTTTCTGGCTTGTTAAACTTGATTTCTGCATTAGTAACTGTATTTAGAGCACAACCTAGAGCTGTTTACTGAATTTCCTGTTTGCACTTATTTTTAAAATCGTTTTTTTCTCAAAACTTGCATTTTATCTGTCTTTGGCCTAGCACTCTTGTGTGGGGTCATTTACTGCACTGTTATAACTTGTTGATACTTGTGAACCTCTGCTATATCTGAAAAAAACAAAAACAATCTTGCTTTTTCCCACTTTTCTGAGATTTATAAAAGTTCAGTTACAGGCTTGCTGTTCTTGAACTGTTTGTAAGTTTCTTGGAGGCCATTTTTTGCTTGGGCTAAAGGGAAGTCTCTCTGTTGATCAGTGGCAGTGAAAAACATTGAGCAGCCTGCCTGCCCCTGTGGGAGTGGTTACTGACTTAAAACTGTAGTTTTATTGGCCATTTTTGGTCAATTCCAAAACTCCTTCATCTTCCTCTCTTAAAACCTGGTTGCCTCATGGTTTTGGCATCTTTTCAGGCTTGTTGGCTGTTGGTGAAGCACCCACCAAGAGGAGAAAATGCTGAGAGAAGAAAGGAGCCACTTTTGAGATTTTAAGTATTTTTCCTCTGTTTATTTGCTAAGTTTTTCTGCATAGCCTCCTATTTTGAGCATTTTCTGGCTTGTTAAACTTGATTTCTGCATTAGTAACTGTATTTAGAGCACAACCTAGAGCTGTTTACTGAATTTCCTGTTTGCACTTATTTTTAAAATCGTTTTTTTCTCAAAACTTGCATTTTATCTGTCTTTGGCCTAGCACTCTTGTGTGGGGTCATTTACTGCACTGTTATAACTTGTTGATACTTGTAAACCTCTGCTATCTCTGAAAAAAACAAAAAAAACAAATAAAATCTTGCTTTTTTCCCACTTTTCTGAGATTTACAAAAGTTCAGTTACAGGCTTGCTGTTCTTGAACTTGAACTGTTTGTAAGTTTCTTGGAGGCCATTTTTTGCCTGGGCTAAAGGGAAGTCTCTCTGTTGATCAGTGGCAGTGAAAAACATTGAGCAGCCTGCCTGCCCCTGTGGGAGTGGTTACTGACTTGAAACTGTAGTTTTATTGGCCATTTTGAGTCAATTCCAAACTCCTTCATCTTCCTCTCTTAAAACCCTCTTTTGCGCATTTTTGTGCATAGCGCAACAGCGGGCAGCGCCGCCTAATTGGGTTTAAACTATTCCTGGCTCCACAAAGTCTGCTCTTCACTTTTTCCCTTAGAACTGCTCTATCTCTCAATTTAAACACCATATTCTCATTTTAAGGCCCTTCACTGGTCCAATTAAGTAATCCTACAAGTTAGCAATATTAAACCATAAGCATTACTTACTCTTATACTCTCTACGATTACCCTGTCCTCTACTGGTCCGTCTTAAGTTCAGTTTCCCTATATTACACTAGCATGTCCAAAGGTCAGTCAATGGTTTCTTCTCCAGTCCAGCTGGTGAATCTGGGAATTTTTAGGCAATGTTACAACTGTCTCATGTACACGGACAACCCTCTCCTCCTCCAAACAGGTTCAAATATATGTGAGAGATGCAACTATTTAGCCAAACTGGAGGCTGAGCTCCCTCATCTCAAAAGTGGTGTCACCAGTCAGGAGGAGAAGGTAACCTCACACAACACAATTCCAGTATCACATAGTCCCACCACATCAGCGAACCAAACACATAAATACACAAAAACATACTCAGAGGCTCTAAATAAAAATCTACCTAAGCAACAGAGACCTCCAAAGCAGACATCCAAGCAAACGCTACCTCAAAACAAAACACGCACAACACATAGCCCACAAATGCAGTGTGCCAAGCAGCCACATCCCTTAAGGCTGAATAACACACCTGATACTCTTGTAATAGGTGACTCTATTGTCAGACACACTGACGTCCCGCTCACCAGGCTGAATAAAGAGAAAGTCACGGTGAGCTGCCTGTCGGGTGCTAGGATCCACCACATAACGCAAGCACTCAGGTCACTCCAAAGCAAATACAAATATGACTCAATCATTGTACATGCTGGTGTGAATGACCTGAGATGTACCTCCCTGGACTGCATGAAAAGAGACATAGAGCAGCTCTCTGATCATGTAACCCAGGCTGGTATGACCCTGACCATGAGCAACATCTTACCCTCACCTAGAATGATGCCACAGTACAAAGACAAAATGATCGATTTTAACAATTGGCTAAAATTTTGGTGTCATTCAAAGGGGATCCAGTGTCTGTCAGCCTGGGATGACATGCTCGACAAGCCACGTTGCTTCGCTAGGGACAACTTGCACCAGTCATCACTTGGCTTTTGGATATTGGCAAAGGCTCTTGCCACCCCCATAGTGCCTTTTTTAGGCAAGGTTCAAAAGTCAAACCCACCCCCATAGACAGCACAAGGAACAAGAAACTAAGGGTAATGCTGCTAAACTCCAGATGTCTTAACCTCAAGATGCACGCACTCGAAGCTCTCCTCAGTATGGAGAACATCGATATCTGTGCAGTGACAGAAACCTGCTTCAAGGCTCCAGAGAGCACCCCAGCACTACCAGGCTATACCTCATATCATGCTTTTCAGCCCCAAAACCCAGACCAAACCACAAAAGGAGGGGGAGTTTCCATATTTATCAAGGAAATCCACACCTCCAGGTTAGTGGCATTGCACAAAGTATCGGAGACCATCCATGTGCAACTAACAGTGGGCAAGACTGCTTTTCAGTTTATAGCATCCTACAGACCACCCTCTCAAAGTCAGGAATCCCACTCGGCTTTCCTGAAAACATTGGAAAACATGAAGATCTCTCCGAACACCATTATATTGGGCGACTTCAACTACCCAAACATTGACTGAGAGCACTACTCAAGCCCAAGCACCTTAGCCCAAAGGTTCCTGGAAATTATAAACTCAAATGCTATGGAACAACTAGTCACCACTCCCACAAGAGGGGACAACATACTAGACCTGATCATTACCAACATGGGGACTCTATGCTCCACACCAGAAGTATACCCTCATTGGTAAGATCAGACCATAAATTCATTTCACTGGATGTCCACATCCCGAACCCACCCCCAGCCCAGAAAACCACAGTGAAAAACTTCTCAAAAGTGAACTTCTCACTTCTCAAAACCGAAGTGGAATCCTTCAGGGCCCCAGGGCCAGTGGAAACTACGGACCAAACTGCAGAATCCTATATAAATGCATTCTACGGACATCTCCAGGAATGCATGGATCATGCTATCCCAAACAAAACCAAGACCCAATCATCCAAAGGCAGGCGTCCAGTCTGGTGGACCCCTGCCATAAATAAACTGTACCACAGAAGGAGGAAGCTACTTCATGATAGAGCAAAATCCCTAATAGGGAAGGCATCTCTGATCAGTACTAGCAAAAAATTACGATCCCTCATAAAATCCTCCAAGGCCAGCTTCGAGAGAAAACTTGCACAGGACACCAAAGACAATCATACGGCTTTTTTCAGTTATGTTAGGAACCTGGGATGCAACTCCCAGACTTGGTCTGAGTTGATTATAAACGACAAAAAATACACTGAACCCACAGACATCGCCAATATCCTGGCAGACAGGTTCAGTGCAAACTTCTCCCCCCCCTCCCCCCCAAAAGAGCAAGTATCTATCCCGGCAGAGGGCTGCCTCCCAAACATCTCTGATGCTCAGGTGAAGGCTGCTCTCTCCAAAGCAAAAAACACTGCTTCCATGGGACCAGATGGCGTCCCAGGTTGCGTCCTACATGAACTCCAAGAGGAACTAATCCCTCAAATAAAACAGCTATACAATCTCAGCCTCACCACAGGATATGTGCCCACAGAATGGCGTACAGCAACAGTGGTCCCACTCCACAAAGGTGGAGCCTCTACGGACCCTGGGAACTATCGCCCCATAAGCCTGACTAGCTTAATCTGCAAGGCTATGGAGAGGATCATCATGGAGCTCATAAACAAAGACATTGGGGACCTACAGATACTAGATCCTACCCAGTTCGGCTTTGTCAAGGACAGATCCTGTCTTTTGAACCTGGTTGACTTCTTTGAAACAGTCACCAAAGCCATAGATGAAGGGAAGGTAGTCCACACAGCCTATCTGGACCTTGCAAAGGGATTTGACACAATACCACACTCGGGCATCATAGATAAGCTATCCAGCTTAAATATAAACCCCTATGTCACAAGATGGGTCGCAAACTGGCTCAAAGACAGAACCCACAGAGTGAGAGTTGTTGGAGCCATGTCAGACTCGAAACCGGTCACAAGTGGCGTCCCACAGGGTTCTGTCCTGGGACCACTCTTGTTCGGTATATACTTTTCTGAGGTGCAGGCAAACGTGGAAAGACTATGGCTCACCAAGTTCGCAGATGACTGCAAACTGGGCACCATAATCAACTCTCCAGCTGACACAAACATTCTTCAAAAAGGTCTCACAGAGACAGATAACTGGTGCCAGTGCCATGGTTTAAAGCTAAATGCCAAAAAATGTATAGTCATACCCTTTGGCAAAAACAATGTGCCCACAAATTACCACATAGGCGGAAACCCATTAAGTACAGAGAAAGTTATTAGGGAACTGGGGACCCAAGTTGATAGCAATCTCTCCTTTGAAAACCACATTGCCAAAGTGGTTAGAAAGACCTTCTACATAGCCCACCTCATCACAAAGGGTTTCACATCTAGATCAAGAGAGGTAATCGTGCCCCTTTATTCATCCCTCATCAGGCCCATCATAGAATACAATGCCCCTTTTGGGATGGACCTTACCCGACACCTGCAGCAATTAGAAAGACCCCAAAAGTATCTCAGCAAGAGGATCAAGGGTCTCAAATAGATGCCATATGCTAATTGGTTAAAAAAAACTCCAGCTCTATTCAGTTGCCTACCGCCTACTTCGAGGCGATCTATGCCTGACATACAAAGCTATGTCAAATCCAGAATTAATGGACATGCTCCACCTCAGTAAATCTAAATCCCTTAGAGCCACACGCTTGAGGGACTTGAACCTCAGCACAGAAATAAATAGAACTTGCTGGAGGGACAGGTTCATAACCCAGAGGCTCCCTTCGCTTGGGAATAGAATTCCAGTTCATGTGAGGCAGAGCACCTCACTGAATCTCTTCAAGAAGAATCTCAATAGGTGGATGGAGGATCGTAGGTTTGTCCCAGGGATTACTCCCGTGTCACTATTAGACAGAGGCACAGTAAACTAAACCTTAAAAAGGGCACAGTATACTCAAATCAAGGGGTGGCATAAGCCATACAGAATCGGGCTAGGCTTATAATTGCCCCAGGGCAGATAGCCTAGTATGAACCTATGAACCTATGAACCTATGAAATGCAGGCCAGTGACTATAGCCCTTACAGGATGCATATGTGGGACTATTACACTCCTATGGAAAGGTATTGATGTCTCCTACAGTAATGCAGGTGTTCATGTAGCCAATGTGTTCAGATGTCATGGAAACACAGAAGCTCCTCAGTTTCTACCTAGATGATGACTGTGCCTAAGCTAGGTCTCATCCAGTAAGGGAACAAGTTGGGGCTGGTGGATTACACATGTGTGGGAAATGCAAGGGCACTGGGGGTCTCTTCCTACTTGGTAATCAATGGACAGACAAGGCAGAAGCTCAGTGGTTAACAAGCATGTGGGGGAATAAACAAGATATAGAAAAAACAGTTTTCTATAGTTTTTGAGAATGTTGTTGTTGTTTGTCTTTCAGCTTTTCCCAGTTAGGGGTCGCCACAGCGGAACTCCGGTCCGCTAATGATTGGCAGTTGTTTTATTATGGTGTTGAGTTGCCAGCCCGATGCCAAACCTTCAACAAAGGCACGCCCATTCAACGCATGTCTTTTGAATGTCCACTCAACCACGGGGAGGACATGCAGACTCCACACAGAAGGCACTCCCAACCCAAGCCGAGAATCGAACGGGAGAACCTCTTGCTGTGAGGCAACAACCCTACTGCTGCACCACTGTGGAAGTCTCTATAGTTTTTGAGAATATTGCATTAAAAAGGTACAATTCCCTGAAGCCATACTGACCAATGACCAAGTCTACAATACTACAGACAAATTAAACGCCACAATGGCTTCTGATCCAAGTATGCTCTGCACAGCATTCCATTAATGTTGGACCCTGCAATATCCTTTCATTTCACTGACTTCAGGCCCATTTTATTCCTAAAAATGGAGTATAAGGTCATGGAAATTGCAGTAAATGAATGGATGATTCAAAAATTGTCCCCCTGACAATATGTTTTTCACGTATCTTCACATCCTGCAGAGCTTAATACTTACCAGCAAACAGACTTTAAATATTAACATATACAATAATACTATTCAAAGTATAGAACTGATTTTGCTTGAGGTGCATGAATAGATAGCATGTGAGACAGTTAAAATGAATTTTATATATGCCACATTAGAGCTTTTCCAGTATCTTTTTAATTTAACTTGATTAAACTGATGCATAATACTGAGGCATATATGTATGTTAGTCATATTGTTTCTTCAAAATTTCAGTAATCAAATGCAGTGAATCAAGACTGTCTTGTGGCCCTGTCAAATAATCATTCTAACTATAGGGACAGGCCCCAACTGTCAAAGGTTTTCCACTTACAATTATTTTATTATTGCAGACAATTAATTTTTAGTTATATTACAATTTTAATTCATGCAGTCCTAGACTTGCCTCTCATATATAGCATTTATCAGAAAACATCCAGTATTATTTACCTTACAAAATTAAAACCCAATAAACAAATTAAAATCAATAAACATTTGGGATGATAGTACATAGGTATCTCAATAAAGCTTCCCTAATTAATTCTGCTAATATTAATGAACACCTGAGGTCTTTGTCAGATACTGCAACTCTATCTAATGTCATTAAAGTCTCAGATAAATGTAATAAAGATGGCATTTTTTTTTACCAAAATGGATATATATATTTTTTTGCATTGAGTGATGTCATTCTATTCTAATCGGAGGTTATGAATAAGTTGCTGAGAATATGTGAAGTTTCATGTCAGGGTTCTAGTCTTGTGCTCCCTAGGTCAGATTGTTTCTTTGCATTGATCAATTGCATACAAAGCTTTCTGATCTAAAGCTCTATGTAGCATCTTAATTAATAGTCTACACCAGAGACTGGAATAGGTTCTCCATCTTAGGTCTGACAAATAAATATTATTTCTATTATTTTATTTATTTATTTTGTTTGTATGGCATATGCTTCAGAAAAAGAAAAAGAAAAAAAGAAAAGAAAGAAGTCATACACGGCCAAACCCACATCTATAACATACTGACTCAAGCAATATCACAACTTGAAAAGGTTGATATTATTCCTCAGTACAGCAAGTAGTGAAGTCTGAGACATCACATTCTAGTCAGAGCAGTGGTGGAATGTACTAGATCCTAAAAGTGAGCATAGTAAATTTTAATTCAGTTTTTACTCACTCAGTTTATGCATATATAGCAAGATACAGATAGAGATAAAGATATCTGTCTATATCGCTATTTCTAACTATAGCTATATCAAGATATATATTACTTATGCAGCACAGTTATACCAAGCTAATGTTACAATTTTATGATTACTAAGCTTTATTAAACATATGAAGCCAATATTCATATCGATAATACAATTATACGCTATATTTAGCTATTGCTGCTTTTTGGAATCATTATTATACAACAAAGTATATATTTATAGCACTAAATTCATCTCATGACTTAAGTGAGAAACAGTCGGCTGTTTATATATAAGGAAGATTTTTTTTATTGTGAAGTTTTCTTTTTAGTAGATATGCTGATAAGTCCGGACATATTTGAGAAGTGAGACAGAAACTCATTTGTTGCTAGCCTTGTATGGCTGAGAGCTTCATTTATTACTCTGACCTGGAATGAGCTCGGTGATGGTTTTCCTGACTGATGTGCTTGGGAATGGCATACTCTTAGAGATTACAGGCTAGTGGCTGATGGTGGGTAGATGGAGAAGAGATTTGTTTCTCCACCACATTAGTCTGTATGTGACCACTGACTGATGTATAAAACATGTTGAAATTATCCTTTATTTTTGGCTGTAGCACAGGAAATTAGCTACGTACCAGTCACATAGCTGACAGCGTGGCTGCACATGAGATCGTGGAGGATTTGAACATCTGCTTAGGCATTATGTTTTCTGCTATATTTTATTTACTATTTATTTATTTATTTATTTAGTTTGTTTATTTATTTATTACTTTTGTTTATGAGCAAAGTATGACTGGGCTGGATACCCTTTTCCATTAGATGCATGGGGAGAAAAGCTTCACAAGTAACAATATATGTATCAAAGCTCCATAGAAAGCAGTTTATGCAGTACGTACACCATTATAAAGAAAATAATAATCAAGACAGACATTTTAGTAAGCAAGGCATTATACAGGAAATAATAATTGTTGCAGACGTTTAAAGAGAATGCCTTAAAGTAATATGACATTGCTGTAGAAACACTAGTACAAAAATAATACGCGCACATAAATGCAAATATTTCAAGCATAGGTATTATATTACAAGCATGGGCAGGAATGCCCTTCTAGGCTGGCAAAATACCAAAACAGTCATTCCCATAATAAGTGTCCAAGCTGTTCTTAAAAATATCTAAAGTAGTGTTGCTTTAATGTAAGTCTGTTCCATGCATTAGCTAATCTCTTAGAGAATAAATTAGCACACTTCTCGTTCTTATAGAATTTTCTGCATATATTGTTTGATGATTCTGTACTACCTTTTGATAAACCCAAACATTCCCAGAGATAGTTGTCTCTAAATGCTCTATATATCTGAATAAGATCTTCTCTTAAAAAAAAAAAATGAAATTGATGAAATTGAATGAAAAAAATTAAATGAATTTATTAACCTAAAATGTTTCTTGAAACATCGTAACTTATGTGTTAAAAATAAGGCTGAAGTAGCTTCTCTTTTTATTTGATGTATTTTGTCTTTAAGTTTTTAATTGTAATTAACTTCATCTAGCTTGTAATTATATTTAATTGATTTATTGCCTTATTAGTCAGTGTATTTAAGATTTGTTTTTTTACTGTGGAATTATTCTGAAGAAGTCATTTGATGAAAGCGGACAAATAAAATTTCTGGTACGCTATTTTTGGATTTTGCTGTCTTCAATTTGTTACCTCTGCTTGCACCTTTGGATTTACTTGGTTTGACTTGGCTTTCTTTTTGGAAAGAAATAATCTCATCTGATGAAACTTCATCAGCTAAATTAATGACCATATTCTGCTCATACAATAAAAGTAGACAATAAATTAATTACACTAATAACTTGTGATATATCAGTTATTTATCACATTGAATATAACTGCCATCTTTGCTAGTTAACTTATGTGTTTTTTATTTTGTTCACATGTTTGCAGATGGGATACTAAAGTATCCTTGAATTAAGCAAAATGTTGTCCCACAGATATCAATTTGCACTCTGTGGCTTATGTCGCTTATGCTTGAGCATCTATTTTTTTTTGTTTTGTTTTTTCTTTCACCATTTCTTGGAAGATGTACCCACTTGAGTCTACAGACTAATTGGAGCCTTATAAAAGTATATACCATGTAACATCTCGTACCATCTTCTGGCAAAAGGCATGAATTAAAGATCTATAACCATGAATGTGCACTTTCCTGCTATCTCTGCAGCCAGCTTGGTGGATTTGGGTATCCTGAATCATTGTAGCAATGACTCATGCTTACTGATAACCCCCTAATTCTAAAGCAAACTGAAACAGTATGTGAGAGATATAATTACAAAATGTCACTGGAGGCAAGGCTATCACTTACCAAAGCAAACAACACTAAACAGGCTGTCAGTAACGCACACACTACACCCACTACACATAGTATGGACCAGACACATAGACTCATATATGCTGATGCTCTTAAATGTAATCTTCCAGAACCTTAAAGGCTTCCCAGATATATCAAAGAAAACAAGTATCCTCATCAACCTGTAGAACACTCTGCTAAGACAACACACACCAAGACAAATACAGCATCATCAGAAGGTGTCTCAGCTTCTAAACCCATGACAAACTTCCACACAACACAACACAATATTTTAGCCCTATGAGATTCTATTGTGAGACACACAGATGTCCCACTCACTAGAATGAGCAAGGAGAGAGTCACAGTTAACTCCCTGTCAGGGGTCAGGATCTACCAGATCTCAGATGTACTCAAGTCTCTACACCACAAGTACCAGTATGTGTCCATTATATGAGTCCATCATAGTCCAGGTTGGTGTAAATGACCTGGGACTAACGTCCATGGACTATATGAAGAGAGCCACGACAGAGCTCTCAGACTATACAATGTAGGCTGGTATGAGCCTACGATTGAGCAGCATTCGACCTTCAACAAGGATGATGCTGCAGTAACAACAGAAGATAATTGACTTTAATAATTGGCTTAGTTTTTTGGTCTGACTCCAAGGGGATACAATATTTGCCTAGGAGGATATGCCAGACAGACCACACTGTTTTGCCAATGATGGTCTGCACCTGTTCCCACTAGATTTTGAATATTGGCTAAAATCTTGTCCACCCGCATAGTGAATTTTTTAGGTGGTGTCAGCCTGATACACCTATAAACATAACTAAACTGACTCAAAGTAATCTAAAGGTGTTACTGCTTAATGCCAGGAGTCTAAACAGGAAACTCCATTCCCTGTAAGCTCTATTGGACAATCTAGACATGAGGCTCTTAAATGCGATCTTTGAAATCCTCAAAGGCCTCCCAGATGTATCACATAATAAATTTAGTTCAAAACCACAGAGTGTAATATTGCAGTGTAAGGCTTTAATGTCTTCCATTCATTTAGACCAGCTGCTCACAGGTAGGGTCTAAATATGGTGGTGTCTCAATTTACATCAAACAAAAATGTACCTCAAGGCTGTCAAGCATTATGACACACTCGAGGTTCTCCATGTCCAGCTTACTATAAGTAGAGTCCCATATCATATTCTTGCAAGCTCTAGTTGCCCCCCTCCCACAATGACCATGGAAGCCCATACCACATACTTGAACAAACTGGAGATACAACCCAATACAATATTCTTGGGCAAATCTATCTACCCTCACAATAAATGGGAATCAAACATGACCTCAACCATGAAGGCCAAGACATTCGCAGACTTTGTTAACACAAACATCCTGCAACAGATAGTTTGCACGCCCACTAGGGGTGCAAGTATGCTTGACCAGTTCCTCGCAAACATGGAGGAACAATGCACTCTACCCATGTTTAAAGTCCACATAGATCAGGTCATACCACAAAGGCATCGTCTTTGAAATAAATAGTAAGCCCTGGACCTCAGCTAAAGCTGGAACATATAAAAAGTATTTCAAGGCTAACTACTTTTTAATAAGTGACAGTCTAGCAAAATTGAAAGCCCCCCCCCAAACCCTGCCTATGTGGAATTGTTCATTAAAACTCTGTACAATCATGTAAATAGCTGCATAGATGCAGCTATATCTGCCCCAAATAAACATAGGATGACCGCCAAAAACAAACCATCCCGGTGGAATCCCAGAATAAATAGATTTTATAATAAGATAAAGAAATTCATGTCCAAAAATAGGAAGAGCTTTGTCCAGAAAGGTAAAAACTCCCTCATCAATATGAACAAGGAACTCAGGGGACTAATCAAGTCCACCAAAGCCAAATTTGAGATAAAAATAGCATCACAAGTAAAAGACAATCATAAGGTTTTCTTTATCTATGTCTGCAATGCTAAAGACAACACCCAGCAGTGTGACATTCTAATAATAAATGGAACCACATATACAGAGCCAGAGGATATAGCTCCAATGTTTCCCCCCATCACCCCCAGTCGACCCCCAGGAAATACCTACATACATCATTTCTTCACCAACTGCCACTAGGGAGTAGGTTCTCTAAGACCAAGAATAATTTTTGATGGGCCCTGATAGCATGTCAAGATACCTCCTGAATAGCATGGAACAATGACCTGTCAGGCCCATTAGAATATCTATTTAACTTTAACCTCCAGGTAGCTTTTATGAAAAATTAATGGAAGACTGCAACAGTTATCCCTTTATATAAGGAGAAGCCTTGCACAGGGTCAGGAAACTACAGATTCATAAGGATGACTAGTCTAGTATGCAAGGCCATGGAAAAAAAATTATCATGGATCTGATAAACAATGACATAGGAAACCTACAAACATTGGAATCTACCCAGGCTGGTTTTATCAAAGGAAGGTCATGCCTCCTTAACCTGGTGGACATCTTTGATAAGGTTACTAAAGTTATGGATAAAAGCAAAACAGTACTCACTGCCTAATTCAATCCTGCCAAGGTGTTTGATACAGTACCTCCCTTGGCATTGTAGATAAATTTACAAAATTGGGCATAAACACATATGTCACCTGATAGATAGCCAGAATACTCAGTGATATGACACAAGAAGTTAGTATAGAGGAATTCACCTCCACAAAGAGGCAAGTCACTAGAAGAGTCCCATGGGGACTCCCCTTTTTTCTATCTACTTCTCTGAAGTCAAGGCAAATATCAAGAACCTCTCACTGTACTTGGTTCTCTTAAAACCGATCATTGAGTTCATTACATCCTTCAGCATATACCTAAACAGGCACCTAAACAGGCACTAGCAACAGCTTGAGAGATCACAGTGGTCTTTCAGAAACAGAAAACAGGGAGTAAACAAGAAGCACTATGCAAACCATCCCAAATCCCATTATTTGTACTCAGTCTCCTACAGACTGCTGTACAGCGATTCATGCCGAACCTATATGGCATCCTCTTGTCCCACGTTGATGGAATTGTAGCACATCCATAAATCAAACATAATCTGAAATACCAGTTCTATGGACCTAAACCTTGTCTACGTTGAAAACAATGGTCAAACATTCTTTGGAACAGGTTTGAAGCAAAGCTCATCCCTAACCCTATTCAAATTTAACTTGGACCAATGCTTGGCAAATCACAAATTTACCCCAATTTCTCACCTATATCCTTTATGGACAGAGGCAGCCCATGAATACTTGATTTGTATAAGTGTATATTATAAGCAAAAAATTTATTGGGGTATTGACAAGTCAGCAATATTTTTTTAATAAATTTGGGAGAATCTTGGCTAGGCTTTAAAATACTCTTAGGCTGATAGCCTATTAAATACACATGAACTATCTCAGCTTATCTTCTACAAGAGTAGAAAAATAAAGTCCTTTCAGTCCACTGTCTTATGGTTTCTGGCACTTTCCTAGTATCATTTTAAGTGCCTGTATAAGAGCAAATATGGAGATTCCTGACAACTAACCAAATGAACAACAGATATGCATGTATTACAAACTGCTTATTAAGGTATCACATAAACTGAAAACCCTAATTAACAGACTAGCAGAACACCTTGACTACAACAAAAAAACCTCAAGCATTCCTGCCCCCACACATGGTCTGTACTAAATATTTACTAACTCCCAGTCTATACAGATACATAAAAAGGGACAGAGTATGTATTGCATTAAGCTGTCTTTTCCTCCTACTCCACACTTGCTCTTTCAATACAACATCATTCCAGCTGGCCAGTTTTAAGAAACAGATGCACTGCTTACTGACTGGAGTGCTCACTCACCACTGTACTCTTCTCTTATCAGGAGTGTCATTCAATACAATGCCCCCTTTACTATGTACAAATCCAAGCATTTTGTTCGAATGGAAAGGCCTCAAAGATTTCTATCCAAGAAAATTAAATCTTTCGACTACCCTTTTAGATTTGCATGACTCTCCGTTTACTCAGTAACCGAGTAGTTGCTGCGAGGTGACCTGTGTCATGCTTTTTCTGTCATGAATGACAGTTCTATTTGGACTTCTGTTTCTTTGCAAAACCAGTAACTCTACAAACACCTATACTAAGGATTTAAATCTACTCCAACAAATAAACAAGACCCATTGGAGGGATAGGGGCCTAACTAAATGTACTCCTAGCCTATGGAATAAGTTATGACTACAGATCAGACAAAGTACTATTTTATCTTTAATTCTAGTCTTGATGGCTGTTTGGGTAGGCAGACATTTTCACCAGGGTTATAATGTACAGAGGAGCTCAGTATGAGAGATGACCACTACTAATTGCTTGAAAAGGGTCTGCTTAAAGATGCCTATGGCTGGGCACCCCATGGTCCCCATGATTGCTTGCCTATTATGTTCCTAAATCTTTTAGAAGATTGCTTGCCTATTATGTTCCTATATCTTTTAGAAAAAAATAAGATATATATGTATAGATAGATAGATAGATAGATAGATAGATAGATAGATAGATAGATAGATAGATATGATAAAAGTCATTGTATACAACTATGCAGCTGAGGATATGTGAACAGTATTCAGACTTTTTTTTTAAGAGAAAATATGGTATTTAAGAGAAAACACCTTGTATTCTGCTGAGTGGTAAGGAGTTTGTGCACAGTAGTCAGTTTTCTTTTTTAACAGAAAACGTTGTTTAAAAATACTGCATTCATCTTAGTTATGGAGGTAGACCTATATCCTTTATTAGTGTGAATGGAGCAAAGGGAAGAAATTATGTGAGGAAGTTTTTATTCACTTCTGTGACATTAGATAATATTGAAATGAGCATTCCTGTTACATTTACTGAGTTTGTTTTAGCATATATTTTTGTTGTTGTTTAAAAATAAGTCTCAGCAATGCAGTGGCGTTGCAATGTCTGCAGTTTTAGTGCCAGTATTGGTCAGTACATTGATGGCTGCCTGAAAGAATTCTGTTGTGTCTAACTGTGATAAATTTAAAAAAGTGTTGCTTTATGCACATTACACAGATGATTTGTTCATGATTAAGTGAGGTTCTGTTGAAGAACTTGAACTATTTCTTAATGCACTATGTTTTTGTCACCTGCTTCCACATTTTCTAAGGATATTGTTTCTTTCTTAGATGCCATGATTAAAATTGGAGGCAATCTATATTCATTGGCTATTTGCTGGAAAATACTTATGTTGCCAATTCACATTTTAACAGTTTTCATCATACATGTGTTAAGAAGAGTATTGTTAAGAAATGTATTTCAAGTGTTCAGAAATAATGTTGTTTTATGTAGAGAGGAACTTTTTTTAACAATGCTTATTAATAGTACTCAAGAAGGAATTATGAAAGAAAGTGATTGCAAACAGATTTTAACAATAGACACTAATTTTCATCCCTCTGAGACTGTATCAAGTGACAAAATAACATTTTTCAATATGCTTAATAGTTTAGGCAACCACACTATTAAAGGTTCAGTTATTAGTCACTGAAAATATATTATAGGCAATGCTGATCTTGTTAAGGTAATCAGAAATACAGTTTCATTTGTTAATCAAAAAGTGACCAGTTTGAAACAAATGTTTGAATTTTCAGATTGTCAGAATGTTTTTAACAACAAAATGGACATGCTTAAATTCTGTACAGGTAAACAATGGGGATTAATTTCTGAAGGTCCATTTACATTTTTAATAAGTCTTTTTATATACAAATTTTTAAATATCTCCCTTATTATAAAATCCATCTATCTATCTATCTATCTATCTATCTATCTATCTATCTATCTATCTATCTATCTTTCACATATAACCCTTGTGACTGTTACTTTTAATTGAAACTGTTTGCAAATGATGTAACTGATATCAAGAATGTCTGAGTGATAGAACTGTTGCTCCTGAATGAAATTGACTGTAAATGAAGAAACATTGCAAATGACTTTCATTATATTGATTTAATGGAGCTTTTTTCCTGGGCATCTGTTAAAAAAGGGTACTGAGAAGTATGACTTTCCTGGTATACAAATGGCGGCACCATGATAGAGCAGTTAATGTCACATCACATCAAGAGGTTCTCCAGTTTAATTCTCGGCTGGGGTGCCTTCTGTACAGAGTCTGCACTTGGCTGGGGTGCTTTCTGTGTGGAGCCTGAATGTCCTTCATGCTTTCACGTGACTTTCCTCCAGGTACTCCAGTTTCCTACCACATTCCAGAGACATGTGTCTGGAGTGTTTCTCCCCGGGTCTTCACTGAAAATAAGGTCTGTCCTAGTCAGACTTTCCTGGTCAACAAATGTTAAATAAATAAATAAAATATATGTTAATAAATAAATAATTTGGTGCTGATCACATTGCAAATTGCATTGGATGTAGATGTTTTTACATCAACAAAACTATCATGACAGTAAATTAAATCATTTATGAACACATCAATGACATTCAAAATAAAGATGAGAACAATTCTCTCTACAGGCATGTTTCAAAACTAGTTTTATCACTTCCTTCAACATCAATTCCACTGACATCTGACTTATCCTGTTTAAGAACTGGCAGTTTATTATAAATAATGGACAACTTGCGGATAAATTAGGTGTTGCCCCTAATATTGTTTATAGGAGGGGATGCAACATTAAAATGTTATTAGAAAGAAATTCTGATGTTGATGTGACTTTTAAACACAAAGGTATGTTTCAGTGTGGTGCTTGCAACTGGTGTAAATACGTAAAAGCTGCTAAAACTTTTACCATTGGAAATAGAAAATTTCATATTCAACATAAACTTAATTGTGAGTCAAAATCAATAATATATTTAGCAAATTGTAACTGTTGTACGGCATTTTATATAGGCAAGACTGACCGAAGGTTACGTGACAGACTCTACGAACATCAATATGCTATAAAGAAAAACAAGTCTGATAATGCATTAGCTAAACACATACTTAAATGTCCTGGCCATAGTTTTCACTTTTTAGCCATCAACCAAGTCTTGCCTTCAATTAGAGGTGGTCCTGTTTCATTGTTATTAGAAAGTAGGGAACTGGAATGGCAATTAACTCTCAATTCCTTCAGCCCTCCAGGACTCAATGAAAATTGTAATATAGCATGTATTTTTAAATTGAGAAGTTACAAAATGTAGTTTATATGTAAAATATCAAGTTTGTGGTTACATTTTATATTAAGTTATGATTTTTTATATGCATTCTTGTACCGACAAGACCCATTTGATGTGTTGAGCTTTTTATAACTTTATCTTTAATTCTTAACTCTTAATTTTTAAACACTTGAAGTAGTTAATATGAAGTATTTTTTTTTCTATACTTTATATTTCAAACTTAATAATTTGAAGTAATGCGTATACAACTACCCCTTTTTTGTGCGTAAAAACACATATATAATTTCTGGGTAGTAGAGTATAGAATGTATTAGCAAACATAAACACTTTCACTTTTATCTATATTTATAATTTTTAAATATTTTTAAATACTTTTGCAATTGATTTTAAAGTTACAACGTTGTCTGTAGTAATATAAAGTAGGAAGATGCTTTCAATTTCTGAATGTTAACACTGCCTTTTTAAGGTAAAGAGTGACGCAGGTAGTGGGCGTTGTATAACAAGCATTTTAAAAATTGTGGTGCTTTTTTTTACTGCATCTCTGAAGAAGCTACTGTTTTACTAAGTGGCGAAAACGTTGGTTGTGTTTTGCCTGTTTAATAAACTTACGTTAAGACAAGAGGAGCTTGGATGTTCTTTGGCAGCTTGCTGTTTTTTCATAAATAAATAAATAAAATATATGTTAATAAATAATTTGGTGCTGATCACATTGCAATTTGCATTGGATGTAGATGTTTTTACATCAACAAAACTATCATGACAGTAAATTAAATCATTTATGAACACATCAATGACATTCAAAATAAAGATGAGAACAATTCTCTCTACAGGCATGTTTCTCATTGTTTGAGCTCTAAAGATATGTTCTGTTTTAGTCTCTGTGAAACTCAATATCAGCAATGATGACATTAACAATCTTTTGGGTACATGGAATTGAAATGGCAGCAGTTTTTAAATGCTACTTCTTTTTGAGGTTTGAATGACAGTATTAATATTAAATGTGCTTCATTGGATGCTTGGCTATTTGAAGTTTGCTGCATGTTTTATATTAAACATATTTAAGTGGTTTTAATACATATCTTTTAGTTCTAATGAATTTTCAGTATCTAAATAGATACAAACACACTTAATAATTAGTAAAATTCTACTAGTTTTTTTATTTTATTTTTTTCTCACTACCTTTAATTGCATCAGCACAATGTCTGTGCTGTTTTGTGTGTGTGTATGAAGGGCTTGGTATACATTAGCCATTTTATTTTTCTTCCAAATTATATTTTGTGATCAATTCCCCTTCGTTCTTACTTATTTTCCCATTCCTAATCTGCATCATCACATTGCTGTATGCTGGTGTCATCTTTATGATCATATTTACTAGGGGTGGAGTGTTGATTACTACTAGAGGTGCTTCCTTTCCCATCTGGGTTTATTTGCAGTTTGACTAACATTATTTATCTCATTAGCCCAGTCAATGATATATGCATCATCAGTTTTTTACTTGTCCTGGCCAAGCCAGCACTGCAGGTGCCCAGCATCGCGATAAAGGCAGAGAGATATATACAAAGATATATCTCATTACAAATCTGATAATCAAAAAAAATCTGATAATCAAAAAAATTATTAATAGATTTAGGACAGTGACATTTTTAAGATGTTTACTGAGTTTGTACGGCCCATAGATGGGAGCTGGGGGGGATAAGTGACCTTCCTATACCTGTGGGTGTTATGGTATGTATAACCCTCACTATATAACCCATATTATATAAAATAAGTTTTTATCTAGCCATCTGACATATTCTTTCTTCTTATTCTTATAATAGCCATGTATAATCACACTGTTTACATCAGTAATATTCTCAAAAAAAAGTTTCTTCACACAACTTCTTCCAAAGTTTCTCCATAGGTTCATAGGCAGGTACTAGGCTATTGACCCTGGGGCCTATACAAGCCCAGCCAAAAAGGTACCCTGGCTTTTGCCACCCAAGAAAATTATTTTCCTGTGCCACTGTCGAGCAGAGCCACAGAGGTGATCCCCGGGGTGAATTTCCTATTTCCCATCCAATCATCAAGATTTTTCTTGAAGAGTGCTAATGAGGAGCTTTGTTTGATATAGATAGGTAGTTTATTCTGGAGTATGGGAAGTCTCTGAGACAGGAATCTATCCCTCCATTCTTTTACATCTCAAAAACATCCTCTCTTGCCTCTTCCCACAAAGTTAACATACTCCTTCAACTTTCTTTTTGTATGGCATATTCACCTTTCTATGCAAATTTCTCCCCCCCCTCCCCCCCAAAAGGAGAGATATCTATACCAGCGGATTGTAGCCCCCCAAACATCTCAAATGCTCAGGTGAAAACTGCTCTCTCCAAGGCGAAAAACACAGCATCTATTGGACCAGATGGTGTCCCCGGTTGTGTGCTCCATGAACTCAATGAGGAATTAAACCCGCAGTTAGGGTAGCTGTTTAATCTTAGCCTCACCTCAGGATACATACCCAAGGAGTGGCGTACGGCAACTGTGGTCCCACTTCACAAAGGCGGTGCCTCTACTGACCCTGGAAATTACCGCCCCATCAGCTTAACAAGCCTGGTCTGCAAAGCTATGGAGAGGATCATAATGGAACTCATAAATAAAGACATAGGGGGCTTACAGACATTGGATCAAACCCAGTTTGGCTTTGTCAAGGGCAGATCATGCCTTTTAAACTTGTTTGACTTTTTCAAAACAGTCACCAAGGCCATTGATGAGGGCAAGGCAGTCCACACAGCCTACCTTGACCTTGCAAAAGCTTTCGACACAATACCCCACTCGGGTATCATTGAAAAACTCACCAGCTTAAATGTAAACCCATACATCACAAGATGGGTTGCAAACTGGCTAAGTGACAGAACCCACAGGGTCAGAGTTGCTGCCGCCATGTCAGACTCCAAGCCGGTCACAAGTGGTGTCCCACAGGGCTCACTCCTGGGCCCCCTCTTGTTCGGCATCTACTTTTCAGAAGTACAGGCAAACACAGGAGGATTATGGCTGACAAAGTTTGCAGATGACTGCAAACTGGGCGCCATAGTTGAAAACACATCAGACACAGATATCCTTCAGAAGGGTCTCATAGAAACGGATAACTGGTGCCAGAGCCATGGCCTAAAGTTAAACGCCAAAAATGCATAGTCATACCCTTCGGGAAAAACAAGGTTACCCCTAGCTACCATATAGGTGGCAATCCACTAAGCACAGAAGAGGTTATCAGGGATCTGGGGGCCCAGGTTGACAGTAACCTTTCGTTTGACACTCACGTTGCCAAAGTAGTTAGGAAGACCTTCTACATTGCCCACCTGATCATGAAGGGATTCACATCTAGATCAAGGGAGGTCATTGTTCCCCCATACTCATCACTCATCAGACCAATGATTGAGTACAATGCCCCATTCGGAATGTATCTTACCCGACACCTGCAGCAATTGGAAAGGCCCCAAAAGTTCCTCACCAAAAGGATAAAGGGTCTCAAAAATATGTCTTATGCTGCCCGACTGAAGGAACTCCAGCTCTATTCAGTCACATACCATCTGCTCAGAGGTGATCTGTGCCTGACATACAAGGCCATGTCCAACCCGGAATTAATGAGCATGCTCCACCTCAAAAAATCTAAATCCATCAGAACTACAAGAGCAAGAGACTTAAACCTTAACACGGTTATAAATAGGACATGCTGGAGGGACAGATTCATCACCCAGAGACTCCCTATGCTGTGGAACAAAATCCCAGTACATGTGAGGCAGAGCACCTCACTGGCTTTGTTCAAGAGAAATCTTGACCAATGGATGGGAGATCGCAGGTTTACCCCAGGGATCACCTCAGTGTCACTGCTGGACAGAGGCACGGCAAAATAATGGGCATAGTATCCTTCAGACTTAAGGGGTGGTGAAAGCCACAAAACTTTGGGCTAGACTTATAAATGCCCTAGGGCAGATAGCCTAGTATGAACCTATGAACCTATGAACCTTTACTGGTAAATTATTTATTACTGGTCGCCATAGGAAATCCTGACACTCAATTATCTTGGTACACTACTTTTCCCTATACTTTAATGGCTTTAATCACTTCTTCTGGTAAATTTCCCTATGTAGTTAGATAATAATATTGTTTCATTGTATCGTTTTACCCCATCCATCTACCTTTCTATATATCATCAGTTTTTATTTTCTGTTTGTATATTTTCTTGATAATTTTTACTTTCTTCACTCACATATTCTTTTTCTCTTTGCATTATTGTCATTATTTCCCAGAATTTTAGTACTTGTATTTAAACATCCTCACTATTGCTTTCTCATTTTCATTTTGTGGGCTATGATGTTTGCAGATGACATTGTGATCTGTAGTGAGAGTAGGGAACAGGTGGAGGAGACCCTGGAGAGATGGAGATATGCTCTAGAGATAAGAGGAATGAAGGTCATCAGGACTAAGACAGAATATATTTGTGTGAATGAGAGGAAGGATAGAGGAATGGTGAGGATGCAAGGAGTAGAGGTGGTGAAGGTGGATGAGTTTAAATACTTGGGATCAATAGCTCAGAGTACTGATGAGTGTGAAAGAGAGGTGAAGAAGAGAGTACAGGCAGGATGGAGTGGGTGGAGAAGAGTGTCAGGAGAGTTTTGTGACAGACGGGTACCAGTAAGAGTGAAATGGAAGGTTTACAAGAGGGTAGTGAGACCAGCTATGTTATATGGGTTGGAGACAGTGGCATTGACAAAAAGGCAGGAGTTAGAGCTGGATCTGGCAGAGCTAAAGATGTTAAGATTTGCACTGGGTGTGACGGGGGTGGACAGGATTAGGAATAAGTATATCAGAGGGTCAGCCCAGGTTGGAAGGTTTGGAGACAAAGCCAGAGTGGCAAGATTATGTTGGTTTGGACATGTGCTGAGGAGGGATGCAGAATATATTGAGAAAAAGATGCTAAGGATGAAGCTGCCAGGTAACAGGAAAAGAGGGAGGCCTAAGATAAGGTTTATGGATCTGGTGAGAGAGGACAATGCAGGAGGTTGGTGTGACAGAGCAAGATACAGAGGACAGGAAGAAATGGAAACAGATGATCCACTGTGGCGACCCTAACGGGAACAGCTGAAAGAAGATGATGACTATTGCTTTCTCATTTTCTTTCTTTACCCATTTTTAATACTCTATACAAGTTTAAAGAATTGAATACACATCTGGATTTAGTAACCCCAATCCCACTAAAATCTTCACTCATGTACTACATGCCTCTTTTCACTAGGTTTAATCTTGAACCCCATATAAAGGAAAGCACAGATTTCATGATTTCCTTTCATATTTTTCTGGATTATATAAATGTTTGACATATATGCTATTTTCCCATTAATGCAGAATTCACCAAATAAACCTTTTTACTCACTGCTAATCTATACTTTCTCCATATTTCTTTTAATTCTTTTGTTAACACTACTCATTAAATCATAATTACTACATTTTCCGAAATTTTATTCTTAGCAAAGATACTTCATTACTTGAAAAAGTCACACCCCAAATTGTTATCGCATCACCCAAACCCTTACTTTAAACTTTAATTAAGGTTCTCCTATTTCCTTAAAACATCCATTCAGACAAACAAGCACTTCCCTTATCCATAGTTCATTCTTAGCAACTGCAGCTTTATTGTCTACATACGTCAAAGCAACCAGTATCAGCACCTCCTTTTGCATTACATATCTAACATCTTTCATTTTATAAGTGGCTTCACTCACTGTTGCATTCATCATCATTGAAAACAATATTCTACTCATTGTCCATCGTTGTCTTTTACACACTTCATACAAAGTTTTTGCTCAGCCACCCCTTCACTAATGCTCTCACCTTCAATTTCGCATGCACACTCTCCTAAGTCTATTACATATTCCATACTTTTCCATTACATTTCACAATGGATCATGCCCCACATTATGAAATGCCTTACTAATATCACCAACAATAAGTTTCATATCCTCCCTTTTGCTTATAACATCATCCACAATGTATCTTACAATCAATAACAGTTGTTGACTTTCCTTCCCTTTTATACCATATGTACTTTATTCCACAATATCCCTCATCCCTCTTTCCATTCTCCTCTGTAATATTCCCATAAAATGTATAATGCATGTAATTTACCGGACCTCAAACTTCCTATTGTGGGACCCCCCACACCCCCCACTAAATATATATTCCAACTCAGAAATCGCATTAAAGTGTCAAAAGGGCAAATAGCCCATTCTTCACTGTACCGCAATCTCAGAAAAAGCTCTTTGAGGTCCAGTACATTCGATATTATGAGCGTTCACAATTTGTGCTATTCACTCATATGATATTGACCCTATATATATATATATATATATATATATATATATATATATATATATATATATATATATATACATATCATAATACACTCCTGCATTATTCCCTAAACTGTCTACTGCATTTACATCCTGCTACTGAAAAAAACATTTTTGCACTTCTTTTTAAATTCAGTCCACCAATTAGACCAGTTTTTATTGACATCCCTCAAGGATGTATGACCTTTCCATAACTGGAATACTTCCTACTCTACAATTTCACTTCATAAGTTCTTATTTATTCTTTTTATTCCCTTTCATATTTTAATATATTCCATTTCTTCAGTCACCCTCGTCCTTATTGCTACATGGTCTGAAAAACCTGTCCTAGCTGTATAAACATCTGCTACCCCGAAGCTTTCTAATAATACAAAATAATCAATTTTAGATCCAAGTGTTCCCCTTCTAAAAATCCATTGACTATTGTTCCATACAAGTAACTTACTGCATCTTACCACTTCATGCATTTTTTACACCTTGTCCTTTCTTTTTACATCTTTCTCTTAAACCACAATTAAAATCCCCTGCAATTGTAATTTTCATATTAATTGCCACCTAGTCTAATATTTTTAATGAAACAAATGCCTAGATTAATTAAAGCCCACACTTCCCGCTAAGCCGGTTTGTATGAGGAGCTGCTACGAGCACACTATTTGGTATTCATTAAACAGCCCTACATATTGTGCCTGGCTGCAAAACAAATGTAAGTAGTAGAATATCCTAATGATGGAGAAAGTTTCCAAATCACATGATAATGCGGCAAACATCATGGTGGATCATGGACACCTACATGCTGTGCCCTCTTTAGCCCTGAATTCCAATACTGTTTGAAGTACAGCCATGAAGATTCTTAAAATATGTTAGGAGTTCTTGCTGCTATCTTTAATCTTTAATTTCAGCAGGCTTTAATACAATGTGATGCTGGTGGTCAGACCTTGGCCTAGAACGCGTAAAAAGTTTAGACCACATTTGACCTACCATGAACTCCATGAGATAGAAATAATAGACAACTACAGGGTGGAGAGGGATACCCTAGAGCAGATGGTCAATATCAGCCATCCTCACCTAAGGACCCATAGGATTTGAGGAGATCCCATCCCAATGGAAGCTACACTTATGTGCAGATTTACATATTCTGGCTAAAGTCACTTTTCTGGGACCCATGTGAGACACACTGAGGGTATCACAGCCTCAGACTCAGGAATATTATATCAATGTCTCAATGCAATGCTGTAACATTTAATGGATCATATCTGGTTTCCATATACCAAAGAGGAGACAGGTACTATCGTGCAAAAGTCGTATGCCATAGCAGATTTCCTTGAGGTACTGGGGGTCATATACTTACAGCAGACATATAGAAATAACAGTCCCACCTGGAGAACAGGGAAGGAATTACATAAACAAAGAAGGCTATCACTCTGTCAACTATCAGGTGGTCTGTAATGCACCTGGGATCAGCTGTAAAGTCTGTGCAGATAACCTTCTAACATATATGGAACACTAACCAAATAAAGCTGGAAACAGCGCACTCAAACCGCACTTTATTCTCTCAATGCCAGAGCTGCAAAGGCCGCTATCAGGAGAACATATGGAACACTAGTAACTTGTATATAAGGTATTCTAGGGTTGATTTCATACATGTAGTTGGAAATTCAGGTTACACACTGTAATGTCAGCTAATGACATGGGTTGGGAGGGTAGCCTACTGGTTAAGGTGTTTGCCTTACAAACACAAGATGCAGGGTTTGGATCTCACAAGTGATAATTGGTTAGGTTTAAAATGGCTCGCAAGGGCAGGTAGCTTAGTATGAATCTATGAAACCCATGAGAAACCCACACAATCTCAATGGACAAGGTTATGATTTACATGCCCAAACAAAACAAATATAATGGAGCATGTTTTTGGCTTACGGAAGTCATGTTTTCAGTGTCTACATACATTTACAGATGCTCTGCAGTATGACCAAGCCACATTTGCCAAAATACTAACAGTCATTGCCATATGTCATAATATTATTTTTAGGAAACTATTGCATCAGGGAGAAGAAGGCCAAGAATCACAATTTCCAGCATCACAGGTGGGCCCATCAGACACAGATGAGGAGTCAGATGAAGAACCAGCAGTTGGTGATGATCATGGCAGATGGAGGCATGCATAATATGCTATAGCCATGGCTAAGAGGAAGAGAGCAACACACAAAAATGATAAGAAGCAAAGCACATACAAACAGTAACAGTAATGCATGAAAAATTACCAGCCTTTACTTGCCCACGTACTGGTTCTGTTCTGTCAGCATCACAGAGTTAACTCCAGAACAGACAACTTTATCAGCAGCATTAACCAAAGTAAGCGATGAACTTGTAAAGAAGGTATAAATGACTACCCCCTTTTGTAAGTACTGTACTTCTCTAAGATAAAAAATTGCTCAGCTGCACAGGAATAGCAGTACTTTCTGTGTGATATATGCAAAATAAAATATAAAAGTAATTAAGCTAATGAAAGATATATAATGGATTTTTACTGAAAATGTATACAACCGATGCATTAAACCAAAGCAGGTCCATGTCAAACAAACCCACAATGTTTAATTAAATTTCACCATCATCCACATAGGTACATGATAAGCATACGTATGCATCTTTAATAACTAGAAAATATAGTAAGGCAACTTAAGATACAAATGAGAATATGCTATCCAACAGAGGAAACCAACTATGCATTGCCCAAGCGCATGTGGTTGGCCTGCTCATTACTGTGCATCAGGCAGAAAAGTCCTTCAAGTTAGACACCCCAGCAGTGATGAGGACAATCTCGGCATCATCTGCGCAAGGTGCTTAGCTAGCACTAAATCATACTTAATAGGACTGAACTACTACTGGTCCTGCAGTTATGAGCATAATATACTAATACTGTTAAATTTGAGCAGAATAACA